>NC_133226.1:20850869-21171494 GCF_040436345.1 Pagrus major
AGTTATGCTTTTGAATTTCTGGTTATACAGCTGTTTGTACCCAAAAAAAGCTCATTTGCCTGGTATTAAGAGGAAAGGGGAAGTTTCATAAAAACCTAACTTTGTATTTTCGCTTCTCTTTTTTTATTTCCATGCACTGCAGATGAAGATTACCCACAATAGCCATATTTGTCTTTTTTTATAGCGTGGCATTTGAATGCTGTTGGCAGAAGTGTTATCCAGGCACAGAGCTGGCCCACGCCCAACATTACTTACGGAGCAAATAGTTTAAAGTTGCAGACGATTGGAGACATATAGGACAGATAGCATCAATGTTGACATACATTTCAGTCAACTTTTCTCTGGAAAAATGTTTCTAGATAGCATCAGTCTATTTTCAATGTAGTTATATTTTGTAGTAAGATGTAAAAGTAAGAAATCTGTCACATGCTTCACTGACTCAATGTGACGCCTCAGTTTTCAGTTCCCCCTTTTCCAGGTGTTACAGAATATGCTGTCGCACTCAGTGAAATACGGCGTTGTTGTTAAGACATAATGTTACATAACAGTTTGTGTTATGTGGTATGTGGTGTTCTGACAGATTTTCATTTTCCAGTCACACCACGACAAACTTTTTTCCCCTCGTGGGATTAGATTGTTTTTGAAGGAGGGCAGAGGAAATTTTAAATCCAGCGACTACATTTTCTCTACCTGCAGTGGCAGTCATAATTTCCATAATGTACCAGGTGCTGTTCTTAGCTGCCATATTCTACCTCACTTACCTTTAAGGATGTCTATCTATCTCTCTGATGTCTATCTGTGTTGGATATGGTGGCTTGTTTTGTCTTTTGTGGCACTTGTGATGATGAATGTGGTTGAATTTCCATCAGGGTGCCGTGTCAACCTCGTTATGTTGCTCATATCATTGTTTCCGTACTGTATGACTTCAAGAACAAAGGAATAATGTACAGTACTGGTATTTAATACAGTTACTGTCAATCAAATTTCACATATTGCATCTTCACATGTTGCCATCAGCTATACCTATGCCATGTTCACGATAGCTTCAGTATATTATTTAATGCAGGGAAAAGTGATTGAAGTACAAAAAGCATTTGGAAAAAAGTCAGAATAACTACAAATACTTGAGGGTGTGATTACATAGTGCAGTAACAGTGTGAAAAATAAAAGACAGGCTAGGCAGTTTATTCTTATAATAGATTAGGAATACGAGAGGTATGATAATATATTAGGGAATAAATGAGGACAAATGTTTTCTTACTAGGTTGTATCCTAAAATGTTTGTGGTGCGTTCAAGTTCAAGATTCAGGGGCGGTTACCAGTGGGATGCCAAAATAATTAATGACTTCACCTTCATATCTTTGTTTTTTGAAACAAAGGTCATCAGTGACTGATGAGGCTTATATATGTAACATTTTCACTATTTTGTCCTTATCCAGTTGGCACGTGTTGTTTATTCTTTCTTTTTTTTAAATGAAATGCTTTAAAAGCCTGGCCTGTACATCATAATAAGATTTTTTTTTATTTAGGAAAAAAGTAACTTAAGTTTGGGGTGAAAAACTTGGACTATGCTCTAATAGTGTTGTATTTACCTTCTTATAGTCGACAAGGTGATGTCTTTTCATTCAAGCAAAACAGGCCACTGGACTTTAGGCAACTATCAAGGTGTGCTGCAGTTGACTAAGTTAGATCAAACCTATTATTTTTGTTATTTGAGCTGTCCCTTTATTTTGTCTTCATTTTTAAGGCAGATGGCAGAAATGGAAAAACATTTTGCGGTTGCGGTCAGGGCACCTGTGACCACTTCTGTAATTATTATGTCATTGAAAACATTTCGATTAAACCACAATACTGATGTTACTGTTCATGAATGTGTTTGTATTTCATAGAGATGAGTTATGGGTGTTTTTTTTGTATGCTTGTTTGTTTTTTTTTAATCCATTTTGGCGAGTTTTGTGCAATTGTTAGGCTGGAAAGCACCAAACCACCGAGGTCACAAGTTACAATTATGAAATAAGGGTACCCAGCCAGAAAATGTCTGAGAACACCCTCCTTTGTGTAAAGCAGTGGTAACATTCCCAGAATGTACCCAGACAGTCATGATGTGGAGTTCTTTAAAGGGTAGGCTGAGCAAAAAACGTTATTTGTTTTTTAGTCGACTATTACCAAAGGACATTCAGAAGGTCTCTACAATAAGTTCCTAATACTAAAGTATATTATAACAGTAGCACAATTAGAGAGGAGTCATAAAGTCATCAATCTGACTCAGTAATGGCAGTAATACAGGGATATCTAGCTAAGGTTTGCTAACGTAAGCTAACTTTAGCCACTTTAAGCTACTCCGCTATGTAGCTGACAGCAAATTATTGCATACAAATTCAACTGTTTGTTATTTCTTCTTTCAAAAGTAAGTTGGTCTCACTTCAAAGAAATAGTTTGACATTTTGTGGAAAAAAAACCAACAATTTTTTGCTCTCTTACTTAGAGTTAGATAGAGACTACTCTCATGTCTGAAGACTAAATATGAAGCTACACGCAGCAGGTTAGCTTAGCAGCCTATAAAGACTGGACACAGCTAGCCAAAAACAACAAAATACAGCACTTATGTATATAAACATTTACATATTATCCTCATTATTTCATCTGTACAAAAACCCAAGTCTAAAAACAGCAAGTTTGGTTTGTGGATGTTAAATTGTCTCTAGACTCTATGCTAACTAAGCTAAGCTAAGCTGGGGAATTGATGTTCTCAAGTAACTCTCTGTATATAGAAAATAAGCACATTTTCACAATTGTCACATTATTTCAGTTGGCTTCTGTTCTTTGTATTATTGCGTAGTTTCAGTATAAAATGCTTGAAGGTCACAGCCACTGACCCAGTGGCCCAGGATTCATCTGGGTTACTCACATGGGCTCATGCTTCGCTCCACTGGCCACAATGTCGATAGTAAACTTTGTTCTTCAAACTATCAAAGGAGGTTGTTATGACTGTCTCAGATGCCGTGAAATTACTCACGCAGACCAAAACGTAAATTATAATATGACTCCCCGCATGTTCACTACAAGGCCCTCGTGGGTTGTTGAACCCCATCAGGGCTCAGAGGAGAGTTTCAACGAGTACCACTAATACTACTGATCTGTTTTCCTCATTCCTCGCTCTGCAACATCCACTACGCCCTGAAAACGGATGGAAAACAAGAACATGGCTTGTTGTGAGGCAGCAAAGAAAGAGGTCTAAGAGAAGCGGGAGAGAGAAAATGAAAGGAAAACACAACACATATATTCCACTGGGCTAAATGGGGCTCTGCAGTTTGAACACAACACATGGACAGTCGCTGGCAGCCGCACAGGCTGGAAGTCATGGTGGGGGGGGGGGAGTTGTACAGAGATGTCCGTTGTCTTTTTGAGAGTTGTGGTGAGGTTCGAACACGAGTTGGCAAGCGGGTGACTGCCAGGGGCTTGACTAGCGGCATCAGGACATCTGTACAGGGAGGAGACTCTGAGATAAACAAATAACTCTGTATTTTTAGCTTTTCTGGAAACTTTAACTTGTGCAAAACAGTTGAAAGAACATCTCTGCAAGTTTGTATTCACCTGTGCACACTTGGATGCTTTTTCTGTTCCTCTCTCTTGTTGTTTTTCATCGCTCTTGTCTTTGTCTCTTTCGCTGTGCACATTCACATCTGGATGATGTGTGTTAAACCTACAGAAAGAGTTACCGAGGCAGATTCACCACATGGCTCGCAATATTTAGACTGGAATCACGGTTATGTCTGACGGAGACACACACAGGTACAGACACAATGGGGCTTTTGTCTTTTGCTCGCCCCAAACCGAGACTCAAAGCACGAGTGACGTTGTCTTCCATCACACTGACACGTTACAACGTGTGCAAGCACACATGGGCCTGAGCTGAAGGCAACAGGAATGACAACAAACATGAGTACTGTTTTCACAATTTCTGTTTCTGGCCCTGAAACGTGTATATTCAGCTTAATTGCCAGAATGAATGATAGCCAAGCACGCTTATGCAAAACCACAGATAGTTTCTTTGTGTTGCAAAGACTATGCTTATGCTCTGATACCACTTGGTAAGAGGTTGAGGAAAATATCATGATTTGGCTTAAAATACCTGTTTTGGTCATGACAATCACGGCTGGAGATGGACCGACTTCCTGTGAAAAATAGTCTGGAAAGATCCCCAGGTGTCCTTTACAAAACAGCTGGTTTGGTCGCCGCAGAAAACAGCTGGAAATCTTCCCAGGTCTCCTTAAAAAACACCCAGTTTGTCTCCACAAAAATGGCTGGAAATGTCCCCAGGTGTCCTTTAAAAAACACCTGGTTTTGTCACCACAAAACCAGCTGGAGTGGCAAGTGGTGTGACTCGAACTGCGGTCAACTGTTTGGCAACCGTGTTGGCTTGTAATAACACCACCATCCTCTCCACCTCCTGATGTGAAATGAGCATATAATGTGAACGTGAAACGCCACGTTTGCTACAAATCTCAACCTCGGTAGTGTCTGTGGTTTGCAGAAACGTTAACTGCTAACATTATATCCTGGCGACTGGGCTGTTATTTTTAAGATTGTCTGTGCAGGACATATTTACATTCTGTTTAAGGATGATGACATTTTCTGTCTTGCCATATTTGATGCAAACTCTTCTAAAAACTCGTACTTTCAGCTGATCACAGAAAAAGTAGCTTTTTAAGAGTATCTCCAGTGCACAGACAGAATAAAAGCTGGATTCCTCTCAGTCCATATATCTGGAATACATATCAGAACATCCTGCCGCTCAGGATTAGCGTGCAGTTTTATCTGATGTTGTTGAATCCTCCCAAGAATGTCAGGTGCGATCTGAAGACAGCTGGGTGGTATAACATAGCTCTGAGCGCCGGGGATATCGGTTTTTAAGACTTCACTACAGCGAGCGCCTTCAGCAAATTATGATCTGAAACAAAATGGCACAGACTCATCTGTTTTTTAACCTGTCAAAGCTGCATTCATACCTGTAGCTAAATGTCACTCCCTGTGGTACAACTGTGATTAATCATCCAGTTTCTATAAAACAAGAATCAACACAGGAAACACTCCCCGCTGTGTTTTTGATGGAGAAACAGTGTGCTCCTCTTTCCCCGAGCTCTAATAAACACAGGGCTGAGTTCAGTATGTCACCCTCTCTCTCTCTCTCTTTGCCCCCGGGCTCAGACTTAAAGTCTCTCTCTCTCTGTTTTTCTGTCAGTTTCTCTTGGCAGCCTGGTTAAAGTAGCTGCTCAGGTCACATCAAGTCACCGCTGCTGAATTATGGGAATATTTCCCAGCTAATCCCCAGAGGCCACCATCCCTTCATTCATGAGAGGACCTCGGGATCATGTTGCCGGGAGCAGGTGGACAGCCTCGGGCATTAACAGTGTTTACAGAGCAAAGCCTGAGTCTATATGATACATACCTGTAGAGCAGAGGAGCTTCCTGTGCAATATCAAAGATTATGTTTGGCTTCAGATTATTGAATAAAGTAATGTGCAGGCATTTCCTCATTTTGAATGTGAGTTGACATTGTGCTGTAGTGAAGTCAGGGTGGAGGGGAGCCTGAGAGCCTCAGTCTAAATAAAGATGATAGTGCCCTCATGTGGTTTTTTATGTAGTTACAGCTCTGTGGAAAATCCTCTAATCCAGTCCTGACTATGATAATCATTTTTTTTTTTTAGCATTTTTGCAAATAAATAAGCTTCAGTTAAACAGGGAAATCTAAAGAAATAAAGGAAGTGATGAACTCATCTTGTACAATTCAGTCTTAATTCATTCGTGCTTAGAGTTAATGTGAATAAATGTCCATATACAGGAGCTGTGGCTGGCTGGCTGACAGTAATGACTAGGAGAACTGCCTAATGTGAGGGGTTTGGTGGAACAACAAAATTTGTGTACTAATGGTGTGGAAGTAACTAATTACAGGGTACAGGGTTGAATTTAAGTACGTATTACACCATGTAATCTGCTTGGTTACTTTTAAAATCATAATTTATGAATGTCAGCGGTTAAAAAGTAAGTAAGTCATACTCTGAATGGCATTTGAGAAGAATACTTTATGATTTGATATGAAGTATTATTTTAATACCAGTAGTTTTACTCACGTAAATAAGTAATTTTTCAGTAATGTAACTGTACTCGTACTTGAGTACATATTTTCAGTACTCTTTCCACCACTGCTGTATCCACATCTGTACTCGGAGTGAGCGGGGCTTGAATCTGGAGTTGCTCATTTAAGCCTGATTTATTTATTTTATTGTATTATTATTTCTTCAGAAACAACTTGGTTTTACTCAGATTATGCTCTGCTCATATAAAGTACATTATCTGTACTGGATATTAGTTTCAGCCAAGTACACACTCAACCCTATTACAAGTGAATTATCAAGTTAACAAACACTCTGTAGAGCGTAATAGCAGCATTTTAATTGCTTGTATTGTATGTTTATTAATCAAGTTTATTATTGAGCACTCGTAAACATTTACTTAGGGGTGACTGAGCAAACTTTATCTGCTGATGAAGACCGCGAGATGCAGTTGAGAGCTCAGGAAAAAAGAGGATCATTGAAGATTGTCTCATCAGATTTACTTCAACTTCTTCTAAATGCTTCGTTTGGTTTATTGAGTTCTTCAGAGCGTGGTCTCGTCAGTAATAAAATTTAATGAGTTTCACGTGTAAATTTTTATCGCTTCCTTTTTTGATTTAGAGCGTCTGTTATTAATGCTCCTCTGTGATCCTGTGACCGTTTGTTTGACACGTGCGGCTGATGGGTGGGCACAGGTAGCCACCTCGGTGACCTCTGCAGTGACTTATGAGTGTCACACGTCACTGAGGTGAATGTCTCATTATCACAAAGTGACTTGCGTGATTGAATTATGATAATCACAGTGTAAACGTGAGCAGGCAGGCGAGGCAGGGAGGGAGTAAATCAGGTTAATAAGAAAACTGAATACGAACTGTTGCATGATCAGTCCAGGAATGTGCTTTATCAGGATAACATGTTATTCTTACCTAAATTCTATATAGTTAGACTTATTAAACAGTAATGACTGAGTGCTTTCTATTGGACAGTGGAGACAGACGTGTAATTATAAGACCACGGACTGTTCATTATGAGGAGGCCATAAGCCAGCATGCTGACTATAAGAAGCTGAAGTTGATGATGGAGTGATGGATGGCTGAATTAATTAAATAAGCCAGCAGGGGGGGCAGGGGAGGTTAATATCCCAAACAATTATCCCACTTGTTCATGGATGGTAGTAAATACGGCCAGCTGAGAATACTGCCCTCTAAGCATCGAGGTGTTTAAGGTTAAAGAAGCCCCAGTAGAGTCGTTAAGGAAACATATTAATCTGTGGTGCTGTCATTTCAGTGTCAGCATGTATGGAGCTGGTTTTCAAATAGGCCTCTATGTCACATTAGTCATGGATAACTTATAACTGATGCTGGCACTGGCTGTGTGTGTGTGTATGGTGCAGCTTACTGTAATCATGTTTATTTCAGAGGGTTGGCTGAACTACCATGATCCGTTAACCGTAGCTCGACCATGCACATATCATGAGAGTGTTTATGGAGTGTCTGGAAGACCGCGGACTATTTTAATCCTTTAACAGGCTCACAGCTTCTTCTGCAGGTCTATTTCAAGGTATGCTTCGGAGAGAAGCAACTGGTTTGCACGCAAAATCAGGACATTTCATATCTTTGACTTCCTTTTAGAGCCTGTTGGCGGCGTATGTCCCAGTGCAGTTTATTGTTTCAGTGCACTGTTGTTATTTTTGGGTGCAAAGGTGCCCTATGTAGTTTTGTAGTTTCTCCAGCCGTGTTTTGTCGTTACAAAAACAGGTATTTTAAGTCAAAACTTAACCTTTCCAACCCTAACCAAGTGTTTTTTGTGCCTAAACCTAACCAGATCCTAAGCGCAGCATTGTGTCTGGATAAAATAGAAAATGAAACCTAAAGAAACATGAAGTTGCAACATATCCGTGGTTTACAGAAATGTACATCAGCGACTGCTATTCTGGGGAATGGGCCGCGAAAAACAAATTAAACACTGTCAAAGAAACGGTTCACACAAAGCGAATTTCGAAAGGTAAAGGTGTGACAGTACACGCAAAATACAAGATAATCATCATGTTTCAAAAGCTAAAGAAGGATGATGTAGTTATAATCCTCAAATAAAATCTTATAAAGAAAAAAAGGAAATTAAATTATATAGAGAAATATCACGATTAAGATAAAATATATACCATTTTACAATTCCAAGGAGCCCAGGAAGAGAGAGCCCCACCCAGCTCTAATAAATTAAAAAAGCTCCATGACATGAAATTGCTTCTCCACCCAGCAACACACACACATACGCCACCTCCTACACCCACTTCTGTCACAGCTAAAACATAGTCCATACACAAGTTTGATCAAATCAATCTGACAGACAGGAAAAACAAGCAGCTCTCTGTTCCAACTATACGTTCTGATGTATTGTTTTCATTAGCGGCTGGATGTATAGTGCCCACGCAGCTTCTAATGCGTCATAAATCCAGGGGGAATAGAGCGCCAGTATCTAGGCGTGCATTAAGAGGGAAAGCAGCGAAATTGCTGTCGTGGATATTAAAAATGAGGAAGCCTGGAGAAGCATGAGTGACAAGATTCTGCTTTGCATATAAAAAGCGTCGACCGTCTTAATTTGTGCGTCTGGTCAGAGCTTGTGGGACGCAGCCAGTGTCTGCTCTCTCTCTCAAGGATTCACTTTGTGATATGACATTTTCAGAAAAGGTCACAAACTGAACTTCTCTTCCTTCCTTCCTTCTCTTCCGCGGTGTATGTGTGGGCGCAGCATGTTTACGCACACACGTGTTTTTCCAGTGTGCTCGTACAGTCAATAACCCGCTCTCTGTGACACAGCGGCGTGTGGCCTCCTGGAGGAGTTGTGGCCTGGCAATCTGCTGCTGTTGACATTTCTCATATGGAGCTTCTGAGATTCACATCCCTTGTTGTTGTTCTCTTGATATACGGATTTATGAGCCCGAGCACTCAGCTTTACAAAAGGGGATGAAGGCCACCTCGGACACACACATAGAGTGGATTTCCAAGTACTGCGGCATGAAGTGAGAGAATGTTTTCCTATAATGTGTGTAGCTTTTTATTGTTATCTTTCGTAGGCACTGGTACTTTCTTTTCTCCCTGATCCTCTAATGCAACACAGACATTTTTCACATTGAATTGGGTCATGACACAAGCCAGTTTTATGTGCTTTAAGTCAATAACTGAAGATTTTCCTCCCCCGATGCAACATTTAACATGAAAACAGCCACCCGCTGGCTTCATTAGTGTCAGTTTCCCCAGGGAGGATCTCAGGCGAGGATGTTTGTGTGTGAGATCGTGACAGTTCGCTCTGAAATTCAGATGAATTTACAGCCCGATATGAAAGAGACTCTAATCATAAACTTTCCACAGAGATATTTAAAGGAATTAGTATTTTATAAGAAATGCCGACATTGATGATCCCCAGAGGCTGAATCCTAATTGCTTTGGTGACCACCTTACTTTTCATTTAGCGCCACAATGAGGTTGACAATTTTATCTTTTAATGAAATGTCTTGACAACTATCGGATCAATTTTCATATAATTTAGTACAGAGATTCGTAGTCCCCAGAGGATGAATACTATTATATCGAATTTGCTGGCTTTTCCATAAAAAAACCACAAGCAGGTCAAAGTTTTCTTTCAACCAGTGAATTGTGGCCCGCAGCTTCTAAACAAATCCACCCTTCACCCTTATTACTGAAACCAAATTAACAAATCAGCTTGAACAAATACAGGCAGGGCTGCATGTCAACCGAATTGTCTATCACCATCCTTCCTGTTCAAATACTTCTGCCATGGAAGTGGATAATTGGAGTTGTGCTAAAAATCTAGTTGGCTGTGGAAGGTAAAAGTCCTGCTGGTCGATACCAGTGAAGACCAGTGCTATCAGTCTATATTAGGAGTTGGTACTCCTTACTCTGAAAGTTATATGCAGGCTAGCAAGGCTGCCGAGTTGTTTAAAAGGAAGATTATGGCAGATAATAAAGCCGATGGTGAATGATTTTTACACATTCCTTATCGAGCCCTGGAAAAATCATTCAGTGAGCCAGAAGGCGGAGGCAGGAGGTTGCATAGTGTTTCTTTGCAGAAGCATGGAAATGCTGACATTTGAGGCAGTTTGAGAAAGAAAACCCAGCGGACACATCCTTTATTCTGGAGGAAAAGGGAGGAAAATTTTGGAGTCTGAGAGAATGTCCTTGGCAGAGGTTGCTGAGATCGTTAGAGAACTTATCAGTGTCCTGGCAGTGGGCATGGATAAACCCTGTCTGGATAATGTTGCGGTGATTGAAAAGACTCTTCAGTGTTACATAGAAGTTAGGAGCATCTCCATTGTTCTGTATTGGCAGATGTTGGAAGTGGGACATTTTGGGGATTTTGTGCTCAGCCAGATTGCAGACAACCCAAACTCCCTCCTCAGAAATTCTGTGACAAGGTGCTGGAAAGGAAACGCTGGCTGACTGTCAAATGGATTTAAGTAACAATGCAGACTCCTACTGGTTCTCAAAGCAGAGGCAACATCTCTGCACTCTCTCTCAGATTGTTGAAAGGTTTGGAGTTTGCTAAGCCTGACTGGCTTTGTGGATTAGGGAAAGGTCACTGACCAGGTTTCCTGAGGTATCTTGCAGGAGGTGCTGTGGGAGTCTGGGCTCTAGGAGCTGCAGCAGCAGGCTGTTCAGTCATTGCGCACTCAGAGATTCTTATGATGATCATGTTTGTTAAAGGGGGCACTGGACCCTAGGAGAAGGATGCCTCCCTTCTGTGTGGGATTTACACACAGCTCATTAAGGCAGAAGGTCTGAAGAGTGTTTACTCAGTGATAGTTGGGTGAATTAAGAAATACTCTTTCAAAATAAGATGCAGCCTGTGTATGTTTTCCAAAGCAGTTTGTTTTATCAGTGGGAGGTTACAACTTTGTCACAGCACATGAATATGATTGATGCTTTTAGATGTTGTCATCATCTTTCAACAGCGGTCTGATCAGTGGTTACAGTCCTCTTATGTTTCTCTGTTACAACACAATATGCTGTTTAAGTATTTTAGTGATGGGACCAGAGCCTGTGGGAGCTCACATAATGGCTCAAACCGCACAGTGACTGATGAAGCCCATTTTTCATAAAGCCATGATTGATCAACCACTAAATGGGAAAAGGCAGCTGCAATAACAACACGAGAGGATAACGCGTAGGATGAGTGGACGTGCAATGTTGCCTGCTACACTTCGCATATCGTACAGGCGAGGTGCTTCACTTATTGGCGCATCCTCCGCTGGCTCCGAACGAGGTTGTCATATCATGAGAAGATGATGAACTAGCAGCTCGTGGTGGTAAATGGTTTTGTAGCTGGGCTGTGAAGGACGACAAATGGAACAACAAAACACAACTTTGTCATTTCACACACATGTATGTGATCCATGCATACATTCCTCACATCTCAACCGGACACAGACTGATATTCAAGAAGTGACAAAAAGCAGGAGGCCGGGGGAATTCAGCACATCCAAACAATAAGCTGCTAACCTTTTGTACATGCTAGATGCTCTTGTGAGAGAATTCAGCGCCTTCTACTTCCTTTCTTGTGTCTTCCTGCATGTGAGCAGCAGCGAGACCCTCTGGAGGAAATGCACTGAGGCCTGCAAGTCTCGGGCCAAAGAGAGGGACAGGACAGGAAGCCCACATGCTTACATAACAGCCCTATTGAGGGGATCGGTATTTGACATGTCACATAGCAATCTCCTCCATCAGCCTCTCGCTGTAACCCCCGTCCACGACCTCTGCTCCCACATGTATCAGGTTGGTCTCAGCGAGGGCCTCCGGTGAAGTTTCTCCTGTACTGTTACAGTATGTTTGTCTAATGAACACTTGAATTGAACGTCCAGACCGATGGTATGTAAACCGATTTCTGTCTGGGTAAATATTTAGATATCTCCTCCAGAAGCCGTTCCATCAGGTAGCCTTAAACTTAATCACCCTCCGAGGGGGTTCAAAGGGGCGCCCTGTGTCGTTTAATGGTTGCCGCTGATGTGTGGTTCTCCTTTAAGTCTGGGTGCGATTGAAAAACGATAAGGAGGCTATTAAAGACCTTCCTCCAAGAGGGAGAAGCCCCGTTGTCTCAGGGCTTCTTGGCCACCAGTAGCAGCAGCCTTGTCGACCCCGCACGGCTGTATTTATAGAGCGCTGTGGATGAGTCATTTGGCCGAGTGCCCACTCTTCGTTCTCCAGATTTACAGGTCCCCACTTCGGGGAGGGCTGCTTGATTTACGAGGCACCCCCTCCCCCTCCATCGCCACCACCGGCTCCCACCCCACCCCTCTCACTTCCTTCAGAGACAAGCAGACACACCATCTTGCCTTTCGGCTCGCTGTCTCACTCGATTTCATTCGGTCGCTCTCTCCTACACTTATTTCTTAGTGATATGCGTCCTCTGCTCTTTCAGCTCCTTTGTCAGAAGTACATGTAGAGGAAAGGTTTCCTGAGAGGCAGACAGACTCGCCTCAGCCCGACCTCCTCCTAAGTGCTTCTGATTGGTGTGTCACATTGACCTGCCTTTGACTCACCAGAATGAAGTTTTAGGCGAAAGAGTTATATGAGGTGGAGGAAAGCGAGAAGCGAAGGAAGGAGGGGGAGAGAAGGAAGGATAGCGGTGAGAGCAGTGGAGTGTGTTTTAGCAGAAACAGAAGGAGATAAATCCGTCTGTGGCACAGAACGAGAACAGATGAAGAAGTGGCACCGGGGGGCCGGCGGTCAGCAGCGACAGCGTGGCTTTTGCTCCCTCGACCTCCAGCTGAGAAGGGGGCACGTCTTCCTCTGCACCCCATGGATCTTAACTCCAACCCAGGTCTGTCTCTTTACATAACAGTAATGAATACTAACACGCTTGCATCTGGTTGGGAACACGTTTCATTACGAGGGCAGCGATATTATTAGACTTTGCACTGTCTTTAGTTTCAGTAGCGACGGAAGGAAGGACCGGAAGGATTTCTCGGACAGATTTAGTTGACTTAAACTTAAGACACAAACTTGCAGATAAGTTGCAAAGTACTCCTGTTCTCATTGAGAGAGCGCCGTCCATTCATCATGTCAGCGCAGCAGACGGGTGTTTTACAAGTTACAGTTCATAGCTAATGTTTACAGCAGCTGTGATTTCACATGAGCAGTTTATGATGCTTGCATTCCTGATTTTCCTGCTGTTGTTGGTGACATCACTGCAGCTTCCTTTTATTTGTCCACTATACAAACATCCACACAAACATGCTCTGTGAATAATGGAGTCATTATTTCCAGTAGAACGTTTCATTTCATATGCAGTAATGTCTTTTTTATAGAGAGGCTTTGCATTATAGCAAATCCCCTGAAGCCTTTTGAAGATTCTCCCTGACCCTTAACATGTCATATATTTAAATTTACAATACAGCCACACACAAGGAAGTGCTGTTCTCTAGTACAACTTCTCTACAGAAATTATCGAACATATTTCTGGTCTTAGATTAGCAAAAACTGCACGCAACATATAAAAGATGTGCCAAAAGTTTAGAGCCATTAAACAGGATGCCACCAATTAACATTTCATCCATAACGCTGGACTGGAAACAGAGATATTTATTCAACACATTCTTCTTGAAACCAGGCACCTACATTACTCATAACTTAGTTACCAGCAGTTCTGTCAGAGATATGGGTGTTTTATGCAAATAGTGGCCAATGTAGCCTCGAGGCGCTATCCTCGAGCAGAGAATGCAGAGGTCTACACCTCTAGATTGTTTTTCATAGCCAAACTTGTAATAATGTCACTTGAACCAGTTTATCAGATTTCACGCAGCTCTTCCCAGAGCCACAAAAGGTTTTATAGCCAACAACAATTTCCCAAATGCATCAACAACACTCCACAAGCTCTGCATACCTGCCAGCACGCAGGAAGTCTCCCTATTTTTGACCTTTTTCTGCCACTATCCATCAATCTCACAATGTCATAGTGATACAAATCAAGTGTCTCAGTTTCTTGAGGGATGTGTGTCGTGGTACCTGGCAACCCAACCCAGAGGCAGAGTTGAGCGCTCAAGCCCTCCACTCTGCTCAGTTTGCCGCTGAAAATGGATGAAACAAGCGCCAAGAAGAGGAAATATGCCTTCAAATTTAAATAAACTTAGTGCGAGGCCTTCGCTTTGGTGACATTTGCCTCCTGTCTCACTCGATCATCCTCTTGCCTCCACTCTGCAGACTGTTGTTCTGCATCATTTTATCCTACTTCTTCTTTCTAAAGGTCTAAATAAACAAAATCTGACCGTGCAAAGAGATGCATGCAAAAAGACTTGATACAGGATCGAGGAATAGAATGCAAATTTTAAGATTTGAACACTTTTCTGAAAAAATAAACACAGTAAAGAGGTTATACACATGTCATATAAACATACATATACAACATATAAACGTAATATAGATATTAAACATGACAAAGACGCTTGTTGGTACATTGTTGGTATAAAATGTCATTAACCAGTTGGGGGATGTGACTGCAAACCATTTGCTGAATGGAAAGGCATTGTTATTGTCACAAAACCAACACACCACACTGACATTTCTTATTGGCTGAGAGTAATTGCTCAGTTTTTGTGAAACATGACATATAAACTAAGAAGATTTTCAACTTTAAGAAAAAGGAAGACTTAAGCACACTAGCAATTCCTATGTAGCCTCAAAACCTGTAAATGTACTGCTGTTGTCCTACACATGCACTCAGTGTAAACACCCCTGAAATGGTGTGAAACTGTGCGGATTAACCATCGGAGCCATTTGAATAACTTGTATAATAACATAAGCTTTTAAACCACATATGTAGTTTAAACGCCCAGGTGTGGTTGTAGTAGATATGTGGCTTTAAAAAAATCTCGCCAGAGGAAGAAAAATCATGCTTAGGAAAAAAAAGAAAAAAGGCATTCTCATAGCTGGGTCGAATTTCACTTTGCTTGGCTGCTTGAGGCAGATAACAGAACCACCTCCTGAATTCATGGCTCCCAGCCTGCCTGTAAATCCATCCCGGTGAGGCTGTTCTCATGCAAAAAATCTGAAGCAACAGATGGGAGAGAAATCGGGCAGAAGAAATACTGTACATGAAGAATGTTCAGGCAGAAATTAGACTTCACAAAGTGCTGATGGAAGGGAGGAGGAAAGAGAAGAGAGGTGTTTTATGCGTTTGAGATGTTGAAAACAGACGGTGAAAGTATGAAATAACAGATAAATATTCATTTCATGAAGCCTGAGCCTCTCAGCATGAATCTACCCAACTCACTCCACACTGCATTTGAATATTCGTCTTCATGAAAACTATGTGATATAAGAAGAACATCAAACATCAGAGCTTTTGAAACAACCAGCAACTAAGTGTCTATGAAACCCTCCACTCATTGTCTGGCAAAGCAAATGGTTTGTTTCATACGGTAAAGTCTGTTGGTTGAATTCAACATGTCTCTCTCATTACTTGCCTGTCGGGGAAGCAAGTAGTAAGTGAAAACTAAACGATTAATATCGTTAGGTATGCCCACTTATTGGCTAGAAGATTTAGCATTGTCGTGCTAATTAAAAACAGAAAAGTGTGAAGAATGAGATGATATCATTGACTTTATAAAACGTGGAGGGAGCTTCTAGGTCTGCATTTGTCCTAATAGCTAACAGGGGTTGACTCTACTGGTTTAAAAAAGAAGTCTGATTGTAAGCTCATGAGAAAATGACCCTACTTCTCAATTTATTTTATTACCTCCTTGAAAAGTTTCCTCATGAGTTTACGGTTTCAATCACTGGTTTCAAGTCTTCGTCAGATCGTCAGATCCAATCAGGATATCCTGCCCAGCTCCACCCTCTCGTCCAAATATGGTGACTTTAGGCTCCAAAAAGCAAAGATGACAACCTCTCTGTAAAGCCAAACTCACTGGTCTGCTTTTTATTGTCTGATAGTTCACGACACAATCTTAGTGTCTTAATATTTTAAAGCAATTTAGGGACATCACTACATTTTAAAGACCCGATGATGCACTGATTAATTGAGTAAATAATCAGCGGATTAATCAGTAATCAAAAGAGGTGCAAATCCAACTGACGACACTTTTCCTGCTAAGGGCATCAGCACTACAGGGATTTATATGGTTAAAATACAACAAGAACTCATGTGTAGCACTACACGGCAACTGTACACTAATTTAAAAGAAAACACTACATGCATGTGTGGTAGCTCAGCAGCGGCACCATAAATTGTAGTTAATGAAAGCTTTTTTTATAGCACGGCTTTGAACATAGAGAGCTGGCTGAACCACATCAGCAAAGTTCAGCGACGCACTCTCAAACACACAAAGAGCCAACCTCATGGTCAGCGTTTCTCCGTCTCTCCACTTAGATCACCACCAATCTCTTTCTTTGACCCAGCTGGCCTGCACTCCCCCCGCACTGCAGCCCTCTCAGGCCGGCAGTGCTTTTGCCAGCTTTGTCAGAGAAAACAACGAGGATGTGGAGCGGCAACGCAGACAGTACTGCAGCGATGGCCAAAATGAAAACACGCTTATCTAGCTGAAGCCCATGGGCGCTGTCCATTGGCTGTCCAAATAATTGGGCAGCAAGTCAACAGGAAGTTTTATTGGTGCGTGCCTTCCGAGTTTGGGCATCGCACAGATATGTGTGCAGAAAGAAACACAGAAGATAACAGGCACAGTCAGACACAAGCATGAGTTTGAGTCTGGGAACACATTCGCTATTTTTGAACCAAGGTTTCTAAGAAATCCTTAAAAGTTCCTGAATGTTAAGGGGGGGAAAACTCGAGGCCTGAGAGTTTTTGAAAAAAGACATAAATAGACATGAGTCATCAAAAGTGCTTGACTTTTTGTCTTTCATACGGGACCCGAAGAGCGGTCTGCCGGGTCAAAGTCCTGTGTTTGTTTGACCAAACCAACCACAGACCACTGAAAAGGTTGATATCACCGTTCACAAAACATTGTGAGCGTTGCAGCCTGACACTTCTCGTCATACAGTCGCTTTTTGGTTAGGTTTAGGCAACAAAACGACTTGGTTAGGTTTGGGAAAACATTGTGGTTTGAGTTAAAATCACTACGTTACTTTTGCAACTTCTCTTACAAACATAACTACATTACCACAGTAACTTACTTCACCTTGTGTTCGTGGCATAACTTCACCGCTGACCTCTGGTTTCACACTGGACACAAATACTTCCTCCTTTGCAGCTGTTATAATTACTACAGCCGCTAGAGGTCGTAATCTAACAACAAACATAGATATGGTCTGAATCTTAAACTATGTTAAGTCAGGTCCTTGAATTTGAGGGAACTGGGCCTGGAAAGTCTTTGAATTTGATGGTTAAGAAGGTGTCGGAACTCTGTTAAACCAAATACGGTGTTATTCATATTCCACGTCCCACCTCATCAGTCACTAAGTGTACATATGAAGTGGGCTATGAGGCTCGTGCTGGATGATGATTGATGAATGTCAGATTTATCTGTACTTTCTATCACAATAATGTTCACTCCTGACAGGCCTTTTAATCTCCTGAGGCAATCTAGCAAATGAAAACAATGATTGATGCTACTATGACACATGACCAGAGTGAATTTATTTATAATGAAATTACTTCAGGTGAATGGAAATCATGAGAAGCATTTTTCTTAAGACTCAGTTGTCAGGATTTCCCTATATCCTTCTCTTTGGTTCTCATGGGGAAAGACAAGATAGGGAAGTTGCTCTGCCTCCAGGAGTCCCACAATAAATCAGAAGTCAGCTTTCTATAACCCTGTCTGAAAAGTTCAAAGGGCTTTCCCACAGGCCAGGCTGACTCAACCTGGCAATTTTGGCTGTGGGGAGTGCAGGTGTGCATCTGCCCTGAAGCCCTCATCAGCGCTGAAAGGTGATATTAGAAGGTATTAGTGAGCAAAGCAACAGATACTTTGTCGAGTCCGCTCCTTTTTTCATTCTCTGTCATGGATAAAGGGAGGTTCGCTCCCTTCCTCGAGTGCCAGGATGTTTGTCTGCGTCTTTTCCTTCCAGCGTGATTGTTACTGGATGTTTTGTCTTTTCTGTATCGTAACAATTAAGATGGACGCTTTAATAACACAAACATGTGTAAACAAAGCGGCAGATTTAGGTGAAAGACAGAGTGCACACGGAGTATGCATTCCTGGTATGCACGTCCCACAGATTTACAGTCTCAAGGCCATGAGTGCATGATGTACACTTGTGGAATTGGTGATCAGTCATAGTGAGATATGTATACATAACCGTAAAGATGACTACATGTTTCACACTGACATCACATGCATGTTAGAGCACAGGCACACAGTACACAGATGAAAATACACGACACAGTCGCCAGAATAAATGTTGGCAACGTACATTCCTGCAAACTGCAGATATGTTGAAAGTTTACATTTCTTTATGTTCAATTTTCGATTTTATATTCTGACAAAGTTGTACTTATCGTCTGGTTAGGTTCAGGTTTACCTGGTTCCCTTGCCAAAATACACTGCAGGAAATTGTCCCCTCATCTCTTGAAAAATACCTGCATAATTGTCCCGCTGTCTCATCAAAAATATCGGATCTCGTTGCACTAACACGGCTGGAAAATGACAGGAAAATGTCCTGAAGTTTCATTGAAAACGTCCAGTGGTTTTGTGCTCTGGTTAGGTTTAGGCTAAAAGAAACTACTTGTTAGGTTTAAACACAAAAACTAATTGGTTAGGCCAGGAAAAGATCAAACGTTAGGTTAAAATAACTACGTTCAGTCATGTAACTGTGATGTAACTCACGTCAAGTAATGTAAGTACATAATTTACTTAGTTAAAAACCGATCACTCTTCATTCTTGCTCAAAAACGGGATGCAAACACCAGTCTCCAGAGGAAAAGTCCAGTGCATGACCTATGCAACCACCCTAACCACCCCCTATCTCTGACTTTTCTCACTCTTTATATTACTGCACTAGAGTGGAGTTTAAAGAGGCTACACTCGAGGAGTACCTACAGCGCCAACTTTGAAGCGTACGGCCACTGACCATGCCGCTCGATTAGTGGTCTCTCGCTTGGCAGCCATCTCGCTGTAACACCACCACCGTTCACCGAAGTCAGCTCATATGCATGTATAAAACACACAAATTTATTGTCAGTGGTTTGCAAAAACTTATAATGCCCAGATTTTATGAAGTGACAGTGCTGGCAAACACATTGCAGCCTGACAGAGTGTTTAACTGTTTTCTCTCAGTGCATCTGGTTGTCACGAAACCTGAATTCTCTGACAATATGATGATGACACCCGGCTAAACGCGCATTAAAGAGATAGTGTCAGGTTGACTTTAGAGAGCCCTCGAGGTTTTACTCTTGGATCTGTGTGTGCTGCACCTTTCCAGAAGCCTCTTCTGAAGTATCAGTCTGCTTGTATCGCTGATGTAATGTTTCAGCCTCCCAGCATTGCGTGCAAGTGTTCAAGTGACAACAGCTGCCAGCCCTCACCAAAACTCAACACTCCTAACATTTTAATGGGATATTAATCCCCCGCGGTAAGTAGTCGCTGAAGCTGTCAGTGGTCTCGGTGGTTCACTCGTAAGGATTTTGGTATTTTTTAACAAACCTCAAAGTGTCGCCGTGCATACTTTAAAGATGTTTGGAATTAGTGTAGAGTTAATCTCACGTTATACTGCAAGTTACCGCTGAAATAAATAGGTTGAGCAGGATGTCTGTGGTTTTCATACCAATGGCTGAGCTTCCATTAATGACATTTGTGATTTATGCTTGTCCGTTTTGGCTTTGGACACAAAATATTAAAGGATCATTCTGTTTTTTAGCACATTTACCATAAATAAATACACTTTACACTTCTTACAGCCAGTTTCCAAAGCAAAACATAATTTATTTCCCACCCTGAAGGCTGCCTCTGGTTTGCATTTCAGTGAAGCATGACCACCAACTTTGGGAAACCTGAAACCAGCTTAAGATACAGCATCTCATCCATTATAGTAAACATTATGTACTGTATTCTTTTCTTGTCAGTTACACTCAAAACAAGAAGAAGATAGCATTGTTAGAAAGAGGCTGTGTTTGGAACAAATGAGCCAAAACATACAGAAAGACAGGTACAGTCCATCAAAAACTCACTTTTATCTCTGTACTGGTTTTCTTTATAATTATCATGTCAAAGCTCTGAACTCTCAGTCAGGTCTGAGCCGTGTTTCCTTTTCCTACGGTTGAAATTGATTCCCCTTACATAATGGTATATTTACAGCCGCCTTGGCAGGACACACAGAGATAGCTCTTTATTTAGTTGGCATGAAATCAGAACAGAGACACTTGGCTTTTTGACAGTGCCGCGACCTCCGTGAACGGACTGACCCGTGGCTTCACCCGACGGTCCTCATGACAACTCATTAAAACTCGGCTGGCACATACTACTCAACAGCTGCTTTTGACCAGAGCAGTTTTCTCCCTTTGTGTGAGAACAGAGGAGGTAATGTGAAGTGACTGAATCATTTTTCTACCAAGGAATACCTTTTTGAACTTAAAGATTTGCATCGACGCTTGTGGCTTCAGGACCCGAGCACTCAAGGTATTGTGTTTGCCTCTCAGTGGCCATTATTCTCCATTTTTTGGTGCCATGATTACCTTCTTCCCTGTGGGCGCCTGAAGAGGGACAGTAGAGCCAAACAACCCCTCGTCCCCTTTGACCTCCCCTCTCCTATTCACTTTGTTACTCATTCAGCATCAGATGGTAATGGATAGCCATAGAACCTCTATGGAGTCTGTGTTCTCCACCAGACAATGTCTCTGGAGACTCAGATGGAGGCTAATGTTGTGGTGTCTGCCTTCAGATTATGTCGATTGACAGGCTGGGACCACCGTGACACCAGGAAGAGAATTAGCCATCGATACCTTACTGGGGATGAGGTGAAATAGGACGCCTACAACAGATACATGGGACGATGGAGACATACACAATGAGTAGCATTGCACTTCTACAACATCGTCAGACTCACAGTTTTGTCATATAAAGGAAAGTCTAGAACACCCACAAAGCAACCAGAGTGCACTGAAAGTCTGAGAAAACATACAGCTCCCTCTGGAGCCACAAAAGGCTTTTAACAACTTTAAGGATTTGTACTGTTCATTTGTCTACCTGAACCTGAAAAATGAGTCAAAATATATGTCTAACCCTAACCCTAACCCACTCTCATGGGGAATCGGACCTAAACAAAATGGAGATAAGCGTGGTGCAACAACTTGCTGTAGTAACGCAGTGCAATGAAAGAAGAAAACAAATAGATGAGGGGGGGGGAAACGCCTGTCAACACGGGTTTTTTGTTCTTCAGCAAGAACTGGAGGTGAGATTTCAGTTTTAGTTTCTGGCAACAGCGGTCTGCTAGCTAACCTCAAGGGCTAGAATTTTGATCGCTGCTTCGTAGCACAGTCAGCTCCTCCGGGATGCCTCTCTCATCGGTTGTTGAGTTCCAGAAAGTACTGATGTAATCATCCAGATTTTATCAGTCAAACATTTGAGTGTTCCAGGATGCTCAAGACTGGATCTGTAAACCATCACATTACTAGATAATCTGTGCCGAACAGCATGATTTCAACGGGCGCTGCACTACACTGTTGTCATAACTTTAACTCAACATAGTACTCACGCAGTCATTATTAACAATACAAGTAATATTGCTGTGTATACACTATCAATCAGTAATAGAGGTTTATTTGATTCCACATGCAAAAAGTCAACATTACATCGTTATGCTCTAACCAGTTTGTGGTTGGAGAAGTTAACAAAGCACTGCAGTGTGAATGGGACATCTAATGTTTGCTTATGGGGTCATGCCCTGTGTCAAACCAGTGGCCTTTTCAAACCCAAACCTACGGAGGGATCTGCCTATTGTTCCCATTACAGTGCTAAGAGAGGTATGTGGATGTGTGTGTGAGTCTGTGTGGGTGTTTGTGTGTGTGTGTGTGTGTTTCCCAACCCCCTCTTCAAACCTCACCTCCCTCCCCTCCTCTCCTTTCTCTTTCACACCCTCTCAGCTGTGCTCACTCACTCATCCTGAGCCGGGCCAAAAAGTGGCCGAGCAGCTCTTCAGTCAGGAACTCCCGTCCTCAAGTTAACCCAGGCGGCCGCCGGCACTTTGAAACCCATTCAGGGAGCTTCTTTTCAGTAGTGTGGAAGAGACATGGAGATGGTTCATCAGGCGATTTATAGTTTACCACAGTATGGATTATCTGATTTGCTATCCTCACATCAAGGTAACACTAATTGTTTGTTTTTTTTAAACTAATTTGAGCCTGTTGATATCTTTACATATATATATATATATATATATATCTTTACTCTAATACAATGGATATATTTCTCTAAACAAACACTGAGACTTCTTTGTTGTAACAGCAGCACTTTGCAGAGGGATTAGATCATCCGGAGGTGATATCATTCATGAATGAAACTCGTTCGTAAGCCAAAATTGTGAGACTTTATGTTTCCACTTTTAATCCCGGTCGTCATTCCTGATGAATGAACAAACATTTTCGCGTTGTAGTTTGGCTCGTCGCTCGGTGAGTTACTTCCTGTCTGTCTGAGGTATTTATGATGTGTGGACTTCTGAGAAGACTATCATTAGACACAATATTGAATCTCAACTTGCCTCTGCTTGCATGCAAACAAGAAAGCCTCAACAGAGAAGACAACAGAGAACAGACACTGGTGTAGTCGTTTAATCTCCCACTGTACACACACACACACACACACACACCGGGAGAATTTTATGACACATATTTTTGTCATTTCAAGCTAAACAAGGTACTTACTGAGTCTGCATTGTTTTGGGGCCAGCAGCAGCTGCTTCCTCCGCTTCGCAAGCAGCACAATCAGAGTCTGGAAGAACTTCACATTTTCATTTTCACAAGAAGTCTCCCAGAAAATGTAATCCACTTTTAAACCTCCTGAATCATTTTTTAGGTCATTTTTTTAACACTTTCAACACCCACTCCCTTTTGGGCAATATCTGCTAAAATGAAAACAAGCTGACCATTTCTTATTGTGAGACAATTGCAATGAAGTTAACACAAAGTTTTCATGGATTTGTCACATTGTTGGACTGCTTTGAAAGTAATGAGACACTTTTTTTTTTTTTTAGATTTAGTTTTATAGCTTGATCATTTAAACAGGCCTTTCTTTTTGGAAATGACCACATTAAACATTGCTATTTTCACATCTGCTTGTTAAATATGAAGCTACAGCCCGGAGGCAGTTAGCTTAGCTTAGCATAGAGACTGGAAGGAGGGGGAAACAGCTAGCCTGGCTCAGTCCAAATATGAAAAATCAGTCTAACAGCACCAAGTTACATTTTTAAACTCATATGTAATTACTCAGAGTTGTGTTTGTTTGTTAATTATAAAGATATAGCCAGGAGACAGTTAGTTTAGCTTAGCATAAAGACTGGAAACAGGAGGAAACGGCTAGCCTGGCCCTTTCAAAGATGGAAAACCTGCCTACTAGCACCAAGTTTAGTTTTGTTACTGGTATGCAATCACTCAGAGTTGTGTGCGTTCATTAATTATGAAGCTACAGCCAGGAGACAGTAAGTTTAGCTTAGCATAAAGACTGGAAACATGGGAAAACAGCTAGCCTTGCTGGTCAAAGGGGAAAAAAATCAGTATTAACATGTATTGTGTTTGTTAAATCCTTACAAAAGTGTAGAATAAACAACTTTACGTGCCAGACAATTTGTTTTTGCTAAGGTAGCCTAAGCTAGCCCTCTCTTGGCTGTAGCTTTATATTTAACAGACAGCTATCAATCTTCTCATCTAATTCATGGCAGTAAAGAGAATAAATGTATTTCCCAACTATTCCTTTCAACAAAGAAACAAGAGTCTAATCAATACATACTGTTTACAGCTCGACACTTTGCTCACGTCCGGTGACAGTGGATGATGAAAGTTTAATGGTGTTATCCTCACAAAACTAAGCCATTTATTCTGCAGTCTGCAGCACTGTACATGTGCTTCTTTTACAGGACTTACTCACAGAGGCACAGATCAGAGTGAAGTGTATCAGGGCTCAAGGTATTTGTGAGCAATTACAGCACAGTGGGATCCTTTGTTGTCTCCCACCTGTTCTGAGCCATTAGTTAAAGACTGGTCTGCAGCTGGGTCTGGTCACTTATTAAGGCCGGTGGTTGAAACTGGAATGAACAGTTGTTAGCTGTTTGGAGTCAACCCAACTCACGTAGTAATCATGACACACACATACAGACAGATAACAACTTTAATGAAGGAAAGGTTATGGATGATTTGATATGATGCAAGTGATACTGTAACAGTTGTGTTTAAGGATGAGCATTACTCAGAGTTGTGTTGTTAAGCTACTGTGCTTTATGTGATTAAAAGAGGACGTATGTGGTTAATTTTTAGAAATGGCGAAAGCTTCAACTAATGATTATTTTCATTGTCGATAAATCTGTTGATTATTTTCTGAATAGTTGATTAGTTCTTCGGTCTTTAAATATCAGGAAAAGTTGAAAAGTATTTCCCAAAGCCCAGGTTAACATCCTCAAATGTCTTGTTTTGTTCACACCTTAAAGATTTTCAATTTGGTGTCATATATAGTGAAGAAAAAAAGAAATTATTCACTTTAAGAAGTTGGAACCAGAGATATTTTACTCTTTTTTTGCCTTAAAAAGTTAATCAAAGAAATGAGCGAATAGCTGACAACTAATTGAATAATAGATTATTGTTGCAGCTCTAACTGTATTAAAGGATAAGTTCACCCAAACAGTTCAACAGCAACGCTGTTTTGTTGTGAAAATCCAGAAATGTTTTGTGGACTACAAAACTTCACCTGCCTTTCCATCAGCTTTAGAGGGAGAATGTTAATGACTGAATTTTCATTTTTGAGTGAACGTCTCCTTTAAGCACCCGTCTGTTATGGTGATGCACTTTGAGAGCAATGTTAGTATAACATATAGAAGTCAGTGAAAGTAAAGTTGTCTTTTTATTAGGCGCTCCACTGCGGAGACTATCGTCAATGGAATTACAGTTGAGAATTGAAGGGCGTTTTCTCTTTTCCTGAACTTTTTCATGAAGTCTCAAGGTGAATGAGAACTCTTGAACTGCGTGCCTTCTTTAACACAAGCTGTCCTCTGAAGTACCAGTGCTGCATGCCTCTGTAAAGCTGACAATTGTTCACCGCTGAGTTTGTAAAACTTTGCAGCAGTGTGCTGGAGCGTGGTGAATCAGGGGAATTGTGACAGCTGTCACGGTTGTCTCCTCAGGTACAGCCTTGCTATACGAGAAGCTCCTCGACTGTCTCTGGCAGTGAACTCCTGCTAGGATCGGTCTCATTTAAGGAGCGATGATTGAGGGATTTTCTTTTTTTTTTTCGAGACACAGTGCCAGTCACGCTACAAGCAGTCTGAGAATTGTGTGGTGGAGAATAATACCTGCAGGCAGTATAAGAATCTGGGGAGCTTCCAGTCAGTGTATTCAGTGGACAGTTATGGAGAATGTATCCACAGGCGACAAGATGAAATTTGAGCAGAGTGTTTTTTTTAGCAGTTAAAGCTTAATTGGCTCAACTCTCGACGCCTGTGAAAGTTGCAGACCTAATATTTGTTCTTTGCAGGGATGTGGCTCTGGTTATCTCTGGTTATCTGTTTATCTGATGGTGGTTTTAACCCAGAGTCAAATCATTCATTGACTTTTATGTGTCTGAGACCGGGAGACAATGCTCAGTTATCTAGGAATGCTGTGTGTTTGTTATTGGGGTAAACAAAAGTCTTCAAACAAATAAAAGGATAAGTTCAGCCAAAAATTAAAATTTAGTCATTATCTACTCACACCCAAAACAAAGCCTAGAGAACCCAAGGGATTTGAAACAACGTCCTTTACGACCCTTTTTAAAGCTAAGCTAAAGTGCGCGCCTCTTGTCAAGACTGTAAATAACGTCTTTTCAGATTGATTTGGGATCTCAGGGCTTCTGACAACTCGGTTTACTCTTATTTTTCCAGTTGCTTTTTGACCTTTCAAAACAAGTCCCCATCTACTTAAGTTGTTTATGAGAATGCAGCAGTGAAGCTTCGCTGTGAAGCTCCAGAAATGTTTTATTGGATTCGAAACTTCCCCTGACTTTTCCTTCGGCATGGGGGTGAGATTTTTCATTTTTGGGTGAACTTATCCTTTAATGCCTGGAGCAGTTCACTGCACCTTTGTCATTCTGATGACTCAATCACTGCACCTGGTACATTTGAGTCTGTTTTTCATATAAAGCTCTTTGCACTTAGTCACAAACACAAGCTGACTGACACGTTTCTGCCAGACAGTAAAAGTAACCGTCTGGAAATCCGCATAAAAACAGCTGGCATTATCTTGTTGTCATTTATATTTTTGTCCTCGTGACTCTAGATTAGGCTTGTTTCATTAGAGGTGATCCACACATGTGGTCTGCAACTATATTTGCCTAACACCAGTACTTAAACTAAAGCATGTCACAGGTCCGCAGATGGCCACATAGATAGCAAATGACAAATATCTTCCTCAGTGGTTTTGTGATGACAGTTTTGAGGGTTTTATCCAGACGGTTTGTGTCCATGTGCTTAAGTGAGTTTGACATATCGCCCGTCTTTATAAAACCAAGTAGCCAATTCAGCCACCGTGGAGGAAAGTTGAGCATCAACAGGAAATGGCAGGAGGAACAGGAGTGTGTTGTAATAGTCCTGGTATGCTGTATAATCCTGTTGCACGCTTGTTTAACAGCTTCACAACCGTTGTTTCCAAGAGGAAATGCTTCCATGCAAGTGGTGGAAACACAGGCTCTGCCTTAAGGGCTGATTGATTTTTAAATGTGGACGCAAGCACTTTCAGGGGGGGGGGGGACCAGGAAAATTACAATTACACTGCATGACAATCAATGCCAACAGTGCTGTCAGGGTGGAGATGCCTGTGACTGAGAAACTTCGGCGTGCCTAATTGGACAATGTGATTAATTGGTGTCACTGTGGAATCCATCTGACAGATACACTGCAGTGGTCAAAACACAAGGATTAGACTAATGTGGGTGAGTTATATGACATTTTGACCGAAAATGCACATAATTAAGCTCTAAAAACAAAAATAATTACGCAGCTCATAGAAAGCAGGATGAGCATTCCAAGTCTTTTTATGGAAATATGTCATTTCCTTGATGCTGGCTACATGAAAGTAAGATTGTTTGTCTTACTTTATGATAATAAAAAAAACGATCGGTTGTGTTTGTAGTAGAATAACGCAAAGCACATGTTTTACAACAAAGTGTGTTTTCCCGCGCATGGCCTTATAAATTACTGCAGAAATAGCCCGCACCTGCTGTGACGTGGTAACCTGAGACGTCAGTTGCAGCTAAACAGACAGAGGGCTTCCTTTAATTAAGATGAACCCTACATATCTTTCTGATATGTGTCAAGGACCACAACATGTTAGCAATATGTCATTATCTTTTAAATTCCACTACTGACCCTCTTGTTATTAGACTGATTCAGCCCATTCAGTAGTTATATCTGGTGCTCCACACAGAAATAATATTATTTTATTTAAAAGTTTCAACCCAGGACATCACAACCATACTCCCTCTCTCTCTCCCCCCATTCTCTCTCTCTCCCTCTGTGTGTGTGTGTCTCTCTCTCTCCCTCTCTCTCTCTCTGTGTGTGTGTGTGTGTCTGTGTGTGTGTGTGTGTGTGTGTGTGTGTGTGTGTGTGTGTGTCTCACACTCTCTCTCCCTCTCTCTCTCTGTGTGTGTCTGTGTGTCTGTGTGTGTGTGTGTGTGTGTCTCACACTCTCTCTCCCTCTCTCTCCCTCTTGCTCTCTCTCTCTCCCTCTCTCTCTCTCTCTCTCCCCCTCTCTCCCTCTCTCTCTACCTCCCTTTCTCTCTCTCTCTCTCTCTCCCTCCCTTTCTTTCTCTCTCTCTCTCTCTCTCTCTCTCTCTCTCTCTCTCTCTCTCTCTCTCTCTCACTCTCTCTCTCTCCCCCCTCTCTCTAAGTCTCTCTCTGAATTAAATCTATTATTTACCAGCCTCTGTGTGGAGTTTGTTGCACGGCGGACTTCGGGTTGATAATCTAACGTGAGGTATTAGTGGAGCGACGCTGCAGATCACCTCAGGTGTGTGTGAGTGAGTGTGTGTGTGTGAGTGAGCTGCTGCACGTTCAGATCAGCGCGTCTGCGTCTCGTGTTGTTGACAAACTGCATCGCTGAGAATCTGTTGCTTGTCGCAGGTGAATGAAGTGACATCGTGGCTGTGATTCCTGCACTTCAGAGGTGAGCTGCTGCTGCTGCCGCCTCTCTGTTTGTGTTTTAGTCACGCGTGGACAAAAGGGAAAAGGTTCAGATTGTATTAGAAATGATTTCGCGGGTTTTAATGCAGATTGTGTTGCTCTGCGAGTCTACAGACGGAGGTTATGTCGGGCGAAGTGAATCAATGTGTCTCTGCTCCATGTGAAGTGTAATTAGAGGGAGCTCTGAGGGTGAATCAATACTGGGTAGTGACTAATCACTGGATCAGGAACAGGGGGCACTACAGCCTGCTGTTAAGAGGAAAGAGCTGCTTCCTGGACACAAATTACAATATGGGTCAAAACTTCAATATCTTTAATGTGAGAGTTGGCCTGTGCGAGCTTTAATGAGGCTGCTGCTGTGATGGATGGATGGATTGTGCTGGCTGCAGTGACATCTGGATTAGCATGTAAGCAACATCCATCTGACATGGACAGCAATCTTACAGTTGATTATTTTATTTTCAAAAGTGCAGAAATGGATATCACTGATTATATCTATAGATTATCTTTTTTTTTATTTACTATATAGATTGCATACCTTCTGTTGTCTATGATATGTTGTTGATTGATACATAACTTCTGCAGCTAATACAAATTAAAAATAAATTAAAAAATGTATTGTCATCGTTTAGTGACTGTCATTGTCACTCAGTCTGCTAAATCTCAATGTATCATCTACCAAGCCAGTCTGTCAAGCCTGTCACGATGCTGGAATTTCTAACCTTGATACAGTACCTTGAAAATATTCATATTCAATACCACGGGGGAAAAAAATGCACAACACTGAAGGCATGAAATTTTAGATTTTTGTTCAATGATAAACATGACAAGGCTGGTGTAATATGTGGTAAGAACAGCAGCATCTAGGCAGAAGTTTAACCTTCTTCATGCGGTGAAACTACAGGCTATACGCCACCGTCAGCACTTAAATTAGCTACAAGGCATTTTAACTAGTTATGAAACAGTCTCAATTTAATACTGCTTCTATATATAACCTCAACCACAATCAGCCAGAAGATTGGCTATTTGCAAAATCATAACATTCCTGGGAATGTTGATAACTTTGGCTTTCTCCACAAACCGATCTATTGGCTGTAGCTACCTGCAGGCTAACCTGAGTGTATGAACGGCACCAAAACAAAGTTAACTTTGCTTCACTGTTGTCATATTACAGCGATTAATCTTGCAGAGCCACAAATAGATCTATTATTTCATCACCGTGCATCCTGCAAACAGCTGTGCATCTTTCTTTCGCTTGCTGTCAAAAAAAAAATGCACGCGCTAGCCAGATCAAGATTTTCATGACAGGAGTGCTCATACCACTTTTGTCCACAGGGGCCGCCAGAATCAGCATAAACTTAACGTTCCTTGCAGCTGCTTTAATGTGACATTTGTCAAGTTACAAGAACCGGGTGACCTGACCCTCAGCTGCAGTTAAACTTTTACTGTATAATGACTCCTCACTTGACACTTCTATTTACTTTCTGGGACGTGTCGGCTGCATTCACTGCGGGTTAATCTTTGTCACTTGAGTTTACATTGTTTGGGTTTTGTAAAGGGAGCCAGTGATGGATCAGCATTGCGAACATGTAGAATGCCACACAGGGCAAACACTGACATCTGCTCCCTGCTAATGAGATCTCATGGAGACTGACAGGAGAGCATCAATCTCACTGTCAGAGTTTGGTTCCAAATATAGCTGTCCAGCGCCATTCTCTGTACGTGGGTAGTTTATTTGAAGCTAAAAATCTGTCTGTTGTCTGAGCAACAAGACCTTCAGCCCAAACTCCTGACAGTAAACTAGATCACAACATAGACAAGATGCACTTTACATTCATTTTTGTCCAAAGCAACTTACGAGAACATTCAAACACCTACAGAGCAGGAGCTGGGGGTGTTTCCCTTTATATACAAATAACTGAAAGCATGTCAGCGCCATAATACAATAGCTAATATATATTTCTAAGTGCATGAGACATATGTAAGTGCTAACAGCCCTATGTGTGAGCTCATTTTCAAATACAAATGGCTCACTTTCTTGGATTTATAATGAAAGAGTGGGGATTTAAATACGATTTTAGATGAGGTTGTTTAGAAAATGATGATGATGATGATGATCTGTTGGTGTAATTATCTCAATTCTTCATTAGTGAAGAGTTACCAAAAAAAACCCAGAAGTTTGTACACTAATAATGAGTAATGGTGGGAGAACATATGGCTTCTGAATTTGTCATTTGGATATTAAAACTTAATAACAAGAGAACTCACTTTGCTGAAGATGCTGAATGCAGTTAAAGCTTCTTTTGAAGAGAATTTAGTAAGTTTTCATTTTCATAGCGGTCTCATGATTATCACCGAAAAGTCTCTTGCACATCTGTTGGGAACCAACTTCTCTCAGTCTGAACGCTTCACTGGTAACATCTGTTTACGATTGATGAGAGTGAAAACATTGATGTGAAATGACACCCAATCTCTTATTTTGTAAGACATGCACACAAAGCTTACGAAATAAGACTTGTGTACATGAATCTATTGCCTCAGTCCTTGCTGGGAGGGTTTCCAACATGCACCTCTCATGTAACTGCAATCACACAATCAGCACATTTATATAAATGTTGTTTGCCTCATATTTTTCAAAGTAAGAGCACTGGCGTTCAAGATAATTGAATCCAAGATCAATAAATCAGTCTTGGAGCCAAATTAGCAAGATGAGAAGTTAAGACACGTATAACGAACAAACTGTTTATACCAAATTTAGTGATTTCTTTTATAATTGCACAGCAAACATGAATGTTAACTGAGTCTCTGATTTATGATCTTGCCTTTTATTATTTGCTTGACATATTGGAGGTGAGAACTTTCCTGGAAAATAAAGTTGTTGAACTGTTTAGAAAATGAATTCAATTAGAAACGTGTGTTTTTGAGATTATAGTGTAATCTCATTCTGGTGAAACTGATGACTCGTGTGGTTTGTATTATCATAAAACAGTTAAAGTGTCTGTTTCTGTATCGTTTCAAGTCATCAGGACTTGATGTTGGTGAACCGGATCCCTCCTCTGGCCTTTCATGTTGTGTTTGAAGCAGTCTATAAATATTTTCTGTATGCAACACGCAGATCTCATCCTGTGATACAATCAATGGAGCAGGATCCCTGGTGGTCAAACCCATGAATAATTCAACTGCTGCGTGACACACCATTTGTCTCTTAATAGCTCATCTCTGCCTCTAACAGAGCAGGTGCATCCCTGTGAAATGCCACGAGTCCTTGTTTGTTTGTTTCATCTTAATAAAGCTGAAGTAGAAGTGTTGCAAGTGGTTCTGTTGTCAAAGTAATTGCTGCAACCAGATTGGTCATATGAAACAAGTCCAGACCCTCCTCGCCGATCTGTCCGGTGTCACATGACAGCACCAGCATAGTTGAGTCTGCCCCCATTGGAACACACACTGTATAAACATGTCCTTTGATTTATCACTGCGAGTGAGTCAAAAGGGCAGCGTCTACTGTATCTCCAAAATTGCCATATTTCTAGAGACAGCCAGTGGTTAGGTTAAAGTAAATTACTGTACTATGTCATCCAAGGACTTTTAAAGTCAGTGCTGTCTGGTCTGTTCAGGCGCTGCTTGGAGCTTCACCTTAAAGTCACCTTCATTGAAACATGTCTTTTCCTTATTGTTTGCTTGATTTGGACGTTCACTGTGCAGAATATGATTCATTTCTGATGACACTTGAAATAAACAATTTTTGCATTTTTTTATATTCTAGATTTTGGGGGGAAATCTTAAGAATTTATTTAACTTTTCTTGCACTGTTTTAGTAAATTGTGAAATATTTGTGTGCATGTAAAAGGTCATCACTGAGAGTTTTGCCACCAGAGACACTTTGGCTGCTATCTGCAGGATATTTGAACCATCTATGCTTCTGTCTGTTGTGTTTGAACAGGGGGAGACAGAGAGCGGATGACAGCCAACCATGAGACCTACCTTCTTATGGCCAGCACCCAGAATGACATGGAGGATTGGGTGAAGACGATCCGCAGGGTCATCTGGGCTCCTTTTGGTGGAGGTCAGTACAAACACAACACATTGTTTTTAGTAGCTATGAGATCTGCATCGACAGTTTGGTCTTCATTTGGATGACTTTAAAAGATTACAGTGGTGGTGCTGGAGGATGGATAAGTGACTGTGAGCTAGCCACCATCTCTGCTCCCCCATCAAACCGCTGACTATAGGTTTTAAGTTTTTACATTGTGGACTACAAGGACAGTATTTCTCCTTCAATTTTTACCTTACTGTATCTTTATCTTTACATTTAACCTAAAATGTTGGCACGTAAAGCAACAGTTTGCCTCCTTGTTCCCTCCTCCATGTTTCACTCCACATGTTGGTTGCATCACTACATCACTTGACATTAGGGCTGCATGATAGTGGAAAAAAATGACACATTGAATATGAAAAAACAGGAATTTCCTTCAGATAACTTAAATGGCTGTATTCAGATTCTGTTGTGAATTAATTAATCACTCTAGAATGTTTTGGGTGATTTCTTTTCTTTTAGGGGAGTGTTTTATCAAACAACCAAAGCAGGCCCTGCTTTGGTTAACGGATTGATCAAGAATGATTGTGGTTCAGACCCTGCGTGTCTCTAATAAGGCAACAAACTCTTTGTATCCAACCCTCAAATCAAACTAAATTATCTAGTATTAGACAGACATCTCTTGTAGAGTCATGTAAAATGTTCGTAAAAGTTTGGCTTTCGTATGAAGCTGCAAAAAAGTTGTACTGTAGCATGACGGGTCAGACGATGCACATCCTGCAATGTGACTTTTGTCTCGATGTTGACGCTGAAGTCATATATTGTGCAGTCCTGCTTGATGTCATCATGACAAGAAGTATAAACAGCTTTAGTTAGAGGAAAATTTGCTTTGTCTCTTTGTTACATTTTGACAGTGCGGTACATAACAGGACCAGATCTGTGCTGCTTGAATCATCCTGCATGTTTGTCTTCTCTTTCTATCGAGCCTCTTCATGCTAATAAACAAAGGAAATTAATGTGTTAAAATGAATTACATTAGACAGATAAACCCAAAAAACATAGATGTAGTAATCATCAAACACACTGAAGCTGAAGTGTAAGTTCTTCCTGATTCTGGTGGGCTCAGAGTGCTGATTACTGAGCGTCCCACTGCGCTGCTGTGGCTTGTTATTGACTTTGCTGGCTGACACTGGCCTACATTGTGAATGAACGGGGCACAAGTGCTGCGTTTGTAACCGGACGGGCAGCTCAGGCAGCTCTCGGTGACACAGTGAATAGATGAGGCTGAGCTGGCCCCTCTGTTTTCAGTGCAGGGAGTTTGATGTCTATTGCAGTTGACTGCTCTTCAAAAGGACGAGCCATTTGTCAAAGATGCCACAAGAAGGGTGGCTCCGAGTTGGAGCCGAGCCGGGCTTCCTCTGTCTCTCCCTCACACACACATGCATTATATACAGAGCACATACAGGCTCTCACTTTTTTTTGCGGCAGCAGCAGCAGAGACTAACCGAGCCCTGATTGGCTGCTCAGTGCCCCCGAAGTGTGATTCAAAGATTCAGTGCAGAGAGTGACAGACAGGGAGGGAAGACCCTGTGTTTGACCCACAGAAGAGCTCGGAGCCCCTGATGGGTCCGCTGTCATGTTGTGCTGAACACTTGCTATGATGTTGAATTAATTACTGGCCAGCTTGAACAAACAGTTGGAGAAGAGAGAGTTTGAAATCAGACCTTTTGAGAGATGTGCAGCTGCGGCCTCTCCATCTGGATCTTTGGAGATTTGTTCCATGGTAATTAACTTTTTATTCGTAAAGAGTTTGCAATTTAACTTGAACTTTTGGAACTGTCATAGCTGCTGGATTAACAGCTCCGTAGAAACTGTTTTTATTTGACTACTCCATAGCTTATATGGGAGATTTTCTCCACTGTTTTGTTGATTTCATAGATTTTTGTGTCTTTGTTGTGGTGCAGTGACATTCAGCATTGGCAGAAGACTTGATAATAATCTTCACATATCATTTCAACAACCACTTCTAATAACCCTTACATTTCTGACATTAGTCATGTCTGTTTCAACATTTGATAGCAACATTTTCAACCTAATTTACAGCTAACATTTAGTCCAGTACGCTACATTTAAAGGGGCACTACGTAGTTTCGGAGAAGACATTAAAACTCAGAAATTTGATATTTACAATATTAATGAATCAGACTTCCGACTTCCGCTTACAGATGTTGAATCACAGTCTTGAGCTGCGGTCACTGGCTTGGCAGCTGTCTCGCCTGTAACTTCTCCACCATCCCCTCCACCTGAATAAAACACATCCACGTAAATTACACTTTTACTTTAGTTAGGTGAGTAATTTTCCGTCGTCTGTCTGCACTGTTTGTTGTCAAATATATTTCACATTTGGAGTGGTATTTAATGTTGCAGTGTTTAAACAAAAAAACAATCCAGTACCTGTTCCAGTACACGCATTTAAAAGCAAAGTAGCATGAGGATAGGGTTTAGATAAGCTACTCATAATAGAGGTCATTCATCCCTCCCTTCTTCTGATGTGCTCTGGAGGAGGAACTAATTGATCATTTGTGCATGAGACATGATGTATATGACTCGTCAGATTTGTTTTGCTCTGGGTTTATTCTGTACACAGTCGAGGCTGTTATGTTTCACTGTTTATGTCTATGAATACATATCATTAGCATGTAGTGAAGTAAGAAAGGTTAACATTCTTTAGCATACCACAGAAGAAGAAAGAAAGACAGACAAGGAAGAGGATATAGGAAAAGAAAAGAGTGTGTGTGCAGCAGTAGCTGACAGAACCTGAGAGTGTTTGCAGAGGTGCTGCTCTCATGTGCCGAAGTCTTCCTGGTTGTGATCCGACCCCCGGGCCAGTGGGAACAGCAAACATACGTATAAACACATGCACACACTCCTCATAAGCCGGTCCACACGCACAGTTACATGTGACCCCGGGAAAACATTCCCAGACTCATGACCAGAACGTCTGGAGGGATGACCTCGTTTTCGCCCAGTCACTTTTTCTTTTTCTCACTTGTTCTCAGATGCTCATTTCGATACGAGAGGATATTCATAATTTTTTACCCTGCAGGAGCTTGACTTATCTATATTTCACTCTGATCCGTCTAAGATTTGGAAAATGGATTCAAAGCTTCAAGGATTTTTTTGGGGAATTTGAGGATGTTGACTGTTTTGTCTTATTTAGGTTGCTGTAAAGATTGAAGTCCCTGAAGGAGAAAGGAAAAAAAAAAAACTCTTCACTGATTGATGATTTTAAAAAATATTCTCTGAGAGATGGAAATGAAGACGACTTGATTGACTTACAAGCTGATGCATCTCTTTTATATCTGTCTTTTTTTATCAGAAATGCAAAACCTGAGGCTGGTTTTTGGGAAATGATAGAATGCAGGCACTTCAATTTCTGTTATCTTATCACAAGTTTATTAATAGGCGTTTCTTCCGGAAGCTTACAAGCTGTGTCACTTTCAAGAGGGGTGAGTAGGACAGCATACCATCATGCTGTGAGCACCACTTGCATCTAATGAAAAATGTTTAGTAGAAATAATTGAAGAATTTAAACTACAGTTAGTTCACATTAACACCGTTTGTCTTTAAGCTGCATTTCTTGTGGTGTCAATTGCCGTCTAAAGCACGAGGATCCTGCTAAGCTCCGTCCGATTCAGTCACCGTACGGTACCGTGTGGTACCACGTGTGTGCATGTGTGTTAGTAGCCTCTGTCTGTATCTGGAGACCGGAAAAGTATGCAGATCCAAATCTCTCAGGAAGGCTGCCTTAATCCCCTCTTGTGTTGCATCCACATGAGACGGCTGCAAATGGAAATCAGTCCGGTTTTTTTTTCTCTCTCTCTCTTTCTACGGCGACTGCCTCAGACAAAAGGCGAGAGGTGCTCAGCAGGAAGTTAGAGATTTGATCATCAGACTAAGGCTTTGTGGGTGTACATATTTTTTGCCCGGACTGTCTAGCCGGCCTTATCAGAATTTATTTTTCCAATTGATTTAACTGCGCTCTTTGAAGTGCCTAAAGCTGCAGATGGAAGACCAGGGTTTTTTTTTTTTTAAATATATTATTATTTGAAAAATACTTCTTTCACTTTGGGAGAGTTAGATAGTTCAGGATATTAAATTATATTAATATTTTAAAATGGAGAAACTTTTATCATTTCAGAATCGTGCCCTAAATAATTTAACAGCAAAGAGAGAACCAAATAATATATATCTGTGATTTAAAACATAATTAAACCCTGGAGACACTCTCAGCTTCTTTGATATGCTGAACTCTATGTGGTGAAAGGAGGAGAATGAAAAACATTCAAATAGCAACTGAAAATACCAACAGAATGTGAAGAAATAACAGTTTTGACATTATGTCAAAGACATCTTTGTATTGTGTTGCAGAGATATCTACAAAGTTTTCATGCTAACCAGCTAGCCCCGGTCCTTATTGTCTCGTAATACCACTTTGTACATCAATATGTGATAATGAGTCACAGTAGCATCCAGTCAACAACAACACTGAGGTGGATTTCATGCCAGGTTTGGCACCTGGCATCCTGGGCCTGACCCCGCCATAACCCCCGTCAGGTCTCTGTAGGTGGGCGATGACTCATGCCTGACCTGTAAATCGCCTCTGTACTGTGTTACCTATCTTCAAACTGGCCTTGGTCAGTGAGCAGCAGTTAGCTGGTGATATGTTGCCCTGTGTTTGTTTGGAGTATGAATTCAACTGTCAGTTCTTACATATTGCACCTTTAACACGTCATGCTCTTATAACTGACAGTCATACAATTTATGTTCAAATTAAAGCTATCCTGTTATGAATTAAAAGGTCAAAAAAAGGGGTAGACACAGAATCACCCAATGCTTATTTCTTGTAGCACTGCAATTAACCTTCTGCATAAAACATTTTGTGTTTCAGGGATCTTTGGTCAGAAGTTGGAGGAAACGGTGCGGTATGAACGCCGGTTCGGGAACAAGCTTGCCCCTATGCTGGTAGAGCAGTGTGTGGATTTCATCCGTCAGTGGGGCCTTCGGGAGGAGGGTCTGTTCAGGCTGCCAGGACAGGCCAACCTGGTCAAAGAGCTGCAGGATGCCTTCGACTGTGGAGAGAAACCCTCTTTCGATTGGTGAGGAAACACATGAGTGTATGCTGGGCTGCTTGGGTTTCCTGGGTTTCCTCAGTGCATTTTAAAGGGAAGGTGATATGTTCAGACTGAAGACTGGTCAAGGTCTGCACCTCTGGAAGGACACAGGCGCTCCTGTTGGTCTGGTACAAACACCTCCAGAAGTTTACAACAAAGAATTGCAGATATAGGTTTTTAATACCTGGTTTGCATCGGAAACACAACTAAGACAGGAAAGCTCCCTCATGACAAACCAAGTTCATAGGTCTAACAGAACAGCCAGCAAGTTGGAGAAAAATCTTTTTTTCTCCTCCTCCTCCTCCTCATTCCTTTTTGACCTCTTCAGCTGAGGCAATGCAAAACGGTGATCTCATGTCTTTTTCACCGCAGACATTTCGATGTCGTTGCAGGAAAATCACAGGTGTAATTAATCAGATTAACAACAAATGCATTCCATTTAAGTTGTGTTCTTCACTGTCTCACCGGTCGTTAGTGTTATTAGCTCCACCTGTGCTTTTCCTGCCACGATAAGTCAAAACAGTTACGGATTAATAGTCCACCTTAACGTTTCTAAGTACAAATGCATCAGCGCTCGAACAGATGATGAGCAGCCACCGATCACATTATACAGTTAAAAGACCCCACACAGGTGTTTTCACTTGCTTGATCAGACCTCCTGTCAGGGCTGTGCTGGTGTGTGAGGATCATACAAATTAATTTGCTAAGTAAGCGCTGCTAGAAGCCCGATGACAAAAGGAATACTCACAGGGATAGTTTGGTTGCCAACTTGCTTGTCAAAAAGCAAAAAGCCAAAAGCTTGTCAGTCACGATAACTGTCCAAAAACTGTTTCATGCCCTGTTTAGTGAAGCAGTTTATATTCTAACAGAGTAAATTAAAGTGGGTTGTGTCATAACAGCTAATAAGTTGCAATAGCTTCCTCCATTTTGGACTCTCTTACTCTCTATTCCCTCAAATAACTAGATGGTTTACTATTGATCAACAGTGTGAGCTCCCTGAACTTGCCGTATAAAAATGTATGATCACCGTTGCGTGCAAATTCACGGTTCATGGTGATTCACTGGAAGGAAGTGATTTATTCACATAATACTGTTTTAAATGTTGGCTTGACCAGACATTTATAGCAGGGCAATTATTTTTCTTGTTAGTAGTGCTGAACCACTTAAACCTGAGCAGAGAAAACCGGCGAGAACACCTGTGAAAGTGGTCGTATTTCATATTTGAAACAACAAACCACAACAAAAGAAGTTTGATGATTCAAATCCTGAACTCACGTATTTTCAGGCAACTCCTTACCTTTTCCTGGACTCACAGGGTACAAAATCACTCCACCGTTATGTCAGCTGCACGATGACACACCTCTCCCCTCCTACTTCTGCTTTAACTTGAGTCGTTTGGTAGCAACAGCTGCCCCTCGTTGGCTCATTAGTGTCTCTGAGCCAACAGTGAAAATCCTCTTGCCTTTTGGCAGATCATCTAGGCTGCCCCACTGCTGCTGTCGTTGAGCCCTGTCTTGTTTTTGTTGTTACCTGCCTGCCTTTCAGTTGCTAACATCCTGTTTGCTTGCTTTAGGTTGCCCAGTTCTCCCACATTAAGTTCTTAAACATGTGATTTTGGGAGCAAATTGATTAGGAATTAAAACAAAAGTTAAAATAAATCAATTTTCGGTATCCTACGTTATATTTCCTTCTGATTCCACCCGTTGTCTTGCTGCGGGTATATTCATGATGATTTATTCGTGCAATGTACCTGTAATAAAAAATCTCACCCTCCCCTCATCCTCTGTTTCTTCTGTCTCTACAGTAACACAGATGTGCATACAGTCGCGTCTCTCCTGAAGCTGTATCTCAGAGAGCTGCCGGAGCCCGTCATCCCCTTCCACAAATATGAAGAGTTCCTGGCCTGTGCCAAGCTTCTCAGCAAAGATGATGAAATGGTAAGAAAGAGTGCCAACGGATTGGCCTTTCACAAACTTTATTCCTCCATGTAAAGTTCAACTTATATTGCAACAGAAGTCAGCGCCGACAAGCTCTCACGTAAATCATCCAAAGTCCAGTTCTGTGGCATTAAAGGTGGCCCCCTGCTGCCCGGTCATCCATGCTCTGCTCTGCTCTGCCCTTTCTCTCTGCCTGTCTTGACTTCTAACATCTGAATAGGATTGTTTCACACCATAAGGCTCGCATCACAGCCGGGGACAAGTCTTTTGCTTGAGTAACTTTCCCACGATTGATCATAACTTTCCGCATGTATTGGTGTGAATTACAATTGAACTTATGTGCCCTTTAAAAACTGTCCATCCTCTGCAGGGTTTGAAGGAGTTGAGAAAGCTCGTTGAATGTCTACCTCCAGTGAACTACAACCTTCTCAAGTACATCTGCAGGTATTAACTGATCGTTAAAGTGGATGATGTTTGAAGTTGTGACCATTATCGAACACTGAAAAGTTGATGTTTTCCTGTTTTTTCTCAGATTTCTAGATGAAGTCCAGTCATATTCAGGAGTGAATAAAATGAGCGTCCAAAACTTGGCCACAGTGTTTGGGCCAAATATCTTGAGGCCGAAGGTCGAGGATCCAGTCGCTATAATGGAAGGTCGGTATTCATGCTAGTTGTGTCATGTCCGATATTTTGTTTTAATTGTTAGTTTAAAGTAAAGATGTGTGCTCTCATGTTGTCAGGTACGGTTCTGGTCCAGCAGCTCATGGCTGTTTTGATTGGCCGCCACGATGTGCTATTCCCTCAGAACGAGGACAGCCCCACGGCCCTGGAGCTCGTCAACAACAACAACATCGACCTACAACGGCGACAAGCCACCACAACTACCTCCGGCATCACTACAGTGTCTCAGAACGCCGAGAACAACAACACGCAGGTGGTGCGGCAGTGCGCTTGGGAAGCACCTGAATCTCCTTCGCACCGCCAACACGTAGACAACAGTGGCTCCCCGCGATCGGCGAGCCCTCGCAATGGCGTCATTGGACGCTTCGACATCGCCCGCAGCCCTCCGCTGACTGTTAAAAAGAACCCGGCTTTCAGTAAAGGCAGTGGGATCGTTACAAACGGCTCCTTCAGCTCCTCACCTTCTTCAGACCCCAGTCAAGAAAAGAGCCAGACGTTGACTGGAGGTGGGAGTTTACCGGTGCGGCGCAGTGGGACACTCAAAGGCCCCGGCACAAAAATGGGCACCAGTGGCGTGACGAGTGGAAGCAGCATCGGAGGGAACGGGACTGTGCGTATGGGCATCTCTGGCACCGATGTCGTCACGGGGAGTCTGAACAGCCGTAACGGTCACTGGGTACCAAATGGCTGCGTCACGTTACGCGAGAACAGCAAAACACGTGACTGCTCCAACGGGGATCAAATAACCAATCAGAACCGTCTGTCCACGTATGACAACGTCCATTTAAACCACCAGAACCTGCAGCAGCAGAACCACATCACCAACACGTGTCTGAACAGCAGCTGCGAGGACAAGCAGAGCGTCGACAGCGCCACCTGGTCCACCTCCTCCTGTGAAATCTCCCTCCCCGACAACTCCACTTCCTGTCGCTCCTCCACCACCACCTGCCCCGAGCAGGACTTCTACGGAGGTCACTACGAGGACCTGGACGGACCAACGCAGGATAACGAGCCTCCCCAGTCTGGTGGACGTGGAGGCGGAGGTGGAGAGGGGGAGGGCAGAAACAGCAACAGAGAAGGGAGCGGTGACGGAGCAGGGAGGAGCAGTCGGGGCACCAGCAGTAGTGACAACAGCGAGGGTTACACTGTTGGTAATGGACCCGGCAGCCACAGCGCTCTGCACAGTTTAGTGGCCAGTCTCAAACAGGAGATGCACAAGCAGAAGACCGAGTACGAGGCCAGGATAAAGAGGTAGGCTTCCACCTGTGACGAACAGTGTTTCTGATGACATTAAAGGAGGTTCTAAAGAGGAATGAAGGGCATGACCATACAAACATGACAGATATCTAAGGCAACAGCCAATTAAACTGAATTTGGTTTGAAGCTGAAGTGTGTGGTGCTGTTGAACTGCATTATACAGAAAGATTCTATATATTGTTTACTCTACCATCATTGATATAAATGGGTTGGATATACATACACACTATTGGAGATACCTCTCAGTATGATACAATATTTATTTATTATTTATTATTATTTATTTTGATCACAGCCTTGTATTGAAAGTGTGATAATCTGAAATGTTAAGCAGTGAAGTGGACCATGTGAAGCTACTTTCAAAACAAATCACCCCTAAAGTGTGTTTGACATTTTGGGAAACAGACTTTTTTTTTTCTAACTCTCAGCTCTCGCGCTAAATGAGGAGATCGATACCACCCTCCACAGCCAAGAGACAGTTAGCTTGCCTTAGCATTAAAGCTGCAAACAGAGGGGAAGCAGCAAACCTGGCTCTGTCTAAAGATTACAACATCAGCCCGAAATCCCCCTCTGAAGCTCACTGATTCACATTATATCTTGTTTGTTAGATACATACGAAAAACAAAGTGCAGTTGTGGTTTTAAAGGAGGTAATTTGCTGGAATATTTGTTGGGTGGTTGCCATGACATCAGGCCAAGCAATAGTCCATAGCATGTAACTCATTAAGTTGACTGAAAATGAACTGCAGCTGTTCCCAACTTTTAATTTATCCTTGCTGTCTCTTCCCCTGACCCTGCGTTAACCTCCTCTGCAGCTTGGAGCAGCGTAACCTGGAGCTGGAGACCGAAATGGTGAACCTCCACGAGGAGCTGGACCAGGAGAGAAAGAAGTACACCATGGCGGAGATCAAGCTGCGCAACGCCGAGCGAGCCAAGGATGACGCCGAGCGGCGGAACCAGATGCTGCAGAAAGAGATGGAACAGTTTTTCTCCACGTTCAGTGACCTCACTGCAACCGGCGCCGCCACAGCCACGGACCCCCGCCGACCAGATCGCAACAACCCCATCTGGATACAGTGAAGACTGGAAATGGTTTATTATGTGATGCGAACATTATGACGAGGGCTCCAAACAGGATTTGGCTGCTGGTTTGTAGAGGGAGAGATTGGAAGTTACACTGCGAAGGTTAAAGAACGCATGTTTTAATTTAATAGAATAAGAGGGGGAGGCCGCCTGTATAGATGTAGACATCACCTGGAGTGATGCCAGACTGACATTATCTGTAAATACAGCATTATTTAAACAGCTCTCATCATGACTGGGAGGTGGAGTAAAGGCACAGTACACCATAATCTATTCTTATTATTATTATTATTATTTCACTTTAGCTACGATAGGAAGGGAAGGCAAACAATTAAAAAAGGTTGTATTCAGAAAAAAAAAAAATAAGAACACAAAACCTCCCTATTTTAATCAAACCAAAAACATCTTATTGTTTCATGTCTCTGCATATGTACATAGACGGAAAACATGCAGACAAACACAGTGTCATATGTATGTAAAAAGAAATTAAAGTTAAATGTTTATCTGATATTTAAGCAAAGTTATCAATGTCTGATATTTTATATTTTTTCCTTGCACTTACATGTTCGTTTAGTCTCTGCAAGGTGGTACTGAATGTTCTGTCGGTCGATGTGTGTACCGTTTAAAATTGGACAATATACTGTATATGTGCCTGTGCTTCTGTGATGTTTCATTTACCCCCCATGACCAAAAAAAAAAGAGCCTGTACTGTAAATATTTTCTAGATAACCGTAGACACTACTTGTTAGTCTGCACTGTGGTTTGGACACATATTCAGACGGATATGGCACGATTTAAGTTGAAACTGATTGAGGAATGTTTTGAAGCTGAATTTTTAGACTTGCACGATGGGTCATTGGCATAAATCCCAGAGAAAAATTAAAACGTCTGTCATGAATTCCGAATTTCGGGTGACAAGTTGTACTCTCCCCAGCTGTCGTCACGCTATAAACGCTCTTGGGAATTGCAGTTTACAGGCTGCCTCTGTAGTCTTTTGACAATTTTTCCACCTGACACAACTGGTTTACATCCTAAACTAGCACAGAATAACAAGCTGCAGCAACAGAACACGGATGCAGAGTTGTGTTTCTGGGTCATAACTGTGAAAAAAATGGGATTACAGCATCTACAGCCTGGTTGCTAGATTCAGAAGCGGAAGTGGTGTGTGTGCATGACGGTGCATGAGCCCATTTGGGCCGGTGGACAATAAGTGAATGTCTGTAAAGTGACTACATAGGGATGAAGTGTATTTATGTAGCTTTAAACCAAATGTCTACACATGATGTGGATTTTCTAATGGGTACAAAACATCTGAGAAGAAACCTGAGCTGGACTTTCTTTAAAAAGAAGTATTTGAGCACAGGTCCGCTGCTGCTGCTGCTGCCGCTGGCTACTCTTCCTCTGACGACCAGGTCCCATTTAAAACCTGCTGCTGGTCAATGCAGGACATCTGGAATGTGCACATGGAGTTTAAAAAGAAAAAAAGTGCCTGAACAACCAAAGGAGGGAGGGGGAGCCCGAGCTTCTCATTTTGCACCCTTCACCGGGAAGTAATAGGCTTAAGCCGAGCTGACAGCGGCACCTCGTTCTGTGAATTCCACACAAAAGAGCAGATTATGGACACAGGGCGAGAGGGAGAGCAGGACTGGGACAGTGGAATATTTTCATGACATGATACTTGATACACAAAAGAACTTAAAACATGACTTAATATGAATAAAAGTGCATTTTCATGTGAGTCTACTTCTGTTATTTACTACTGTGTGTGACTGCAATGTTTTGTCTGCAACGTGAGGAAGAAGATACAGAATTACAAGACGCACTAAAACTTGTGTTCTTTTAGTATATGAGTAGATTTCAGGACTGGTACTATCCAATTTTCATCATTTTTTATTGATAAGTTAAAGATATAGTTAATAAATGCTCATCAGAACCTACATTTTCTGACCAACACAAAAAAATATTACATTTACAATCATGTAAAATGGACAAAAGCAGCACATCGTCACATTTAATCTTTTACAAATACTGTGGATTAATTTTCTAGTGAATGACTTTATTACAGGTATTTGGTATAAGATAAACTTGTTGAGGAAAGTCTCAACATGTTTTATTGCTAAAGCTCAACAATATGTCCTAGGATCCATTTTGATTTGATAAAAAAGTGCCAGTCAATATGGGTAACGGGTAATGGGCAATTTTACACAGGCAAGCGTCGGACTATTAAGTCGACTACATTTGTCTTTCATTTGACGGCTTTAGTTTGGAGTTCATTTTCAGATTTCACTTATTCATACCCTTCTTAACTGGATTTAGTATTTGTGTGTGTTTCTTTATGGGTTGAGAAAACTTTCCTCCTTCATAAACTGAATACACTATTTAACATGTGATGATCTTAATATGATGCACTGCCGCAACTACCCAAGGTATAATTACTACAGTATGAGGGATATAGGACTGTAAACACATTTCTATCATGTCATGGCTTACATATTGTAATATTTCCCACATTTTATACCCCCTTTTCCACCAACATGGAACGAGCTCAGTTCAGGTTCACCGCCTAATTTTGAATTTTGCCCTTTAAACTGCCCTAGGATGGAGAAGGCCATAGTCTTCTTCGTCTTCTTGTCATTCATAGACAGTCAAAGTCAGTTTAAGATTAAAACAAGTATCTGTCATAACAAAACAAAATCTTGCAGGTAATCCATGCCTTTTGCCAATCTCGCTGCTACTGTTTACCTTTGCTGTGCCACGTGGAATACTTTAAGTTGATGAGGCATCCTTGATTACAATGGTTCAGCTGGAAAATCGGTCTCGAAGAACCAGAGCTAATTGGTAGAAAAGGAGTGTAAGAGGGCCGGAAACTGAATTAGGCCCAATCACAATGTCCACACTCACAGACTTGAGGCTTGTTCTAGGTAAGTCTGATCTTGAGGGCTCTCTCAGAGACATTTTGAGCTCTTCAGGACTACTGACTCTGTAAGTCAGTATTTCTAAAGACTTTGCCTGAGGGAAATGCCCACAGTTCATTGTGTTGCAGTGTTAACAGGGTTACCATGGGTTACCAGGGGAGGCAGGTAATAAGCTTTACAAAGTGCTGTCCCATTCCTAATGATGCCATCCCGGCCCCTTGCAGCCTCTTTGACTCAGACTCTCACCAGGTGAAGTCAACTCAGTCCATGAGGGTTCAGAGTCTGTGTAGGTGGGACTCACACACTGCAAATCACTTCAGGTAAAAGAAAACACTTACACCGTAGTCCAAGATCAAAGGTTTTGTTTATTTTCAATCACATACATATACTATTTATACATACACAGTTCCTTTAAAATGTTGTGTTTACAGTAACAGCTTTCAGTAATTTTTTTCTTTTTCTTTTGCATTTGTTTTGACTTTATTTGAAACGCTATAGCCTGAAGCTTCGAGATCAGCGTGAAACAGATACAATTTCTTAATTATTTTTTTTTCTTTATCTTTTTCAACCTGACAAAAAAGAATGATTTCATTAAAACAGCACGGAGTAAAAGAAACGAGAGAGAGAGAGAGAGAGAGAGAGAGAGAGAGAGAAGGAATCGTAAAAGAATCGAAAGAACAACATCACCTGATTCAGATGAGCTATACAGGGTTTCATCATCATTTCAGTCCACATTTAAGACTCGTAACATTTTGTAGCATCACCTGACCCTTGCAGTAGCTTGCCTCCCTGTCTTGAGTGCAATAAAGTGTTTATTGCGTTGTTGGATTGTTGTTATTTACAATATGACTTGAAAGAAAAGGAAATCAATAAGCTGAGGAAATCACCAGTACTGAGTCCAAAAGATGTCACGTTGGCACAGCTGAGTACGAGGTGTTTCCTAACGTGTGACGTGTTTCATATTGGCAATAATATTATGGCTGAATGAAAAAACATGAATTTGGCTCATCCTGAATCCACAGGGGATCGTTTGAAGTCCCCTCGTGACGCAATGGGTCGCAGGAGTGGTAGTTTGCCACATTTTCTAATTCTACAGTTTAAGTGACTGAACATGAAAAACACACATGAACTACTTCCAAACACGTGACTGTACTGACGCTCCATCAAACATTCTTAAAAAGCAAATCCCACAAACGTCGTGATGCTGTACTGAGAGGGGTTCGACCCTACGGACGGTTTGTGTTCAGTGCTGGTTAACTTGAAATCACACGCACACTGATGACAAAGCAGAGCAGCAATGACGTGAGTGAAAACATTTCTACATTCAGCGCTGACGACCCAGCTGCTTCGGTCTTTAAAATCATCTCTACTTCTTCCAAAAGCACCTTTTTGTTACAACATAATTGTCTTGAGGGATGTCTTATAAAAAAGATCACATTCAGAGACAGAAAAAAAGAACATATTTCTTTGTAGTATTTGTACTCAGTGACCAGAACATGGAAAGAAAGGAAAGGAAAAATGTAGTCGGGATGGTTAAAAAATGCCCTGTAGAGTAACTGCAACAGTACCGTGAGTGTTCGTGGTGGAGGACTCGAACACGAGACCACTCTGTGAGTGAGAAACATTTTTCAAAACACAAAGAATTTCACCCTGTTTTTGAAGGATCGCCCTGGCCAGACCCTGAACAGAAAAGCCGAGCTAGCCGTAGCTTATTCTGGAGACGCTGTACACCCTCGGTTACCCTCTGAGCTCTGTGAAGGTATATATCTGTGTGTGGTTCACTGTATACAAGCCACCGGCAGAACGAGTGTTAACGAAGTAGCTATTCCAAGTTATGGGGGTGGGGTTGGATTTTATGTACAGTGACAGCTACACTGATACAGTTAGACATGTTAAGAAAAGCATGTTTTAACAATGTCATGACTTGGATTGAACTTTTAATTCTAGACTTACTGTAGAGCAGTGCGGTTTCCTAAAGTTGGAATTACGGTGATATTTATAGAAATTGCTGTGAATGGTGTTTTCGACATGCTCGAGACAAACACACGCGTCCCTGTTTGTTTCATTAAGGGACAGTGAAAGCATCCTCAAGTGTGTTCTTTGTCCAGAAACCTTGTTTTTCTACGTCGTCAGTCAGCTGATTGTCAAGTTGAGTGAGTGCACTGTATATTTTAACAGTTGACCTTGCTTGAAACAAGTGAGGAAACCGATTACCACAGAAATACCAAGTAAAGTGGGCTATTAAATTGAAGATGTACGAGCTGAAAGGTTTAAACAACTTGAAATGATTAGACTGCTTTACTTGGTAATTTTGAGGTGATGAGTTTCCTCGAATCTTTTAAATAAAGTCGCATTTACAGTGTAGGGTTGCAGCGATATATCAGTTTCAAAGTGGTATTAAAGTTAATAGTTATCATACCATGTGCATTTGCTTATATATGACATTGAATTGTACTGTACTTGCGTTATTAAAAATGTCTATATTTCAAGTTTAAATCAAGTTTCATGTCTGTCAGGACAGAATATTTTGCTCAGACAAATAAACCCTTCCGTTTTCAGTCCCTTAAAGGTCTTTGTGGCTTATAATAATGAAACTAACAGTGTCATAATGTTTACAGTGATACCGTGCAACCATAATATTTTGGTTAAAGTCTCAACCCTAATCGCGAGACAGGTAATCCGATTTATTACGCAGACTAATGTGAGGAAAATCTGCTGTGTTTGATTCGTTCACACAAACACGGCTCACAGTTCCTAAACAGCAGACATGTTACAACAGAAATGATTTCTTTGCTTTCCTTTTAAGGCTTAAAAGATTTCCTTTTAAGGGTTGTTTTCCCATTAACCGACCAAGCGTGCACGAATAAACAACTAATAGATTGACTTGTTGGTTGGATTGTATTTTATCTAAAGCATGCAAAGAAAGCTGTAGTAACACTGTAATTGCAGTCAACGATTGCACATTCGAAAACTGGTGCTAACTCACTTAGTTGCGAGTTGAAAAAAATATGTTATCAAGGAGGTGTCTGTTGGGTCTCAGCCCGGAACAGACCCCGCTGAAGTTTGGTGAGGATCCAGATAAAATGAACACGTCAAGTCATTTCTTTCTCACTTTCTTTAACATTGAGTTCGGGCGTCTTTTGACATTTTCGTTAATTTCTCAGGTAATAATGCATGGATCTTGATTTTAAAAAAAAATCAGGTGTATTTAGGTGGCTGGTATCAGTGAGTGAGGACAAGTCGATGCTGATAAAGGGGACTGTTGGACCTTTGAGGAGGTACGTGCTCGACTTGAGTGCCATTCGAGTGTTTTCAATGGGGATGGACATCAGATGGATGATGACTTCAGTCTCCCAAACACACTGTGCCACAAAAACACTGTGTCACACTATTTCATGGAGATGGATTCAGTTCAAAGGAGGAGTTAAATTAAATCAATATGCAAAGTGGCAGAAAACCATGTCATGTTGTGTAAAAACTAGCATGAGGATGCCTTAAGCCATACAATCAGATGAAAGCCGTTCGATTTCTCACCACAAAAGCTCACTTTCAAGAGCTAAAACCTAAAGTAAAGCGTCTTAAATATTGGGCGGTTGGGGATTCGGATAGTTTTAAGGCAGAAAAAGAAGAAGCAGAGGAAAAAAGATACCAAAAAAAAATTTATATAACTTCTGCACTTGCGATGCTTCATTCCAAAAGGCACTTGCCATATTCAGGTTCCATCTATCAAAATAAATCAATCAATAAATAAATCTTCCAGCTGAGAAATAATGTAGTTGGGGGAGCCTCTGTCCAGTTCCTTTTTCGTGGACTTTTTTTATGATGTGCATCTTTACTTTAGAGCTTTGCTACGAGGTTAACACTCATCGCCTGTCTTTGAACTACCGACTGCATCATCTGTGTCTCTTTCTAAAAGCCGTCTATGTTTCAGTCAAATAAATAAGAAGAGTCTCCGTGTGGTAACACCACAGTGAAACAGACCGACCTCCTCTGCCTACGAGGGGTTAATGGTACACAATGACATGCAGGGCTGTGGGACAGCCCGTGGGGTGGTGGAGGGACCAATCACTCACTGCCAGGAGAAATAAAAGGGACATTACACACAAATCAGACTTTTTTAAACTCCGTAAGTCTGAGCACAATCAAAATAATTCACTCTACTGAGTGTACTGACCCTTTAAGTCCCAGTTCAGCCCTGACATTTACTAATGTCTTAATAATGGCTTGCCTGTGGTTATCACACACGTACACACACACACACACGCACACACACACACACTCTCACACACAGTCCTTTCCTGTGACCAGACCCCCCTCATGTCTGGAGTTAGTTTACATCGTATATAAACAAAAGTCCCTATACAGACTTGTTTTAGCATACAGTGAGATTAGCATTGTTTTAAACCTAATCATGCAGGACTACAGCGATAGGCAGGGGCAACTGAGGTGGAAAGCAGTGATGTGGCAAGGTGCGCTAGTCAGAAAAAAAAAACTCCCAGTGTACTGGCCGTCAGTCCCACTCCGTGTGCCCTTCAACTGTACAGAATTACATTATTTACAAGTAGCCCAGGGGGCGCCGCTCTGGGTGAGAGCGGCCGCGTGTCCCTGCAGAATAACCACATAAAAACACACAAATCAGGCAACCTTACATCAGTGTCGGATGGGGATGTCTAAGACCGAGCCTAGAGGTTAAAATACAGCAGTGTTGTTACATAAGGGTGGGGAAAGGGGGGGGTAGGAGAATGAAGTTTGTATTGTACAGTAGTGATGGGCAAAATGGCAGCCCACCTTGCCACAATGATTGGCGCATAAATGCTTCTTGTAAGGATTTGGGAGACCAGCAGCCAGCCAATACGCACTTTACAGGAGATGCAAGTCGAAGCATTTGGTCGTTTTTGTTCGGATGCCATATACAAGATATGTGGGGTAATATAAGCAAAGCAACTAGAGGATCATTAACATATATCTCAGCTCATTTACTTCAGTTTAAATACCACTGCTGTTTTTGAATGAATGCACAGGCTTCTTTAGATTTCATCATTTCAGATTTTTCCATGACTCGTGTTTTTTGCTCTTAATATATTCATTTTGATCTTTACTCTTTTTTTTTTGTCATATTTTCAGTTGGTCGTTTCAGGTTTCTTCACCGTCGGAAGAACATGGGGTTGCGCAGGCAGGCGGCTAGTCACCTGCAACACCCCAGGGGTCCTGCAGAGGTCTCCAGGCTGCTGTCGGTGTCTGATGCCAGGGTCTGGTCGGTGGACATGGAGGAGATGTCATTTATGGAGGAGGAGGGAGGGAGGCTCTCGCTGCTGTTCACGGCTGCACCTGTGCTAAGGGAATCAACAGCAGCAGGGGGTTACAACGTAAAAAGAGTCCGGGTAAAGACACAGGCAGAAAAATACAACCACAAGAGATATATTATGTGTAGGTGCTGAATATAGCTGAATTTGTTCCGTGACATCGAGACGTTGAAAACAAAACACCTGTGGGACAAAACAATCACAGTGTGTCTATGATGAGACGGGGGTAAGTGAGGTTTGGGTCCAATGGATTTCACGGGAAAGATCGTCAAAGGCTGCAGCGTTTCATCAGTAGATGGTTTAAAGGTATAATATGTCACATTTTCAGATAACAACTCTTAAAAAGGACAAGGACTTTATTATATATTTTGCTGAGTTGTGTACTTATATTATCCAAAATGTTTCCAATAACAGTCAAACCCAGAGAAATCTGTGATCTCATTCAAGGTGAAGGTGCATTTCATTCGGTCGCCTGTCGCTTTAACTTCAGATGATACCTCAGAGTCATGTAAGATAAGAGTGTAATCAGCGACGCTCATTGTTAAACAGTGAAGACAACAACTCCCATGACAACGTCATCAAACCTCTTTTTTGTACTGTCAGATTGAGAGACCCACAGCAGCAGAACTTACATACTGTGCATTAACTGTGCCAAGTTATGATGGAATGTAACTAAGTAGATTTACTGAAATACTGTACTTAAGTACAATTTTGAGGTACTTGTACTTCAATTTTCTGTGACTTTGTACGTCTTCTTAACTACATTTTGTATTTTTTAACTCCACTACCTTGATTTGATAACTTTAGTAACTTTAGTAGTAACTTTAATTGAGTTATTTACTTTGCAGGTTACATACTGCATCAGAGCCAAAGGAGTGCATTTTTAGATTACAAACAAACAAAAAATTTGTTCCGATAATCAAGAAAGGTGGGTAAACAGTCGACCTATAGTATACAGAATATAAATACATATATATATATGTATAATCTATTCTTACTTGTACTTTTGATACTTAAGTTCATCGAATATCATATAGACTTTTACTACTTTTATTTGTACTATTTGTACGGGTGACTTATAAGCAATATTTTGACAGGATATGTTTACTTTTAATCAAGTGTGACTTTTGGGTACTTTCACAGTACTGGTTTTGATGCCAACACGTGTCAGTATGGCAGCATTTATGATAAATGCATTACAAAAGGGGTCTGCAATTGCTGGTTCTAATGGAAAGCCAGTCTTCATTTCATGACATTTTTCTGCTCAGGCATTCACTTTTTTTTTTAAATAACAATCCGATTTTCTTATGTTGATCTTGTTTTGAAGTCAGCTGCCGGTCAACTTTTTGAGATTCCATTAAAGAACTCGTCTACGCAGCTGTTATTTTGTCATTAGAAATGAGATTAACACTCTATTAAAGACCCCAGACGTCTCTGTTTTATGACTTCCTTGCATGAACTGACTCTCTCTCTCAGCCTGGATGATATTTGCCCATCAACGCGAATGGTTTTGAGTATTAATGGAGGACTGGAGGTTGACACATCCCTTTAATATCACGTGGATCTGGGGACAAACGTGTGTTAATCTCATTTTCAAAACGAAGGAAGAAAAGATGACCCACAGCGTTCAGCCTCTTTGGACAGCACTTTCATCAAGGGAGCAGGTTCTGCTCTCTTTGATAAGTTTATGAGCAAATCAATAAAAGAACGGGCAGCCTGCTTTCGCCATGGGAGGAGGGAGAGTGAAGCCTGATTAAAAAGGATGGGGATGAGAATATAAAGATATTGCCAATTTGAGGAAATCGCTAAAACGACCACTTTTACCTCCAAGCTGTAGTCCTGTAGTTCCTACAGAGGACATGTACAGTGCAGGCAAACTATAAATCTGCTGTTTGTGTCTGTTCCCTGTGGGAGCTAATTGCTTAATGGAGATCGGTGGGCACTTCAGCTGACCCAAAATAAAGTGGAGAACAAAGCAGGATTAATGGCTGCCTTTATTTCCAGCAGTCACTTCACCTGTAAGTGCAGTAAATATCTGTTCAAATTCAACAGGCGGGTGCCGTTTTAATCTTGAAAGATGACTTGATCATAAAACACAGCAGTAACTTTAAGAAGGATTACTAAAATGGAAGATTAATTAAGCTTTTAAATCATAAAAATAATGAATCATGGGAGAAACTCCAGCAGAAGTTTTGATGTTGGATTATAACTCTTGTTGTGTGTCGCTCTGGCACCAGCTAATAAAGTCTGAACCATTTCTCAGACGCCCTCTGCACTCAGTGAACTACTTTTCCATCTTTTGATAGAAGAGAGGCTGGTGTGTGATCCATGAGCGCTGGCCTGGAAATATCTCGATAAATAAGAATTACAGCATTAAAGATGTTAAAAATCTGCAACACACGCACGTAGCAGCACAAAGTTTTTTGCTGCTGCAGTAAAACACTGCCGTCTGCAGCTCCTGCACTGCACCGATAAACTCAGGATCAGACATCGGGCCAGCCCATCTGCTTAATTACTACTGGATGGCCAGAAAAACAGGAGAAAGATGGAGGGGAGGAATTTGTGGGAGAGAGAGTAAAGAGGAAGAAGCAGCTGTTGCGTTACGTGTTAAATCCCTCCTGTGAGCTATTTGACTTTCTGACTATAAAGCAAGGAACCTCTCTCTCTGTGTGTTTGTCCATGACTTGATAACCGTTCATCTGATCTATATCACACTTGGTGGGTGTACTGCTGAGGACCCAAGAAACTGCAGAGTCAAATTTGGTGCAATTTGGACTAATTCAATGTTAATACATTTTGACTAAAAAGCAAACACCACTCTGTTGTGCTATTGTGTCCATTTCCCTCCACGTTCATGTGGCAGGTCCCTCTCCTGGTCAGCAGATGTTACTGTCTTTGCAGGATTACTTTCAGTTTTCTTTTCTAATCTTCAGAATGCACCTGTTTTTCTGTTTTTTAACGGAGAATGGCTGTTGTTTTAACCTCACAATAAACTATTGTTCATATGCATCACAGATGAGTCTGGATGGCCTGCTCACTCTGCTAACATGACTCCACACTGCCTCTCTGTGGCCAACTATGAGAACAGCATTCTCTCGTTGCAGAGTATGAAATGTCAGCTGCAGCTGAGGACCGAAATTTCCCGTGATGGACCCCAAAGGACCCAAATCTTAAGTCATGACATATACATATACACACATACACTCATAGAAGTACACACACCATCTGCTATTACACAATGTGCACTAAGAGGCAATCTTAGCAGTTACTGATTAGCTGTTCTGCAGTGCAGTTTAACAAATACACTTGGCACAACACTACACAACATTTAACTGTAACAAGAGATGCAGGACACAGAGACATATGGTCAACAACACGATGGGTTTATCTATTTACATTAACTCCAGTAAGGTTATAGTAAATTCACTTACAGAGCGATTAGGGTTATGCACTGAGAGTACCTGAAGGTGAAGGCTGTCCCTTCACAACGCCATTCTTCGTTCTCTCCTCAAAGTTCATCACCTCTTTGTAGATGAGTTCTGCCGAGGAGCAAAAATACAAATTGGTACATAGATATACATAGATATATATAATAGGTTTTTAACTTTTTAACTAGATGAAAGGTGAAAGTGAAATGGCACTTCGTCATTAGTTCTCTTTATTCAGCTTTATAAGACAAACTTCCCCAAGGACCAAAACACAAAATATTTATTTCTGACTGACACACTATACTCTGAACTGATTTCCATTATTTCTCACCTTTCCATTCATCAATGGAGTGTTCTCTTTCATCCAGCTGCTTGTCGTAGATCTGAGGGGGAGGCTAAAGGGGAGAGAGCACAACCAGCAGTTTAGTTTAACAACACGGTCAACAAGACTCATTTCACATGACATTCATACAGCTGATAACACTGAATATCTTCAAGTGGAATTCACAACTTGGATACAAGATTTAAAAAGTTGACGTGATGATGCGTAGTAATTGGCTACATGTAATTGTCGACTGATGAATAAAAATATGAGGATGAACAAATATCTGAACGTGAGATATTAACGTAGTTTGAGACTTTAACATGAAACTTATGTGCACAAAGACATGGGGAACAAAGTAGTAGCACGTGTGGATTAAGATGAAAATAAACAATGTAAATGAAGGAAAATAAAATGTATTTATCCTTTAATCACATAAAATGTTGATTTGATTTGCAAATTTAAATGTTAATACATCATTTGACCTCAGACACACACATAAAAATATTTCAGACAGTGAGACAAGAACAAATCCAGCTAAAGTGCCTTTGTCCTTCTCCCGTAGGATTGTCGCTTCATCTAGCAGGACACAAATATGCTGTCTGGCACCCAGTCAACCCTTCTTATCACTCATTCATAGTGATCCTGCCCCAGACACTGACACTGTAATCTCACTGCAGGTGACAGGACCACCCAAACACCTCTCTGATACGACCTTGGAGGGACAGTTACAGGTCAGCACTCAGCAGGAGACACAAGTGAGAGGTTTTTCCCTCAAACAAAGATCTACTTAATACATTTTCTAACACAGGAGTTATCACTTCCTACCCTCTTAACGTCCTAAAACGGCTTTACATGCAGCCTTGTGGACGTAACTGTAACTCTTATATCTGCAGCTACACAATAATGACTTGTTAGAATTTGCAATTGTATTCTAGGGTTCTACTTAAACATGTACACAACTGTTCAGAAGTTTGGAAATCCCCTGTTATATTGATGTTTTTGGCTATTTTAACATTGATTACAAGTAAAATTCTGACACTAAATGCAGTATTTACACTTGAAATAGTTTTGTTTCCAACAGAAGAATAATTAAGTGATTAAAAACTTAAATTTAGTTGATGCCCCTGCAGTGATGCATGACTGGGGAGATTACTGTTGTGACTATTTATTCTGCCTCTTCGACTTTTAATTTATTTTTCATTCCAGAAATCATAAGTGATCATTAATTACTAAAACACAACAGTGGAATTGGGATCTAATTATTGGTAACACATTTATATAACACACATTATAGTTAATGATGGTTATTATAAAGTGTTAAAACCCTCTATTTCTTATTTTAACTTTAAAAGTGCACTTTTTAGTTTTGGAGAAGAAAAATTTGAACTCAGAATTTTAATTCTCTTTAATAATCTATTATTATAATAATATACAAAACAATGAGGTAGTAATACAAACTCAGAAATATTTATTTTTTCCATAACTGAATAAACAAGCTGTTCTCAGAGGAAAACAAGGTCCCCAGAACACTGTTTGAAGCTAGAAAGGTGGCAGGGTCCGCCACATATAAACAAAGTAAAACAGTATGAAACTGTGTTGTCCTTTAAAGTAAGTTTGTTTATTCAGTTTATTCAGTCATGAAAAGGAAGAGAGTTTGTTTATTTTGTTTGTTTAGGCATAAAAATAATCAGTGAGTGAAGATCTTTCTCGTCTGATTAAAATTTCTTCCCCAAAACTACAAAGTGCACCTTGAAGAATTGCTTTGCTAAAGCAGCATGTATTATTGTGCATCTGGCACTGAAACAGGAGCCTGTTCCTCTTTAAATCTGCACAGATTTTGATGTTAAGCTTCCAATTTCTCTTCCCAATTACTGGTGACTTCTTATATTCTAATTTAACTGTTGCTCATGTGTTTGTTTGTCTCTTTCTGCCCTTTCAGTTGTCACTCTGATTGAACCACTGTGCAGCATTTTATTCTCCATCTACAAAACGTTACACTTTGGCAAAAAAATCATACAAAATAAGAGGCATGAGAAAGTAAACCACTATCTGTATCTGTGTCTATATCTGTTCAACCGACTTAATTATCTATATCCATACTCAGAACAGGCAGGGATTAATCTGTGGGTGTGACGTACTGGAAGCTGTTCATTTAAGCTTGAAATTGATGTAGGTTGATCAGAAGTGCCTAAATTGTATTATTTATTCTGAAAACTTACAGAACAGCCTCAGAATCGAGCTTCAGGTGAATGTTTTTGATCACAAGAGTTAAATAACTATTCATGGAACAACTTTTAAATGAAACTTCTGTCAGCTTCACAATAAGGATTTTCCTTCATCGCGAGGACAGGTATTGACACATTTTATTCGGATAATACTAACATTATCTCTAGACGCATTTTCTCTTCCCTACAAAATAACATCTATTTGTAAAGAGGACTTTTTATACCCTAAAAGCATGAATGACCATTCAAAAAGCATAGAGTAGTCTTCTCAGCTATCTGGTTGTATCTAATCCAGTTTTTGTGGCAGGCAATTCCAAACTTTGGAACAGTAAATATCTAACAATTCTTTGTTATCATAATTAATAATTGACAGTGCTGACCCAAATATATCCAAGAAACTCTTTAGTCTTTCTAAACAAATGTCTCATTGAATTATTTTCTTTGATGTAGGGCGGTTGTTATTTACCATGGATATTTGGATGAGATCTCTGGCCTTCATCAGCATGAGATGACATTAGAGAAAGGGAAAACAGCAGAAAACGTGTTGAAATGCCAGTCACAGCCATATTATACATACCACATCAAGTCTAACAACAATATCATCATGAAAACCATCCAGAACTAGACAACTTAGACAGGTGCACAGTCATGAAATCCTCTAAAAATGATTCATAATTACAATGGAGGTGTGTTGCGTTAGGCAAAAGCTAATATGTCAGAGATAGACTTCACGGATCAAAACAATACATTTATCGGCTGGTCATGCACTCATTGGTGTGTTGCGGCATGTAGAAGTGGTATCTGTACGACTTTATAGAACTGCAGATGGCTTTTTCCCAATCTCACTGTCACCTCATACTAATGAGGCGCTCATGAGAGAAGTTAGACTTCACTGAATCGACCAGAAACACAACCAGTCTTACATTACCAAAACAGAAAAGTCACTCTTTATAGCAGCATAAATTGACCATCTTTAACGAAGCTGTCGCAAAAAAAAAATCTATTTTGGTAAAGCTATAAACTACATCTTTCGAAAATCAGATATAAACTATAAAACGAAAAATGAGATAAAAATGAAAGTGAGATGTGAACCAAAAATTTCAAATAAAATCATGCACTGATGCCGAACACACTGTTAAAAACAGTTAATCATGTAATAAATCACTTATGTTTAAAAAAAAAGCTAAAAAAACGAAGGGAGACATCGTCGTTATTTCTGCACACCAACGCAAACACAAAGTAAACAGTGCTGACCATTCAGAGACAGGAGGAGAGGATTGAGCTTGGGATCAATACACAGCTCTGCCAAAGGCCTACTCACCGCCTCCACCTCAGCTGGATCATACCACACGTTGATGTAGGGGTGCTGTAAGGCCTCATCCACCGATATCCGTTTAGCGGGATCGATGATCAGCATCTTAGACAGCAGGTCTCTGGCCTGGCTAGCTGTGGTTTGAAAACAAAAACATCTGGTGAGGCAAGAAAATGTTCTTCTATGGCGCTCTTATTCCAAAGGGAAATTGAAACATGATAAGGCAGAGAGGGAGAGAGAGAAACAGCAGGGATTAAAGAGAATAGACAGCAGCAGTTTATCAAAGGAAAGCAGAATCTCACAAAGACTCAATCACATGTGGGTTTGCAAATAAACAGACTACTTTTACGGAGTTAGAGCTCTGGGAAACGGCATTTTGACCGTTTTTCTATTATGATAATCCTGCAGTACTTTATCAGCCAACCAGATCTGTCTTCCTCTGTTACATCAAACTGAATTCAAGATTCTGTCTAAACCCATATTCACATCAAACCTAAACTTAAATGTTGGCAGTTTATGTTTGGGTAAACCACTGATGGATTCACATTTATGCCTGTCACTGGTTACCTACCAGATTGAACATTTGTAGCGTTTCAACATTTGTAAGCGTCATATCATGGGGCATTTTTAAGGAGGCGATATCCGATTTTCCAGCCATGTTTGTGGAAGCAAAAATTGAATTTTTTTGGCAAGAAGTTGACATTTTTGATGGGAACTTGGGACATTTACAGCCATGTTTGTGGCAACAGAAAATGGCTATTTTTGATGGGAAACCAGGACATCTATAGCCAGGTTTGTGGCAACAAAAACCTGATATTTTGATGGGAAGTCAAGACATCAAAACCCGGATATCTTTGATGGGAAGTCAGGATATATACCACCAACTTTGCGGCAACAAAAAACAGATATTTCTGACAGGACGCGAGACATCTACAGCCAATTTTGTGACAACAAATAACAGATACTTTGATGGGAAGTCGGGATGTGGCAACAAAACCAGGTTTGACGAGACCTCAGGACTTCTCCAGACGTTTTTGTGCAGGTATTTTAGGCACAATACATAATCTTTTCCAAATCTTCACTACATAGTTTTTGAACCAATGCATGCTGGGCATTGTCACAACATAAAATAAAAACTCAACGGAATCAGACATTACATACTCCCACTAGTGTCTTCTCTAAATGTAGTTGAAAAGAGGCTTTTCAAAATGCCGTCAGCATCGGTTCAGTTGGTCAGTCTCTCTTCCTCCAGGCCCTCTTGGACTGATCTGAAATCGAGAACCCTTAAACCGCACGCCATCCCTCTCCTACACACACTGACCCCACTATAAATAGCTCTACAGCAGCAAACAACTGAAGAAACTGAACTGAGAACAGAGAAAGACAGATGAGCCGAGCGCACCGTCTGCATTTTGCCTTGGCATTGACGCGTCAACATCGCTCTCCTTCCACCTTTCCTTGCACCTTATCTTATCTTTCCTCCCTTCTCTTCATCCTACAGTGCTCTCTGTCTGTCTCTTCCTCCTACAACTCAAAAATACCAAAGCCCAAAGGGACGTCTGCCTCACTTCCTACCTGTGACAGTACAAAACATACAAAACAGCAGCGCTTCAACTCGGTCTCACAGCCTTCCAACTCTCTCTCTCTCTCTCTCTCTCTCTCTCTCTCTGGGTGCATTTCCTTTAATGCTGTCACTCACAGCAGGAAGCAGCTAGAATACAGAAGTGATTCAAGAGAGGTTTACCAGACGGGAGCTTTGATGTGGAAGCGGGGCAACAGAAAGGGGACATTTTTCTATATCTCATTGGAAGGATTTTCCACTTTTTAAAGCACTGGGAAAAGAGATTTCAGATCTCAGCTGAGACAGACACAAATAACTGATGTCCTGGTTAACCTTCTGCATGAGAAGAGATTAAATTCACCAAGGATCAGAGAATGGGGTTCGGGAAAACACATTTTAGTTTCAGTTTCATGTGGAGGCCAAAAGGCAAGTTGTAAATAAAGTTTTATGAGGTAAAAGTTGACCTGAACAAAAGTTTTATTTCCATATATGACTAAGGCTTCACAAGTGGGAATTCCAACTTCAAGTGGCATCCCGTTGTACTTTCTCTGGGAGGTAAATTGCAATGTGTTGAAGCATAGGTAGTCAACACTGCTCCAATACTGCAGAGCTCCACACGATAAGGAAATTAGTATGTGTGTTTGTCTATACACATAACGTGCAAAACCTTCAAATGCTGATAATCGACCAATACAACGAAGGACACAGACAGTGGACAATTAGATTCACAGTTCTCACCTTTGAGTTTGTTGTGCTCAGAGTCAGCAGGGAAAAGGCAGTCGGGGAAGAGCTTGGGAAAGGTGAGGCCTGCATACTTTGGCCGGTTCTCGACATAGTTCCTCACTGTGGGCTGAAGCTTCTTCATGAACTCTGGTGAGGGGGTTCCCAGCTGCTCGATCACCTTGTTCCACTGGTCGATGTCTGGTGTGGCGGGTCGGGATTAAGGGAAACACACAGTATCCTGTATGCCACAGTGTCCACTCAGGTTGCATTATTATGCAGGAAATAGTTATCTTTTAATCTACTTGTAAAAGATTGGACTAATGATAATGGAGGCTGTGAGACCAAATAAGAGTATAATGTAAGTATCATCACTTAGGAAACAAACATGTAGACTAAGTCCCATTTAACCCCCAAAGTTTGTCTCATTAAACACACGATATGTAATTTCTGCTGCAAGATGTTTCCCTATCAAAAGAAAACAAAAGGCAGCCGCTGCAGCTGCTCAGAGCTGGCTGGACCTTCTGGAGGAATAAACACTGGGAGTACCATCAGATTCTGCTCTGATCCAGAGCCCTTTACCAACAGTAGGAGAGCTCAGAGATTACTTTTTAACTTTTCAGATTAAAACGTGGATTTATCTTCACTCCTGTTCATCAACTTGACTGCAGCAGCGATCCGTGATGGTGACCTCCGATGTCCGGTGTTTATGTTCTTGTTTTTTAAACCCTTGTTTAAAAAATGACAATACCTTGTAAAATTAAATTTAATCTTTAATCTTTCAATCTAAATTAAATCTAGTGTTGACTGCTGACTGGAGCTGGAGTGGAAATGTGCTTTACTTAATGCACGGTATGTTACAGAGAGGCTAGGGGAAGAAGAAGAGGGGGGATGCACGTATCTCAAGTGATCCCTTGTTCCATATCACACATGTAAATTCCCTTTACAATATTGAGTGTATACTAAGATGGGTAATAAAAGGATTAATGTGCCTCCTGATGAGAATATACAGTATATGAGTTTTTAATTAACAAGACGTGTTGCATGTACTTGATGTGTACTGTGCAGATATGGCTGTGGAGTGTGTCAGCCTTCATATATTGTTACACTTCCAATGACCCCCTCCTCCCCCCATGTTCTCACAGAAGGTGCCAGTTGAAGCAGTTAGCTGCCAGGGCTGCCAGAGATCCCCATTACTTCATCTTGCTGGAACGCCACACACTTCCACCTCCTTTTTGTCTCCATTGCACATTGGCCATGATCCACACAGTGTTCAGTGAGGCAATTTTTTTCTCATCCACTAAAGTTCTTATCCATGGCTCTTTGGCAAGTTGTTGGATTCGCTCAGACAGCTAGAGGTGTTTTTCCACGCCGTGTCAAAATGTATGGCGCTCCAGGGCGTTTGGAGCCGTTCATGTCTTGCACCTGAACGTGACTGCTGTGAGGGCTTTCTACGATTTTTCAAACAGACTGAGGGGATGGCAGGAGGAGAAGGATACGGTCAGTCCCAGGGAACAGCACTGTCCCTCTTATCACCTCGCCAAAGATGCAGCCGACTGACCACATGTCCACTGCGGTTACACACACAGGCACATGCACACACACATCGCGTTATCTATCAAAAAATCACACAATACTTCTCCTCCTAAATGACTTAGTATAAAAGCGCATATAAATCCTGCATCCCTGTGTTGACTGTTCACTCATCACTTGCTAAGCATGTGTCAAAATCGTCTCTTATCTGTTCCTGTAAATCAGAAAAATATTTGATGAATCACGTTGAACTCGAGGGTGCATTTTTCCATTTTAACTAGCTAGGTATCCTATTTTATTATTCATTTCGTGTTGTGTGAAAGAAACACATGTCAATCGGGCCATCCTAAATAGTACAAGTATAGTCAAGCAGGCTGACTCTACAGAAAGTGCAAGCGATGTTAGCCCGCTGCAGAAGCTAAGCCTATATATAAAACCAAGTGGAAAAGATTTTAATATAATATATCCTCAGAGTTCAACTGATAATGCTTGATTTAAGGGAATAATGTGTGTCTGATGTTATACAGCTTTCTCAACATATGCATACAATATTAAAAATGTTTAAAGATTAAAGATAAAGATTTTCCAGTATTTCTAACTCCTTCCTGGTCAGGATGAAAAGTTAACAGTGCAGTTACTTCACTGAAAAACACAGAATTATCATATTCAGCAAGCTAATCTTTACCAGCACGCTCATTTAAGTGTAATTTTAGCATCAAGATGGCTAGTTTTTCTATACCACACTAACGTTACAATGCTAATACCAAAGATAAAGTTATATCTACCCAGTGAACATTTAACTGTTTGGGTAAAAAGGCATTCAATTAAAAGTGAAAGCCGTAGATTTTATATCATTCTTTTCTTTCATATGTGCTTTTATATCATTGTGGTAAGAAAGGAAGGGAAGCCCGACAGCTCTTCCCTGCCCATTAGGCTAGTTGACCGTTAGCTTGTGGGTAGCAAGCAGACAACAGAAGCTAAAGGAAAACTTCAGTTAACAACAAGTAAGGTGTAATACGTTCCTAAAGTTAAGTGATACTTTGCTATATCTGTATAATATAATAATCTCACATTATACATTACACAGTCTATAATTACGCTGTATGTAAAGCCACAAACAACTCCAATTCCCTTGCCAACACTCCACAGCCACTTATTTAACTCACTGCTGTACTAAATGGCCATCGAACAGCGAGTCACCCTGAGGCTCCCGGTGCTGTGACCTGTGTAGACAAACGGCTACTCTTTATCATCACTTGACAGACACTCAGGAAGGTGCGGATAACTTGAGCCAGGTCAATACTGCAGGTCGAAAAGTCTATGCACTAAATTAAGATTAGCAACAACAGGGTACCAGCCCAGAACTGATCTATAAGCAGAAGATTAACAAAAGTGTGCGTGACTACGGTTCATTGATCTACAGTGAGAGAGGATGGCGTGTTAGATGATAAGAATTTCATGTCGTTGTGAGAGCAGAGACAGAAGGAGAGAGATACTGCAGAGGTTTTTCTCGAGCTCTCCACAGCGTTAATCTTTCAGGGACTGCAAGATCACTGATGTGCAGGCCAGAGCATGAGACACAAGCACCTGCAGGTACACTGGGATCTCACTCCTTATCTGCTTCTGAACAACTTACACTGAAATGATCATTTTAAAGCATGATGTCCACGTTATTTAAATTTTTTGTTAATGTCAAGAAATCTCATGACAAGACCAAAAGTTAATCTGTTCTGACCATGTCTGTGGCTCCCCGTTTGAAACCTTAAAACCCGCCGGTTGCAAAAAGAAAATCAATTGTATGTAAGCTTATGAGAAAATGACCCTACTTCTCACTTGATTTATTACCTCAGTAAACAATTTTTCTAATGAATTTATGGTCTCATTTGCAAGTTTTAAGTCTTTTTCAATACTACATGATGTTTAGTTTGAAGATTATGTTCCCATTTAGAGTAAAATAGATGATAAAGCAGGGAATGCTTTAGGGCGTGGCTACCATGTGGTTGCCAGGTCACTAATGCAGTGTGTCCTCTCGAATTTGGTCTTTTCATGGGATGATAATATAGTACACCAAGACTTAACATATGTAAATGATTTCTACCTTGCATGATCGGATTTTTAATACTTTTCCATCGTGGCAGCTGTATCTGACGTACTACACTTAAATGAGAGCGTGGCTGTATAAAGTAATAGAGCTTTCTTTTCCTCGAATTAAGGGTCAACTGTCAGAAAATGAATACAAGATAAACCTTCCTATTCTGTAATAGAAAACGAAGCAAGACCTTTTCATGATGACACATGCTAAATATGCCTATGAAAATATATTTTAGAAGCACACACACAGCTCTCTCTGCTCATGTGTGCTGAATTATTTTCTACCATTCAGTCCTCAGTTGCTACATTTAGCTTAGGACAGCCATTTCAACTGAAATACTGACTGCTCTTGGCGCTCTGTCCCTTTGAGAATGTGGTGCTCTAAATAACCAGACGGCATATTCCAAGCGTCCTGTTGACGAACAGTCCAGTCATAGCAGTTAGCACAAAATCAAAGCAGTTGAAGCTTGCACACCTGACAAAACCAGAAACCTACCCCACCTTAGTCTACACCTGTAACCTTAAAACTTTGCTCATGCTGCCAAGTGGGTTCAAATAAGCCGCTATTAGCAGATGCTCAAATTGAACAAATTAATTATTCATTATTATTCACTGAATGCTTAATATTTCTGACTCATGTGTGGGCACCTTCATGGCAAGATGAGCTTCACGTGTGCACACATGTGCGCACGCTCAGCATGGGGACTGTTTATCCAAATCCATCCTACTGACAGAAAGAGTCGTCTCTGGGATGCATTTACAGCTCGCTCACAGCAGGAGAACGCACCAGGTAGCGTTTCAGAAACACTCTTAAACATCCAGAGACAGAGAGAGGGAGAACGTGCTTCTGTCAAAATATGAAACTGAATAAATCGTATGATTCAGACATACTAACTTGCAGATTTATGATGCTTAAAAGTGTTAAAAGATGATCAGTCAGAATGGATACGGACATGTGTTATAAGGCAGCCAGATGTGAGTGTGGTTTAGTTCACCTCAGTAACATACAGAGAACATCAGGCCAGGCACACCAAGTAATCTTCAAAGTGAACGTAACCAAGAAATGTAAAATAATCAACCTAAAGTGAAAAATACCACGTGAAAGGTATGATACTGTTCTTATACACCTATAGCTGCTATTTCATTATTTGGATCCATCTTGAGTCAGACACTTGAAACCCAAAATGGATGGTGGCATTTAAAACAAAGAATGATTGATTTCCATTATGTGCAGCAAAAAAAACCCACCTCTAAATAATAAAAAAAAAAAACTGTTACCATTAGATAACGTCGCTGTGTGTTAACAAGGATACAGTCCCGGCCAGGGAAGAGGATTTTGTGGCGCACCATTTCTCCCATAATGCACCCCACCGACCATATATCCACTGCACGCGAAGAGGTGAGCAAAAGAAAAGAGAGGAAGGCAAAAGGTTAGTGTTAGACACATCAAGCTTTCTGGGAGAAGAAGAGGAGCAGCGATTAGATACTAGCTGTTATTCAGTGAAGGAGACATAATTAGTGAGGAGCATAAACTGGAATGAGATGCATATAAAGACAGAGAGCAGGAGAAGAGGAGCGCAGAGCCTTAGAAGGACTAACTAGCAGCAGCAGAAGTCAAAGCCTCGAGCCAACAGGCTTCCATCCATGGGAGGAATACGGCTAATGAGTCATAACTCTTCGGCTGGCGTTCCATCACATGTCTGATGTTCTGGGGGCTTTTAATCAGTGACTCATACCTCCGACACTTCAATACACTTAAGCTCATTTACAAAGTGCGACTCGACCGGAAATGTGGTTAAGATTTCAAAGCCTTTCACGTGGGGTCATTACTGGGTAACACGTGTAATTTCCTCATTTTTTTCCTGATCATTATCCCCATGAAAAGATGAACAATGATATTTTTTGCTGCAATCAGAAGATCCTGCTGTTCTACTGCAGGTAAGTCATCAGGTCCCACTGGTTTAAAAAGACATTACATACGGCTCACATAGACGTGCTGTTGCTTTAATGTAATTCGCTTCCTTAAAATGACTTTGACAACAGGTAAATGTGAGCTCCCTGTCTGTATCAACCTTAGTTTCCCCTCTTTACTGCCACCACAAGAAATTTGGTGCGGTTCTGGGAAAGCTGAAAATATATCTCCAATAAACACACTCAGTTATCATGAATTCTCACCATTCTCTTTGTATCCCATGCCCAGGATAACCTCTGGGGCTCTGTAGTATCTAGTCACCACATAAGGGGTCATCATGAAGCTGGTTCCCGCAGTCCTGGCCAGACCAAAGTCCAGGATCTTCAGGGTGCAGTCTGACTTCACCACTATATTGCTTGGTTTGAGGTCCTGGAGATGGGATAGAACAGGTTTTAATGGATAGCCTCTTTAAAATGGATACACTCTTTTGCTCTCTCGCCAAGAGACAGATTAAATGATCATTACCACCTTCATATATGTCTGTTAAACAGGAACTTTGCTGATTTTCCACCAGCTTGGTATCACTGCAATGTTGGTAGTATATGCAACTGAACACACATGATGTGAAACTCTTGAAACCAGTGTCTCATTGGTTAATCACTGCCTGTGTATTTAAGTCTGTGTTTTCCCCTCACTCTTCGTTGGTTTGACAAACACTTTGTTGGTTTGTTTTTGCAGGGAGTTAAGTTATTTGCTCTTGGATTACTCTCAAATGTGATACTCAGAGCCAAAACCAAGCACAGCCTAACTGGCAATATGTCACCCATCAGCGGGAGTGTTTATTGGTCCGGTGCGGCGCAGTGCATTCTGGGTGTTGTAGTTTTTCTTCTTTTTCAGGAAAAGGCAATACCACAGCCCTTTTTTCTCTGTTTTCTCTGGTCATGTAGCAGCAAATTTAAAAAATATTTGCAACTTTCTACAGCATAGACAGCCCAAGGGCAATTACTCCACTGGTGAAATAGTTCTTTAAATACTGTATTGTTAGCTTTAGCTTAGCACAAAGACTAGAAACGGTAGGAAACTGCTAGCCTGGCTCTGTCCAAAGGTGACAAAATACACCTGCCAGCACCGCTAAGGCTAAATAATTATCATGTCATGTCTTTTTGTTCAATCCATACAAAAAAAACAAAGCAAAAAAATGATGATGGTTATGTGCAGGACTATTTCAAGTTTTACTATCGACAGACATTTTGACATTTTTCCAATAATTAATTTTAACCAGAACTCCCTGAGACTGTATGTTTTTGAAGTAATAATTACTTTTTCTCCCAGTCAAGAATTGTGATTTCTTCTTCCCTGTAGCAACACCCACAGTTGACCTGAGGTGGGTGTAAAAGGCCACATGCTTCCTCCAATTAAACAGCCAGCAAGGAGCTTCACTGGGAAGATTTAACACATGTTATATCCCCTAGATCCTAATTCCCTTTGTCTCAGTGCTCTGTCCAATCAATCAAATCTTCTGGTGCATTGAGAAGGACATGATCGCTCTCAGTCTTCCCATCCTGTTAACACTGCCAACTGTGTTGGCTGAGACAGCCAGCAAAGCCAGCTGGAAGCACCAGGGATTAAACCCTGGTCACTGCAGTGTTTTCTCTGTGCCACCTGGGTGCCACTGATTGCCAAATTGGTGACCAAGGTGAGGTCAAGGTTTATGACAAGTCTACTGATGTTAATCTGCCTGCACCACAATCTAAACTGTATTTAGTTGTTAAACAATAAAATTAAGGTGTGTTGTGTTTCCTACCCTGTGAATAATGCCGGCTGAGTGCAGATGTTTGATACCACACAACATCTGGTAGAGCAGGTAGGACATTCTCTCGTGGTCAAGCTCCATCTGAATCACCTGGCACAAGTTGGCATCCATCAGCTCCATCACTAGGTACCTGAGAAAAGAGTTCATTGACTCATGAGAGGTTGACAGCCTTTTTGGAAACACTGAGCAAAACATATCCATAGACGCCAATTCAACGTCTCTGTCGAACATTCAGAGGACGTCTACTGAAGAGCCAGAATGAAAGCTGTGTGATGTTTTTAGACATGTTTCTAACCTTCACTCTTGACGTCCCAATGACACCTTTACAGGGTTCAAAGTAAACGATTTTAGGACATATGTCATGATTTGGTTGGTTATTTCCTGTTTTATGTTGAAAATTTATCCTCATGTGTCAGGTTTTACTCTACCACTTGTCTGTTTTCTCGCCCTTACACCTGTGTTTCATGTGTTCATAGCCCTTGTGTATTTAAGTCTGTGTTCTTCCTTTACTCTTTGTTGGTTCCTCTGTGTCTCTTGTGCTCCTGTGCCTGTTCCCTGGTCCTTGTGTGTCCTCCGTCCTCCGGTTTCTCTTCAGTTTTGTATTTCTCTTTAGTTTTTTCCTTCTTTCCTTTCCTTTGCCTGCCTCTTGTTGTTTGCATTTTGTATTTTGTATTATGGACTTTGGATCTCTTTTTGTTGTACAGCCTGTCTGCCTCTGTGTCTGCACTTGGGTCCTCACCATTTTGCAAATCATACCGAAATTATTTTAGACATTTTTTTAACTTCAATTACAGACGTCCAAGGACAGCATTTTGTGGTTAATTTTTCTTGGACTTACTTTAGCTAAAGAGACAGGGTGGAATCAAACCTCCAGCCTCAACCTCAGCACAATGGGACAGACACTTAGCCAGGTGAGCTACCAGACACCCTCCAGCTTCACTTTTCAATCATAATAATCGATTGTGGTTTTCAATAAAACTGATTCCAGTGAAGGCAGTTTTACTGACGTTTTAGAAAGCGTTTTTTAGAATTAAAAAAAAAAGGTTGAGGCTGGAGGTTTTATTTCACCGCAAGACGCTTTCCTTTGGACAACTGTAGTTTAAGTTGAAAACATATCTAAAAAGGTGTCATAAAAACATTTTGAGCCTAAAGGTGTCACTTGGACGTCAGTAGTGACGGTTCAGAAGACGACTAAAAAAAGAAGTCACAAAACTTTTATTCTGGCTCCTCGACAGACATCTTCCGAACGTTCAACAGAGACATTGATTTGATGTCTTTTGGATAGGGTTTGCTTATCGGGATGGGTTATTCGACATTTCATGAGTTGGCTGTACAGTGAAAGTAATAAGCGAGATTCATAAACTGAGAGTCCATTAGCCCTGCTACCATTTCTGGCTGAGAAATGAAAGGTGCCACAAAGACACAGGAATCCCTCACATTAGACTCTCATTCATCATTCAGTATGAGAACAGGATACAATCAGCAGCTTCAGATTACACTACAGTACTTTCACTGACAACAATCCAGTGGTTCAGTTCTCACTACTGCAGGTGTAAAAGAGTAATAAGCACATTATTCCTAATAAAATCTGTCCCCTTTCTTTTGTCAAGTAGACAAGTAGCCTCCCTTTGCCTGTTACATGAGCTAAACTAATATTAATCATGGAAATGTAATTATGCAAAGAAGGGTTTAATATACTCACACATCCTGGAATTCCTCTAATGATTTCTGTGGCGTGAAGACATTTAATAAACTGATAATCTGAAAGAGAAAAGAGCATGGAGAGGATCAACATACAGCAGGGGACGGGTGTCATGGTTTGAGTTTTGTTTTTTGTTATTTCCTGTTTTATTTTGAAGTTCTGTCCTCATGTGTCGTGTTTTGCTTTTCATTTCCTCCCTTTGTCTGTCTTCCCGTCTTTTCACACATCCAACACCCTGTGTCTTATTAGTCAATAACCCCTTTAGTATTTCAGTCCTTGTCTTCCCCTCTCTCTTTGTTTTGTTGTCTGTTCTGTTTTGCCCTTGTGTCCTGTGTCTCCCTGTCCCATCTACCCATCGTGTTTCCAGTTTTTGGTTCCTGATTCCTCGCGTTATTTCTGGTTTCTACTTTGTTTTGCTTTTGTTTCTTGGATTTCTCTTGTTCTGTCATCTTCCTTTTGCTGCAAAATTTTTGGATTTGGATCTCCAGCTTTTTCTTATGAAAGCTCACTAATCATTGAGTTACTTTGCCTGTATGTCTGCATTTGGGTCCCCCTTTGTGTAAACCCGACAACGGGAAGACAAGTCGGTAATGACCCTGATGAAGGACACTGCTGAGCAAGAGACGGAGCAAACCAAAGAAGTGAGTTGGAACAAAAGAGCGTGGATAAATGTGAAAGAGAGGAAAAGTAGACAGAGAAGAAGAAAAGAGGACAAACTGCGGCACTGGAGATTACATTCATGCCTTGAAGTGCTCTCTGTTTCACTCTCCTGCCAGTTCGGTACATTTCTGGAGGCATGGAATTTAGCACGGTCACAACATTGCAGTCGCTCGTCTCCGCTTTGTAGCGAAGGGATTTATCGAGAACCAGAAATAGACACTGACTGGGTTAAAACTGCTTCATTCTGACAATGGATGCATTTTCCTTCTTACTGCCCCTCTTCCCCCTCGGCTGAGTCACTTACATTTTTGTGATTGACACATTTCATGAGTACCAGTTCCCGGTATGCCCTCTTGGCATGGGTCTGGTTCTGGAAGGGTCTGCTCAGCTTCTTGATGGCCACATTTCTGTCCAGGACAGCATCGTAGCCCGCACTGCAGAAGAAGAAAAAAACAAAAAATGGACAATTTAGTATTCAGAGCCGGCTGAATCACGCTGTGTGTGATTGCATGACATTGTGACAATCCACCCTGAAAGTCATCGGTCACAAAAACAAAAGGATTATTTTTCACTTCTCCAAGCAAACAAAGTCTCACGGAAATAGATGACGGATGACTTTGTGTTTTAACGTATAATTTTATCTGGGAAGCCATTTTCTCCATGGGTATTGTTAGTAAAAGAGAAACATTAAAATCATGTTCAGACATTTTGAGGAATTCACTTATTCCCTTTTTCATGCAGAGACGCAGATCAAATCCAATATTAAAGGTCAGAAATTGTAGAAAGTAAGCTTTCTTTGTCTTTTTTAAGAATAATTAATAATAAAGTAGGTCTAGGTGCTATATAATAGTGGCTGCTGTGTGGAACTGGCCCTGCCTTAATCTTGGTCTTGCCCCGGTCTCAACACCTCAAAGTCCTGGTCCTGTCTCGGACTCGATACAATCAGGTCCTGGCCATGACTTGGTCTCGGTTAGGTTTGAAACTGCACCTTCAAACGAGCCTTTTGTAAGGTTGTGATGTCAGAACTATACAGTCAGCGCCTCCAGCACTGCAGTAGTTGCAAAAACACCATCAGAGCTGATGAGGAAACATGGTGCGTGGTGCCTGCTCAGGCCTGTGAGAGCTGACCAATCAGAGCAGACTGGCCTTAAATTGAGTGAATAGAGGTGCTGCAGTGATGGACAGCATTAGAAAAATATTCTGTTTTTCTAAGATGAGGAGACACCCACATAAACCCTAACCTAAAAATGATAATATAATACGGGAGCTTTAATGCTAATAAAATCAATTTTGTTTATCTTACAAGAGCTATTGTGTGTTTGTTCGTTCGTTAGTTTGTTCGTTAGTTTGCTTGTTTGTATTTTTACTTGTTAATGAACACAGCCAAAGAAGCTCATTTAGTGCGGGTAAGTTATGTGACTATTAGGCTAGCAGTGGGGTAATAAGCTTAAGACACCTAGTGACAGCAGACTCGTTTTTCCTTTTGGACTGAGCCAAGCTAGCTGCTCCCAACTAAGCTAAGCGTCCCCTGGCTCCATTTTCATATTTACAGATAAGAGAGTAGTATTGATGGCCGTCATTTTTGTACATTAAATGTGTTAATCAGCTAGCTTTAGAGGTTCTGGTAGGCAGAAACAGTATATTATATTATTATATTACCTTAGGACAGAGCAAGCTAGCTGCTTTGCCCCTGTTTCCAGTCTTTATTGTAAGCCAAGTTATCCAGCTCCCTGCAGTAGCTTCATATCTGACATATCTAAAAGATGGTGTAATGTAAGTTATGTATTGTTTCTTCTTCCACGAAATGGCTCAACCCATTTTTGAGGTCATTACAGCTGAATGAGTTCTTTGCTGGCTCAACACATCCCAACCCCTGAGAACCTGTGGGATGTTATCTCTTTGTGTAGATTTACTTTTGCTCTCAATGTAAAGCAGTATGGAAAAAAACAGCCATAGAGCTGTCATGCGCATCACATTCTCAGCTATATCTCCGGCTTTACCTCCTCTGACAAATTCTCCCTCAAAAGTGCAATAAATTGAGTTTCGAGGCATCAGTATTCAGGCGCACTGCAACCCTAACGAAGACGACGACACTGTGTGTGGGTTTTGTGTACGGCTGGGTTGGATACACTGTGGGTTCGTCGTGTCTCTGGAGACTGCAGGCCAGGGATGGTGTGTGACCATGGAAACAGTGGAGCTTCATAAAAGCATTGATCCAATGGGGATTTGAGCCTGTCATCACTTTTTTCTCACTGAGTGAAAGATGATGTCATGACCAGCTAAACTACTTAAAGCCTTCATCCCTCCTAAGATGCTTCTGAGAGCTCATCCTGACCGAGCACACGAGTCATGAGGGCAGAGATGTGCACAGATTGTTGGATGTTAGATGTGGGCGACAACACTGGCAGAGCGAGTCTGAGCTGAGACAAGTTTTCCATCATTACCATGTTCTCAGGCTTTACGGGGCCAAGTGTCTCCTGATTGCATAAGAAAAACAGATACTGTACTAACTGTTGATTGCTTTTGGACTGCGCCCTGCTTGCATGTATTGTATTTTCATCTGTGTCTCAGCTGTTGTATGTTATAACTGTTAGTAGACAGGAATTTGACTGTCTGAGCAAAATCCGACAGATGTTTATGGACAGTAGATGTGATTATGTCATCCATTTGGAGAGGCTCATGCACGGTAATCATCACATTGTGACAAAACCATTCTTCTGTCATAAATACACGTCACGGTCATGTCGTGTGTTGTCGACATGCTGGTTAACATCTAAATGAGACTATTTCAAAGTGTGTTCTGTTTGATCTCTATAATCAGGAGGATATTATATCAGTCTTCGGGGTCTTATGTGGTTTGGATGTGGATAATACCATCACCATATGACAGCAGATGACAGCTGGGGGCAGAGCCAAGCAGCACACAGCAGAGCAGGTTAAATTAGATTTGCACTGTCTCCCTGCCATCCACATCTCTAGAATATCCTTCAAATGGGCACAATCCCAGCATTAGCAGTTACAGCGTGCCCAAGCTGCTTTGCAAATGCACAAAATTGCTTTGGAGCGGAAGGAGAGAAGGGCCGAGGGCATGGGAAGCAAAGGAAGGACAATGAAGGAGGGCGAGTGGAGGGCAGGGGGGTTTAGAGTGTTGAGAGCCAGAGATCATTCAAACTATACATAAGAAGCTAAAACACGTCGACGTGGGTCATCACAGGGAGGGTCTCCGTGGCAGGTATTTCACCACAGCGACACCGCGTTAACATAAATATAACTTATAGATCTGTTTGGTGGAGGAAGACTGTAAGATGCATTCCTTTAAGTGGAGCCTTGGCAGTGGTTCCACTGCATTCTGACAGGGCAGGCGTGAGATGAATTACAATGAATACGAGCTCTCTCTGCAATCTGGATTAAGGATTCACTTAAGTGCCCATCCTGTTAGGCCCTTATGGCCCGCATATCCATATTCCAAACAGATATGTCTTCAGCTCATAGCGCTGGAGAGGATATGAGCGGATGTAGTGAATCCAATAACAGGAGTGGCCACATGCTCAACATATATGACAAAAATCCTGATTCCTCTGCTAAATATAGTGATTATTTGTTTTAAGCATATGTTGATAACAGTGTTGACACAAGGGATGCAAATTTCAACCAATCTTTTTAATTGATAGTCAGTTGCCTTAACTATTAATAATGTATTAAATACAGTATGCTCAGTATCTTTCCATTAAAAACAGTTTTAACCACTGACTTGATCTATGTTCGATGCAGAATCAGAGGAGGCTATATTAGGAGTTAAAACAGATGAAGTAAACAACAAAGTTACTGAAATGATGAACTAAATAACACAAAACATTTTAATTATGGAGCTCCCATCTGTCGCTATTCAGCAACTGGCACGACAATATCCAAACTCATACTGAGGCTACTAAATGGATAGAAATGTAATAATATCAGTTTGTAAAGAATGTCAGTACCAGTATTTTGTATTTCCTTTTCATGTATTTGATAAGCAAGTATTTGTAATTTGTAACAAGATACTTTCTGATGTATTTGTGCCTGTCTCCAATTGTCAGTTAATACAATTAATTTATTATGATCAATCCAATAATTGATAATTAACATTCATAGTTGATACTATGACAGATAATTAAAGAGGCAGCATCAATTATCTTTATCTTTAATACAGAATATATACAACAACTTTATTAGGCCTGTTGTGAACTTTAATGCCCTCTATCTAGAAGGTTGCGGTAACACACCATTAAGCTGTTACGTTATGCTACTAGCATAGCCTACAAGTGATTGTTTGTCCACATCAACACACATGAGGTCTTTCATTACTACCTCATTCAGCTAAAACCTAATCATAACTCATTTTTTCTCATTAATTACAAGGATTTTCACAATAAAGATCGAATATGTTGACTTGTAGTTTTAAATAATATGTTTTGTGACTCTTGACTGATCATAATTTGAATGAAAGGTTTGTCTAACTGTTGAATTGAAAATAAAAAAATACCAGCATCAGAAAACATGAACTATTCAGATTGTTTTTCTCTTTAAAGAGAACCTCTTCCTGTTTGACCACAGGATTAAAATCCCAAATATGTCCAAATGATCCTTTAAGGAAATAAAACATTTCTTAATTCACAAGATTGACGATCTATTTTCCTTCATCCCAACATGTCTGCAAAGATGAGTCACATGGTTGCATACTGTGCGTACAGATGTTGTGATTGGTCAGGCATGATGGAACCACATCAGGGTTTTCTGGAGAACTGAAAATTTGACTTCCCGGTTGCCAATTTACAGCATTTTTAATCATGGGAACTTCTTACAATTGCCTGAAATTACATTTTGCAGCCCTCACACAACAGTGAAAACAATTAAGCGGAGATTCTCCTCCCTTAATAAACCCCCACAGCAATAAACTACAAGACAATTAAAAAAACAACTAACAGCTAAATGAGATAATTAAACATTAAATGCAGCATAAAAAAACACATCAAGTACTGTGATATGATGCAAAAAAGGACATAAAACTTACCAGACAATTCCCTGAGCCCCAGAGCCGATGGGCTTTAAATTCTGGTAACGTTTTAAAACTGTGAAGGTGGAGTCTCCCACTTCCACACTGTAGAACTGGTTGTCCACTTTGCTTTTGCTCATGTTGTAATGTTTGGCAATATATGACACATCCACTTGTTTTCCAAAACCCTGCATGAAGCAAACACAAGAGAAAAAAAAAAACTTTGTTAGTGATGATGAAGAAGATATATGTGTTTACTTACCTGGCAAGTAATAAAACTTTATTTATACTGCACATTTATTAGAAAAAGAACAAAAAAAAAAGAACCACCATAACATAAATTACTTATTATGTTATTTTAACATAATAAATACATGGCTCAATAAATTATTAGATATGTCATTAACTACAACAAAAATCATACTAAAAATAAATGTGGGCATTTTATAAATGTATAAAATGTATTTCACATTTTATACATTGATATTAATATTTGGTGTTTTAAATGTATTTATTTATTTATGTTTTTATGTATTCTTTTGCAAATTGCAAAGGGAAAGGATACAGAATGAATAAATTAAATGGAAAAAAGAAATGAGAAATTAAATAAATAAAGGATTTAATAAAAATATAAACAAATACATTTTATAAATCAGTCAATTCCCACATTTATTTTTAATTTTAATTTTTTTTAATTTTATTATTATTTTATTCCAAATATCCAAATAGTACAAGGCTTCCTGATTGCAAATTATTTGCACAACATAATATAGAAATGAAAATTTGAGGAAGTAAAATAATAATAAAGCACAGAAAAAAATAAATAAATGACATATTCGAAAAGGAGTGAGAAGAAGCATAGCTTGTTAGCTCTCACCCCTTTGTCTAGATAAAAATTATATATATATATATATATATATATATATATACATATATACATACATACATACATACATACATACATATATACATATATATACATATATACATACATATACACACGCATACACCCATACACTTACATACTGTATACACATACACATACATATACATATACATACATACATACACACATTCACATAGGCTTCTCTACCTCTCATCACCATGCCACATCAATTAATAAATAATAAACACCAATAATCATTAATGATCATTATCCATTGTCCATCCATTTAATATCATGTTTTGATTTAATGACATAATAATTCTTTATTGATCCATGTATTTAATTCTTTATTTATTTTTTATTTGGCAGTTTCAGTCCTCCATAAATAAGTTCAAGGTTGACAGATAAGTATTGTATGCAATTCCTGTTGCATTCTCTGTAGTTTTAATAAATAACAATTCACAAAATCATCTTGACTGAAGCTGTTACATTGTAGCTGCCAAATTATATTTCTGTTGCTGCAAATATTGGGAAAAAAACAGGATGAGTAACCTTTATTTGTCATCAAAATAAAACATATTGCATCATCTATGTTATGAGGCACCAAATTTAGCTTCTGCGTGTGTGTGTGTGTGTGTGTGTGTGTGTGTGTGTGTTAGGGGCTCGCTGGTAAGGAAAGGTAGCATAAACAGGACAGGACATACAGTACAGTTGAGTTTGTACTTACATTGTTTCCATGCAGAACTGTAAACTCTATAATAGCCTCTTAATGACAACAGTGCCACTAACGTCCTTACTGTATTAACGGGACTAAAGACATTACTCTTTTATGAACGTGCTCACAATAATCAGGCTATAATTACTTGGGCAAAGCAGTCGAACAAATGGTGCCGCAAACAAAAATATCAGTTAATTACAGACTGGGTAATTACAACACAGCTCACAGACCAAACAAAACTGTGTATCACTGAGGGCCACGAGCTAGAAACACTTCCCACAAACGGCATGAAAAATTAATACATGTGATGTAATACATTTTAATCCAACATGGCCGGCAAGGCATCCAAATCTATGATGGAGTTATTTCAATACGCTGGCCTGCAGCCTTCACTGTACAGCCAGCGGTACCTAAAGTGGCTATTAAACATCCAGCCACACATGCATGTGTAACGCACACATCCCATGCAAATCGTCTTAATAATTTGAGCTACAGTGGAATAGCCTGTAGCAAACCACGCAACCCTCACGCACACTCGTGATAAAGACGGCACAGTTTATGAAATTACATCCCCACAGGAGTTTTTCATTTACAACTCAAGAGGAGATGGGCGATTACGCTTCGGTTAGGAAGACACTTCAACTGTTTTTGTCTTTAGTTGAGATCCCAGTGTCAGATAAACACTTGAACCTTGGAAGCAGGTTCACTTGAATTATTAAACCTGAATTATTTTTAGTTTTGCATGAAATTAATTAGCGACGCAAGGCTCACCTTCTGAAAAGGAAAAGTCTTTTCTGCAGCGTATTTTAGATATTCCAGAGCTCCTGGTGAATAGTGGAAACTATTTTACATTTCTCATTAAAAATCTAGCAGGATTATGCTCTTTTTAAATCTCTACTCTAAAAACAACATTATGTAACTTTTTCACCTTAAAATAACAGCTTCAGAGTGATTTTGATGGTACAGTGTCTTGTAATAGAGTGAGTGTGTCTCTGTCTCAGCCACTACATGTTGACTACTTTTCAACATATAACATTGTTATAATGAATGTTTTGTTTGTAGTTAGCACCTACATTACTACATCACTCAGAAACTGTGGGGGGCGCCAAAATCGCACAAAATCTCTACATAATGTTGCTTTAAGTAAATGTTGCTGATGCAGCCCAGTCACCAGAATAAAATGTTGGCATTGTACTTCTCTGCAAACCACAGATATGTTATATATTATACGTTTCACACATATCATATCAACTTTCAGGGCTGAACTAAACTTTTTGGTCACATCGGTGTGCCTGAAATTTAATCAGATTTTGACAAGATATAGAGACAATTTGCTGCCAAAAAACAAGTATTTTTAACAAGACGTTGGGACAATTTGGAGCCGTATTTGTCGTGACACAACCAGGTAAGCCAAAAAATGAACTTTTCATAACCCTAACCGGGTGGTTTTTGTGCCTAAACCTAATCAGACCATAAGCACAGCACTGTCACAAAATAAAATAATAAAATTAGCTTAAAGAAACCTAAAAATGCAACGTAAGTTTCAACATGTCCATGGTTTACATAAACTTGCATTTTCGACATTTTTGGGTTTCGCTAATTTTTGTAAACTCAAACTGTCATTTCTCTTATTCATTAACACACAGAACAACAGAACAACATCACCACAACATATAGAGCAATGAAGGGGAAATGGTAGTGAATGAGTACTGTACCTTTTTTACCTGTAAGGAACACACACCTGACAAAAGGCTATCTTCACATCCAGGATTGGTTGGCTGCAGTTATATAAGAAATGTCTACTCATAAATACCTGCAAGACACAAACAGAGGAGAGCCAGAGTCAGAGAGTTAGTGTGTGTGTGGACATCAAAAAACAGGTATTTACAGGACCTGAGTTGCAATATCTCACGTATATACAGTATGACGGGTGTAAACATCTGGATTTATCAGAAATCACTTGCAACACACTTGATAATATAATATATAGAAGAGCAGTTTAATTTATCACGGTGATTCTGAGTAAAGATTTCTTCAACATGTGATCGAATACTTGTTTGGACCCTTGTATTTACACCTCTACTGGTGTGGGATTGAATTCTCCTAGAAAATTTGCTGCTGTGTTCTCCGTATTCTTTCTCCATCATTCTCAATAAAGGTGAGAAAAACAACACTTTTCCCACTCCTCTGTATACAAGAGCTGACCAATATATCGATTCTTCACAACATAGCATGGCTACAGTGACCGATGACTTTGAGTTTCAAGACGTTGGTGTGATTTGGGTTGAAAAATGACCTGAGTAGCTATCGAAGGAGTGAAAGACAGTATGTTTGTTTGCTTGTAAATTGTTGATGACTTCCTGGCGAGCTGAGGCATAATATTTCTTCTCACTGTCCTTAAAACCCCTAAAGGAATAGTCTGACATTCTGGGAAAACTGCCTCATTTCTTGCCAAGACAAGAAGATTGATATCACTGCCCTAATATCACTGTCATACCACTAGCAGCTGATTAGCTTAGCTTAGCATAAAGACTGGGAATTGGGGAAACAGTTAGCCTGCTTCTGACCGAAGGTGATAGAATCAGCCAGCATCTCTGAACTCCCTGACGTTTGCTTGTTTAATTAAATTAAGTGTAAAATAAAATGTTATGTTTTTGCATATGTGTATTTGCTGGACTGCTTCTGGCACAGTGCTGCACACCAGAGAGTCCAGGTGACTGTATGATGAAACAAACTACATATAACATGTTAATCATTGAGCTCTGGAGGTGCTGGTAGGCAAATCTTAGTTCTTGTCTTTATAGTTTAAGTTATCAAACTGCTGGCTGGAGCTGCAGACAGAGAGGGGTATTGATCTCATCTAATTCTCAGCATGAAAGCCAATAAGCTTATTCCAAAACTCCTTTAAAAAAGTGGAAAGCTTTGAAGGTGCAAAAAGTGATTCTGGAAAATGACAGCTGATTGCTGAGTCTCATTCCCCGGTCGTCAAATACTGACGCTTTGGGTTAGTAGGTCAAGCCAGTCATTTTAATGTAGTCAAATAGCTCAGAATAAATCTCTTTTCCTTAAAAAAAAACATTATTATGAGTGTGGATTAATAATTTCAAAATGATTGTCGGGTCCAAAATGATTGTTTTGTTCATCTCTGTGTAAGAATTCTGACAGTTGGTTCCAGCTTCTAACAAGGTTTGTCAGCCAATAGTACAACTCAGTTGGTATCACGTGGTATCTGTGTTTTTGGCAGCATCAACAGTCTTGGTAGTTGCCAGTTTGTGTGAAAAAAACTGAACTGGCCTAACTAGCTAGCGTTAGCAATAATAGCTAGTGCAACAAACTGGCAACCACTTGAGGGAGCAGATTATTTGGACAACAGCGGTGTTGTGACGTGAATGCAATGGTCAGGAGGGGATGGGATGGCACATTTAGTGGCCGAAACACCTTTAAAGCTTTCCACTTTTTAAAGGAGAAACTCACATTTTTCGGAATTGGCTTTCATGCTGAGAATTAAATGAGATCTAATCTCCCATGTCTGCATACCAGCAGCTGGTTAGCTTAGCCTACATAAAGACAAGAACTAAAATCTTCTATCTTACATATTGCACTTTTATATGCACCCCTTTAAAGTCTACCTCACCTGTGGCATTTCATTATTCAAACAAATAGCTTTATGACATATGAGCTGACAACTCCACTTGAATAATAAAAATAGTGCCGTCAACACTGTGACTCTAAACTCATTAACCTCTTTAACTTTCAGAGGACCTCAGAGTTTATTTAAACAATGAGGAGATAATGTATGCATATTCACAAGGTTCTATTAAATACTGCTTTTATGCATGAAGCAAGCTTTCAAAGAGCTGTACCATTTCATTTGCATTTGCCATTTCGGGCCAGGTTTGGAGGATTTCACTGTGAAGTAGCAGCTAATGGGTCAATTTGCTTTGAATGTGGATTTGCACATATTCTGGAGCCTTTTTGTTGGCACATCAGTCCAAAACATCGCAAGGGAGGAATAAAGAGGTAAGAAAGCTCGGAACAATAGTGGCTCCCACAGTAAGCAGAAGCTAGGCTGCAGCTATCGCCCACAACGACTCTGGCTTCAAGGGTTTTCTGGGTAATGAAGCTCTCAATGTGCAAATGATCATGTCTTCTGAATACATTGATATGTGGTGTTAACGTTGGCAGTCAAAGCAATAAAAAAAATGTTTTTTATATGCAAGAAATGTCCCAAAATGGTTCGTTGTGTCCTCATCTTCCACAAAATCTAGAAGACTAGTTCAAATAATGTGGCACGAAATTTGCTCTTTGACACACATGTATCACTTCACTCCAAGAGTCTCTGATACATCCTAAATGGAGCAGGGAAGCGTTAAAAAAAGAGATGTGGGACATAAAGGCCTAAGATTTTCTGGTTTGGCCTATTTAAGTTGACCCTTTACTTTAAACCCATGCCAGTGTCACAGTACAAAGTGATAGCTGACATTGCTACTGTCTACTTCAAATTTAGTGTGCAGCATTTGCATGAGCCATATAGCAATCTCTGCCCTCAAATGTGGAGCTTTTATGGACTGACTCACTCAAGTAACCTGAATTAGGCCTACTGGATAGAGCAGTATAATCATTAACCAAATGAAAATGGTATTAAAGGGAAGAAGAGCGAAATAAAAAGATAAATAGGCAACATAATGAAATAAAGAGTGAGAAATCACTTTTGTGCAGTTGCAATTCCTGAAACCACTATAGTAATTTCACATCACGACCGTATGGTTGACATGTCTAACATTACTGCCACAATATTTGCTATTAATTCAACAGGTCAACACTAAATAAACCCTGCCATCCAGCTAGCTACAGCTGCGCCGCTTTAATCTTTAGCCATCTGTGTACAGAAGATATCAAACCTCTCACACGGCCAAAGTGTTTGTCTTCCAGCAGTGTACACTGTAATAATTCAAACACCACCTGGAACTTCTCTAAAGATGATGAATATGCTGTCAGGCGAACATTTGTAGCTTTCTAGCTACATTCATACACAAACATGACCGGTGTAGAAAGAGGTTTTCTTGCTCTTTCACAATATAATCAAATTATAGCAGTGTAAACAACGAAATGAATGGAGAATTAGGTTCATGAATGTCAATTCAATTTCTGATGGAATGCATTTTCATGTCAGGATTAAAAGATTAGCACAGACCTCTCACCACCAACAGGATGGTGGTTTCACCAGAATGAACCCCTCATGTACAGCATAGTGACATAACACTGATAAAAAAAGAAAATTTGATGAAGAAAAACAGAATAATTATGTTATAGCTTTATTTTTGTGTTAAAATCAACTCATCGGGTGTCTTTTTATCCACTCAAATCCGACGCATTATCTCAGATTTGATGTGAATCCTGCACGTTTGACCAGAAAATATTTAGCAGAACCATAAAACCATGCAGCCCACAACTGGGTAATTACCACAAGCAATTTACCTTGAAGCTGTCATTCACACAGCTAACGATTTAGGATGTGGATGACTGCCATGTCATGCGTAAGACGAATCGATTTGTGCAATTATCAGGAACGACTAATCATGAAGATGCGATGAAAATGACAAATCAATTCATGCTACAGCTATTTTTTTCCCTTTGTGGGGACAATAAACCTTTACAAACTTCCTGAACAGACTAAAATGAGCATTACTTTATGCTTTTAACCACATCCCAGCTGCACATGTAGTCTTTTCCTTCAATTAAGACTGTGATGGGCTGTTGAAGACTGTGAGTTCAGTGTTTAGAGGTGAGAACCTGTCAGTAACGTGGGTGAGGTGTAGGCTAAGACAGCTTGAGAACAAAACTGTTCATCAACTTAATTAACATTTAATGAAAGCTGTTGCTGACAAATCTATCTTGCAAAAATGCTCCGTGTTGGGTTCAAAGTCCCTGAAGAGTGGTATTTCCTTACTACACAGGTCTTGTCAATGCTACTACATTGTTTGTCTGAAACCCTATTAAACATTTTCGTACTCACAGAAATTGAAAAAAGTGTAAAGATGGTGGTTAATCAAGCTCTGGTAGCCTGGTCTCCAGTGAAAGAAAAGAAGAGAATCAGGGGAAGATATTGGTATTAGATAACCTTTGCACAATATGAGCATCAACCACAATTTTTTAATCTTTCCCTCCGGTATGATGCCTTTGAGGCATCCTCAAGAGTTTTGCTCTGTGTTGCATCAGAGTTTAGAAAGCAATAGTGCTTCTGCCGGATGTACAGGAGTTCTGGACTCTTTGCAGTACAGATTGTATAAAATTGCCAATTTGTAGCAGTCAGTCGGATGTTAGCTGCGCTGGCATATCCTTCCTCTGGAATTGACTGCTGATGTCTGATAGTGTAGACTGTGATTACAAATTCAAACCAGTTTAAGGGACAACTCTGTGCCAAAGCTATTTTATGCAGGGACCAGTGGAGGCAAGTGAGTATGCTACCATCAGGCCCACAGCAACATGAATTTACTGTGCCCTGATTGGATGTAACCCGTGATTAAACATCTGAGTGGAATGTATTCAGGGACACACTATGATATCGGCACGACAGGGATCGGTTGATAAGGGCAATGTAATTAAATATCTCCCCCGGCCTGAAATGAACATTTCAATAGGAGATGTTTTATAGGTACTTGATAGGTGACTAAGCATACTTGCCTGATTTGTGAATGTGTAGGCACAAATATGTCTATATATTGGTATCAGCATGGGAATATTTTAATAATTGGTGATCAGATTGGTGATCAACATACTGTAGCACACCATTAGAAAACAAAATCCCCTTATGGCAATAACAAACTTTGGTACTGATTTTGTTTTAAATAGACCTATTAGGCTTTTTTTGTTTTATTGCCCTTTTCTTCACTGTTTTAAATACTGCATGTTCTTGTGCGTGTAAAAGATCTTGAAAGTTAAAAAGGTCAAAGTCTGCACCAACAGACGCTTCTCTCTCCCACAGAAAACACTGCTCCTTAAACGCCTCGTCAGTAGTCCCGCCTTTGATTCAGTGACTTTGTGACATCACACTAGGTCACCATATCACACATTTATTTGGCACGTAACAATTAATTAAGTGAAGCTGCTCTGTTGTTGTTAGCAGTGCTGGCTCAGGCATGTGTGAGCTGGCCAATCAGAGCAGACTAGGTATTCAGGCGGGGGGGGTCTTAAAGAGACATGAGCTAAAACAGAGCGTTTCAGACAGAGGGGGAACACAGAGCTGCAGCACTGGACAGTATGAGAAAACTGATGTTTTTTGAGCATTAAAGCGTGTAAACCTATTCTAGTAGTAACCCAAAATAAAGTTATGAACTTGAAAATGGGCATAACAAAATAAAAAATCTCCTTTAAGCATGCATCCGAACATACTCTACTCCACTCAATTACTTTATCAAACTGATGATGGGCCTCTCATGAAAACGTGATGTATCATGTCCTACACACAAGTACACAAAATGCAGCTCCAGTCGCACGTAGACTGAAAGAGACACACACACTCATAGTCTCTGTCTTTCTCTCACAAACACCAATGTATTGCACCATTACAAAAGGCCGCTTATGTTACATTGATGAGACAAAACGCCAAGAAACTCAAGAATGAAAGACAGAAAAAGACAAGTCAGACAGGAGGCTTTAATTATCTTGAATGGTCTAATGCACATTACTGATACAGCAGGCCATTAATCTCCAGTGCTGGCCTTGCGGATGCTGAACCGTGCTGGTGTGTGTGCATGTGTGTGTGTGTGTGTGTACGTGTATGTATGTGTGTGTGCTCTGCAGTTGTGGCTGGTCCTTGGTATTTGGATCCTGGGCATTCTGTTACATCCGCCCTCGTGGGCACAACAACGCCTCAGGCAAACTAATGATCACTCTGCAGACTTGGGAGGCAGGGTCCCATTGTGCAGCAGTAGATTTTCTGTAAGATAGTTTTAGTTTTCTCTTTTACCTACTTTATTACAAACAGCTGGCAGCCAAGGGCATCTCACTGGGCAGCTGGAGGGTCTACAAAAAAAGACGATCCTGTGATTTTGTTAAACTGTGCTGACCCAATGCACTAGTTCCCAAATGTTTTACAGTTTAGGCTGCCAGATAAATAGCTTAAATGCACAGTATGTAATTTCTGTCACAATGAAAACAAAAGATGTACTTTGATGACATTGTGAGGATCATGGAAGTTGTTGTTGTCTTCATTGTAAGACGTGACTCAGGCAGAAATATTCATAGACGAGGTAATGTATTATAGATTTATTCTGATTTGGTCACGGACTTCCTTCCTTCCTTACTCTCTCACGTATCCTCTGGTGTTTCCCCCGGTTATAGCTACAGGGGACATAATAAAGCTCACGATCATTGAATAAAACGATGTATTTCTCTGATTTTGAACATTGTTGGTGAAATTTTAGATAATGTTTGAATAGGTCTAGTCATCGAAATGTTACACATACATATTTCTTGAAATTATGTGTGATGTGTTTGTAGCGGTTTGGTAGGAAGTAAAAGCATTTACCGTGTATAGCACCAATAAGACTAGCTGCTATATCATTGCTCTCAGAAATCCCCTATATAGTCATCTCAGAGGCTGACGTGAGGCCAAAAGGTAAAGAAAATTATTATCAGAATATATATAAATATATTAATAATTATTCTATAAGTTAAAAGGTGCTAAGCCCATTTATTAAAAGGCTTTTTAATTTTTGCAAAGCAGTGTGCCTTGGTATTTTTGGGGTATTACCTCGCTCTTTTCTGGCTTTGTGAACATGCTTGTATTCAGACTTTGGACACTTCAACTCATCGAACATTGGTGAAACAAATGTTATCAAGATACGATATTCAAGACACAAGATCAATTTAATTTTACATCCAAGATAGTGCTTCAAAATTATAGCTGAGGTTCCTGTACGCTACAGCAAAACTAAAAATCATAAATGGATAAATAAACAATAAAATGAATTAGTGGTTAGATTCCATTTAGGTGTGCCAGAGACAGGGGCTGGTGTAATTAATGACACAAAGAATGGCTCCAATCCATTTAAGTGCTCCAGTAAGACATATTACAGGATCAGGTCAGGATGCACATTACCAGGAATATGATACCTGAAAAAGCCTATTATGATGTACGATAAAGGTATCCATGCTTGCTCAATGGCACACCTCCGCAGATAATATAATGTTATTAGCTACCTGTGATATTTCTGTGAACAATAACCAAGCTAAAAGCACATAAAGACAATCCACCCTCATCTTCATCCCTTGAATGTTATACAAACACGTATCTGCCATCACTGAATTCACATAATGAAGCCTTCTGCACGACTAACCAAGATAGTTCAACCACAACATAACAGCAACAGATGCAACAAACCCCCCAAAAAATGCAAACCACCCATGTAGTAAATATTTTACTATGCCAGGTGTGACTGTGATCAGTAGAAACACAATGACATCAGACTCAATTATGATTATCAACCATATGAGTATGTTTTTCAGCTTTGGCCCAGCAGGTGCATGAGCGCATTCGCCTGAAATAGAGCTTTTCTCAGTAGTAAGGTTAAAACCCCACACACTGTTATTAAAGCACAGGATATGAGATATTTCCCGTGTGTCATGAGAGTCCATTTCATTACGTGCTGGAGAAGTGCAGCCAGGGGACACGCCATGCCAATATAGACTGAAAATCTCTCTCCCTGACTGAAAAACATTGGTCGTGAAATATCTCAAAAATGAAAAATAAAACTTAGCATTAGAGATGTTTCACTGAAAAAGGAAATTTCATGTTTCATCATGTGTGGCAACGGCAGCGGGTGTTTGAAATACTGAATAATGAGGTGCATCCTTAAGCAGCGCTATCATCCTTTCTGCTTTCAGTATGTATTTTACAGACTGTTCTGACTCAGCGTGGCTCACAGTATAATACATAGAAGAAGATGTGCCAGTGTTGTGTGTTTGAGTCACTGTAATCCCCACAGCCACATAGGACTTAAGTTATAGACAATGTTTTATGTCTCTATTAAATAGGCTGATTGACTGCTGTAGCACCAAAGGGCTACTGATAAAACACAATGTGCCTGTCTGAATGTCCACCACACACCAGTGTTATTGTTTCCTGGCGTGTCCATCTTTGCTTCCTCTCCTCTCCTCCCTCTGTCATGCTTTCAGGCTTACACACATTTTGTGAATGTCACCACAACATTCTCCATTTACATCTTCATTCTGCCCTCCATCCTCAGCGCTGATCTGCGTTCTCCCTTTTCCTGCCTCTCTTTTGTCCCTCCCTCGCTCCCACCATTCCTGCTCCCAGGCTCCCAGCCTCGCTGCAACCGTCTCCCCTCCCCCTCCCTCGGAGCTCCATTGTGAGTGCTTGGTTCAGCAGCCTCAGCCTCTCCTGCAGTACGCAGCCTTGCCTTGCCTTGCCTTTTTACTGTGCAGCCCGAGCCAAACGCAGCACACACAGCCTCATGTTGGGCTCAGGGGAGGGGAAGGGAAGCACTTCAAACTGCAGATCCAGCCAGGAAAACAAGGCAGCGGCACTGACTCCTGAGCTCATCTACACAGGCTGTGCGAATCTGAATGTTCGCTGACATCTATCGATTTGTTTCTTCACAGCTGAAATACACTTATCCCCTCTGCCTCTGCCTCGTCTGTCGTGTCACTCGCACCCCTTGATTTCGCTTTAAGTAAACAAGAGACATGTTAGCTGAAAAACTGCTTACGCTGCAATTTTCTGATAAGCCGCATGGCAGCAACATGTACAGCTTTGGCAGTCATCCGATTTCAAGCTTTTTTCACAGAACCTGAAACACATTCGGCAGAGGAAGAGGGCAGGAGTGGAGGACTCTGTTGAAACCACTCTGCCTTCATCTATAGCACATAAGATGATAAAAATATTTCATCTTACATGATCACAGAGCTGTTCTGATGCCATGGTTACAGTGCATAACACTTTCTAAAATAGACCACTGCTGCAAAGGTATGGTTGTTCTCTCAGTAGATTGTACCACACCTTAGGCTTGATGTATTAACTCATACATGCATCCTAATAACAATCTGGATTATGGTTTTCTTCAGTTTTTTACTGCTGTGAGACAACTGTAGAGAAAATGTGTTGATACAAGGAAGGTTTTCAGCATTGTCTGACCCTCAGCAATGTCTGACCCTCAGTGACTCCTAATTCTCTTTACAGATGTGCTGCGAGGAGATTGGGACCGATTCTAACACAGCTTAAAGCCCTGCACTCAGCTATCTGCAAAAAGCAAATAAAAGCTGCATATTTGTCAGATCCAATCCAATTATGTAACTGTGCATCTCACTCTGCAGGCACATTTCTCTGTTTGACTGTAGTGGTAAGCAATGCTGCAGCCGGGGGGAACTCAACTTTCATGCAGCAGGAATTTAATTTTACTTATAAGAATGGGGTGAAAAATAAACAATAATAACAATAAAAAGGCTGGAGTGTCACTGGATTTGATATGAAAGAGTCAGCTTTCAGTTCAGATATAAATATGGTCAGACAAAGTATTAAAACAGAAATAATAATGAATTTTAGTGTCATTCAATTACAAATTGAATATAATTTAATGTCAGCAGCTACAGTGATAAAAGCTTTAAAAAGCACATCCTGATCGACATCAAGCAGGGCAAAAAAACACTCAGGTGCATGAAAACATAATGGACTCTATATGGTGGGTTATGGTGGCACAAAATCAGCTGGTTGAAGCTAGTACAGGGGGCCAGACCGGCAAAACAGCCGGCAATACTTAAAGGACCAGTGTGCAGGATTTAGTGGCATCTAGTGGTAAGACTACAGATGGTAACTAACTGAATACCCCTCCCTCAAGCATGTAGAGCAGTGTTTCAGAGACGTTTTACACCATGTACCACCTCAGAAAATATAAGGCTTTCCAGGTAACACCATTATCACTGAGTCATACCTCGTCACTGTTTTGCACCAATTTCTGCTATTGTTGGCATGTTCTGTTAACGCTTAATTAACCACAAGCACGGCTTGCTGTTGTCAACTTCAATGTCCTCCTCCCGCTCCGCACCTCTCTTCCTGATAATTCCCACGTTTGTCGTATTTTATAACCTTCCATTTTACCTCAGTTTACTATCTTACCACATTTCTGGAATTCCAACAGGTACCACCTGAGGGAGCTCACCATAGTTTGAGAATAGTAGGTGCAGCAGAACCTGAGGTGGCTGCCAAGAAAGCAGAAGGTCCTCATTTGAGCCAGTGTTTGGTTTGTCTGGTAGGCTACTGTCGAAACGTGGCGAACTCTGTGGAAGCGAACCCTTCTTCTGTAGATTTAAAAGGCTCGTTCTAAGGTAATGAAAACAACAATTCTTATTTTCAGTTTCAGTTGAATATGGTAACAAAAACATAACTGAGAATATTTTCTTCCATTTTTGCTAATACAGCCCCCTAAATCCAACACACAGATGATGTTATTATTCCTTCCTTTTGTCTCCTGCCTACAAACTAGTAGCACACCGTCACAAAGATGATGCTAGGCGACTTATCTCCTCACCCTAACATTCATCTTTATTCTCTCATACACAGCTTTCTCTTTTTCCCTCCATGTTTGGTTTTGTACCATGACACAACTGTTAAATTTAATGAATCTGTGTTCATATTTGTGCTACATCATTGGGTGATGACAGACTACGCCACTGTTCCTCAGTAATCCATCCTCTACTAATGACAACTTTGACCTTCCATATTATCATGAAAACCACGGCAGAAGACTGATGAGGGCATTTATGTAATTGATGGTCAGCAAGTTTTGGAAAAAGTCTTGAACTTTTCACACTCAGCCTCCATCAATCTTTATCCCAGCTTTGCTGATCTGGACTGGTATTCAATTATTTGTCATTTTTTGTCTGAAAGCATTGGCGGCCTTAAATATTTCCTTAATAGTTGTGCATGTTTCTAATTCTGCTAATTCCTATGTTTGCTGAGCTGTGTTGTTAATATCCTCCTTGCAGAATGCATCCAAATCCTGACAACTATTCCTTTCCACTTTGCTCAAGTAATTTTTAAAGCAAAAGCACTAGGGCTTAGGGCAATTTGGGTTGCAGCAATATGCAGTTTTCAAGGTACGCCATGATATGAAAGTTGACGATGATCATACCGTGTGCATTAGCTTGTACACAACATTAAATTCTACCATGTTATTGTTGTTAAAATGTATATTCCAAATCTACATCAAGTTTCATGTCTGTCAGGACATAATACTTTTTAAAGTTATAATAAAGCAGTTGTTCAACCAAGAAACCCTTCTGTTTCCATTCCATTACAGGCCATCGTAACTGATAATAATAATTAGAATTATTGTGTGATACTGTGTTAACATTGAACCTTGATTCTGAGATGGTTTTTGCACCGTGAAAAGCTTGGTTTGCTTAACAATTTTAATTTTCACTGAGAAAAAAACCCACTAAAATCATGATGATGTGACACTCAGAGGTCTGAACAAGATTTGTAGGCCTGGTTATCTCTGCAGCACAACAGTAGGCTACTTCATTATAAAGCTGTTTTATCACACATTTTACTTTTATGAAAAAACTGTAGCTTCGGTGTGGATATTGCACTTGGCCACATTGTGATATTGATTAGTTTCGATTAATTGTGCAGTCCTTAAAAACACCCAAGATATCTGAAGATGTCAGCGCTTTACTTGCGAGGATTAGCAGCTTTTCTTTGTTGCACGCCATTGTAAACTCAATATATTTGGGTTTTTGACTGTTGGTTAGGCAAAATGAGACATTCTAAGATGTACGATTGAATTCTTTTTCACTGTTTTGTGACATGTTACCAAACAAATATTCGATTAATCAGGAGAATACGCGGCAAACGAATTGATAATACAAATAATCATTTGTTCACTTGGCTGATTAATGACTGCAATCCCACCATTATCTCATCTTAATACACTGCCTTTTTTTTTGTTACATAACAAAGGATTAGTACACTGATGCTCCCAAGTCTGCAAAACAACACCGAATTAAAATGCAGGCACCATCTACTGCAAGATAACATTTGCCTGCTGTTGGCCTGTTACCATTGATGACTTTCCATTGGATAAACAAGCTTCCCACCTAAAAATCAATATCAGTGAGTATCATTTTGTGTAGACCTTCAGCGGCTACCACCTCACATAAAACTGATTGTTTTATAAACTAAAGCTACTTCAGCAGAAATATTGACGAGCGATACAAGACACATGACTCAAGCTGATGATGATGACGAGGAAGAAGAGAGGCAATGTATCTATGTATCTATAAAAAGAGAGAAGTCACTCTTCCTCAGCCGCTGCAGAAACACCCACAAAAAGCTTTGTTTAATTGTTAAGCGTGTTCCCTGCAGCACTTTCACAGGCATGGAAGCCTGCTCCTGAATTATTCAGCACCCAAGGTCACAGCGTTAAAACCTCTCTCGCTGCTGTCTTGAACATGGAGAGTTTGTTGTGACACCTTTAAACCTTCACCTGCCCCCCTCCCCCTCCCAACGCCAGTAATTAGTCTGTGACCGTGGGCATGATGCGCCAAACGAGTGTGTGGAAGAATGTGAAATCTGAAAAACACAAACACAACAAATCGAGTTGATTCAGCTCAGAAATAAGTGAAGCTCGGCGTTAACACCTTGTGCACTTAAACCTGCGTGATTAGCATAATAGACGAGGGAGGCCGGTTTAACTCTCAAATGAAAGATGTTTCCAGTAAACCATGTGCAGAAAAGACAAAGCAGATTTAGATAAATTGCCTTCATCTGTAGCTTGATCTCTTTTAATCCAATGTTAGGGTGGATAACAACCCATTCCCTCTGCATCATGATTGACTTCTTGTTAATGACAAAGCCTCTACAAACACTTGAATAAATATACCTATAATAATCAATCAGCCCTGAGAACACACTGGCTCTCCGCTTTTCCTCGCACTTCTCGATGGAGCCGAGGCTGGTCCCTGTGCATCTCCCTGGTGGTGAAGTAGTGATGGTCTGCATAATGCACAAGGTGCGCAGCTGACTTCTGAGGGGGAGGATGGACAAACTCTGCATGTAGGCCTGTACAGTATGTAGCCTTGTGTTTTGAAGAGCATCATTCAACCATCATCATCGTCCATTTGCACCACTCCTGCACTCCTAATCAAAAATGCATCACAAGTCAAGTCTTTGCCCTAGAATATGTTGATATAGTACATAAAGTACACGCATGATTGAGTAAGACAGATTTTAAAGTGAATAACAGAGATGCAGCCTATTGTGTGTTGTTATCCTCGATGGCCATTTAGCCTCAAACTAATCTGATATTTAAGCCTATCGCAGGGTGTTTAGGAAGGAGATGGAGCTCGGATGCACAACATTTTTTGTCAGGTCAAGACCGACAGCATTATGAAACCCCCCCCCCCCCCCCCCCCCCCCCGCACAGTGCTGCTACTTGCTATAAAACAACACGGATGTATTGAGATGGGGTTTGATGCCTGTATCTTTTCTGGTCGCAGTCCCTTTCCCACCGAGGCATCGCTAGTGGACTTCATTAACCTTCCCTTCCGATCAATATTCATCACTCTACCCTCCAGGCAGCTGGGCTCCGAGCATCGCATCCACATTCAGGCAACAAAACCCTACCCACCCACCCCGGGCCCGGCCTTACCATTCCGTGCCAGCTGATGACGATCCCAGTCCGGTGACAGTCCTTTTTTTTTCAAAACATCCCGACGGGAAACGCTGCGGCGAGCATAGCTGGAGGTTTCAGTTTTTAAACGTTCATAAAGATGGCGAAGGATGGAGGCAGGGGGGCTTAAAGGACCCCCCCACTTTTTTTTTTTTTTTTTTAAATTAAAAAAGAGGCGATGAGGAAAGAAAAAAAGCCGAGGCGGACGGGACCGAGGTCTGCTGATGCTGAATCACTCTCTCACTTCCCCTCAGCTCACCACCTTGCAACCATTGTGCTGCAAGATGCTGGCTGTACCATTGTGGACCTACCAGAGCAGAGAGAGAGGGAGGGAGGGATGAGGAAGGGGGTATAGGGGAATATGTTGCCATAGCAACCGAGCAGGAGCACGTCTGACGTCAAAGCCCGAGCGGAGAGAGAGAGAGAGGGAGAGAGAGGGAGATCACATGGAGGAGGAGGGGGCTGTCTCTGTGGATGGGAGGGGCCTGTGGGAGCATCTCTCTCTGATCCCATCCAGTACCACTGCGATCATGAGGCTCGATGTGAGAATGGAGCAGGGTGTCACTGGTCAGGCTGGTCCCCGCTAAAGCTGCGTACGTCTCAGAGCTTCACCAACCAGCTAAAAATGAGCTAACGGTGTCAACAGGGCCGTAGCAAGGATGTATGTAGTCCTCAGGCCACCAGGGGAGTTAAGGAGCATTCCACCCTCCCCCTCACCAAGAACATTTCGAAGACAGCAGCAGCCTACAAATTTGTGTATTTTAATGTATTTGAGAGAATTTTTTAGATTAACAATAATCACTTAGTAAAAATGTTGTCAAAGTTAACACATGAATGTCACAAAATTGGGAAATTTTGTTTTTTTGTTTGCTCTTGGGTGCGGTGTTACAGACTGGGACGGGAAAAAAAATGTTTTAAATTTTGTGGTTTCATATGCCACAAATCCAATAAAGTTGTAAAAAAAATTGTTGAAAATATACATTTGCATGATACTGTATGTCTTTAAATTTAATATATACCAACACTTAAAGGGGCTATATGTAAGAATTTTTTTGTTTAAAAACATAAAAAAATTTAAATGTATCAACAGAATGTGTAGAAATAACAATTTTCATTATTATGTCTATGTATTGTGTTCCAGAGATATCTGCTGAAGCTAACATGCTAACCAGCTAGCACAGGCCCATCCTGCTCCAAAGCTTCTATGCTAGCGGTGTAAACACAAACACTCACCTGGTCCCTGAGCTCCCAGTTCGAACCACTAGCTGCACGGTTAACTGGGCTAACTAGCTAACAGCAGCTAGTTATGAAATACTTTAAATGTGATTCTTGATCAGTGAATTACAGTAATAAATGGAGAATGGAAATGGAGAGGGAGAGAGACGAAGAGACAAAGACAAATAAACAGAAGAAATGTATCCTCAATGGTAGCTACAGGCCCAAGTGTCTGGAAAGTATAGTGAAAGTAAGTATTCACAGTTAAGTTATATTTTAACTGCTGTGATTCCACCTTTTATATTTTTGCCAACAAATACCTAGAGTGCTCAGAAGATACTGTATGTAATCAAATCCTTTTTGCCATCATCCATCCCATCTGTGGATGTGTCTGGATTACCAGCAGCAGTGGCCCTTAAAGCCTCAGGTCACATCTGCACAGCTGAAATGTTTTTCAAATCTACAATCTCCATTTTAAAGCTGCATAAACTGTTTTTGGGGCCATTCGAAGAAAGAGAACTTTACAAATATAAGTAAAATCTATACTAGCTTTTAGCTTTGTTTTGGTCTCTGCTAAATTCAGAAAAATAACTGTGTGTTTACCTTTATTTTATCTATTTTTTTGCATTTATTCAACAGTGATACAACATACCACTCCAACACTAGCAGCACAAGCGTATTATGTATGACTGTGATAAAGGTAGGCAGCATTGGCAGGACAGTTGCAACCTGATAAACTGCAGGGCACCCAGCAAAGGAGCTTTTAAATGTTTTACCACATACCATTTGGGGGACACATTAACAATACATTGATTAAAGGCGGTGAGAAACAAAATGCAAATGCCAGTAGAGGGAATAACTAAAGAGATATTGACCTTATTGCATATTGTATTCAATTATTCTTTTGTGGAAGGACGAGATTTGCCAATACCATGACAGCAAAACAGACCTAAATGTAGTGAAATAATAGGCCGATCTCATGCTGGATTTTAGATGTTTAAACTCAACAGTCTGAGGTGGCTGAGTCACAGTTTAGGCTTTTCAAGCAATATCTGTCCTTGCAGATGTGCTAGCATTTTGACACATAGCCACCTACATGGTAAATGTTGGAAAAGATTTGTTTTGAAAAGATGTTCAAACGTACAATGAAGCTGTAGCAGGAGAGGTGAACTTTAAATCCATCGCAAAATTATTTCAGTTACCTCCTGCTGCTGTAGAGGTCAACAGTGTCATAAGTTTTAATCATCCTCTAATGAAACTGAGGTCGGGGCTTATCTCATGTCCGACAGCCAGGCAACCTTATAGCCTCCTTTATTATGCAATGTTTTTTACAGCTACAAATCCCTAACAGGTTTAGGGATGTGATGTCATCCCAGAATGTTCCCAGACTCAACCACTGACTAAGTGGAAACCTTAGTAGTGACATGTTTTTGGATAAACATCCAATTCCACATTTGTTTTCCTAGACCAACACTGTGACACGCCAATCACAGGATTTGACATCATCCATGTGTTGCTTCTGTGCTTCTTTTCCAAACTGAAGTAAGTACAACTAAACAAAACCCTAAACTGCATGTCTAGAAAGCTTGCTACAAAGCTAGAATACTGTTCACTATTGAAGGCTAACAATGATGTAAAATTGGCTTTAGTCAACATAAATTATCATCAAAATGAAAGGGAGCGTTTTAGATTACTCTTTTATAGCCATTTTTTTGTTGTTGTTTGTTTGTTTTTGGACAAGATGGCAATCTTCCTGTTGATTCAGCAACATTACCGCCATGTTAATCCTGGATCCCAGCGATGATGGTCCTGGATAAACATAAACAAGCTATCCAGGGTCAATATGGCAGTGATGGTGAAAGGAAAAAGGAGGGGAAATGTGTTGAAGGCAGATTTTTGTGTGGCTCACAATGGTAAACAAGGATAAGTTTGGTGTTTTTTAAAAAAAATATTTTTGGCAAGCTTACTTGTTAGCATAGCCTAGTTAGCAAGCTAACTCGCTAACCCGACAGTAACTAATGTAGCTACAGCTCTAGGTAGGTCCTAGAGTATAATGATAAATATTAACACTTTAAGATCAACTTCAATTGACGGTTCATTCTCCAGTGTGATTTGCTCCTTACATAGTTACTTGAGAGTCTATATAATCAAGTCAACTTTCTATATGCCTAGGTTAGGTTAAGTGTACATTCATTTTTCATAGCTCTCTGACACTTAATTGCCATACGATGCAAGTTTTGAAATCTAGTCTATGCAGACTGAGAAACTCATTTCAAAAGGGTTGAGAAAGGGCTCCAGGAAAATATTTAATGCTCCCCAGCTGGGCGAAACTCACTAGTCAGCAAACCACATGCCTTCAATCTACCAGGTGCCCCACATTTCCAAGAGCGTCAGAGCAGGTCTAGCCACTCTTTCAAGGCATCAGCGCAAATCGCCCTTGGGGCTCAGACCAGCACTGATGAGGAGGTATTAAGGACAGTACTGACAGAAATAGAGGGACGGAGAAATCCCAAATTCAGAACCCCTTGGTTGCACTTTACGAGACATTACTTACTCAGACCCTTATAGCCCCATCAACCTCCTGATGGGGCCTCTTTGCCTCAGGTACAGAGATTAAAAGCTTTGAGTAAAAAGGAGACACAAGGCTAACAGATCACTCTGGCGGCGGTTTACCAGACACTCAAAAGTTTGCCAGAAAAGAACACAGGTTGCTCAAGTGTTCAGGACAGCTCACATACCGAGGAAAAGACGTACAACCACCTGATGACTCAACTTGTTCTTCTCTCCCTTGTCATGACCTGGAAATAAGGAGGACGTTTACGGTGAAAGGTCTTGTCATTACATTCCAATCTCTTTATTAAGGCAAAAACATTCACTCTGTACTAATGGTGCAATCAAATTCCAGTCATACTACCACTATCTACACTGCACAATCTCAAATATGTCCTGCTTGAAGCTATTCATGCACCTATTTCCTGTCGACGTCAGACATGATAACTAAAAATAAATGCCTTGTTAGAGTTTTAGTTCCTTAGTTGGTACTAGTTGCAATGATTTGGATGGGAATTAATGGACATCAGATGATGTTAGCTTTATTTATAAGAGCAGAGACGTCACAAAGTGCTTGACAGAGATAAGTATAAACATGCAGACATTAAACATAATAAACACAGCTTAAAAAAATCATAATTCTGATTTATGTTCGAGGGCTTTTGGCTTGCATACCAAATGGCAATTTATCTATTTACAGAAAAAAATTAAGCACAGTCTCTGGTTAACACCACAGTCTGAAAATATTGTACAATACATCTCCGCTGGGGACATGTCTCCACCACTTTTTGTAACCACCAACATTTTTTTAAAGCATAATTAGATAAGAAATGTGCTAGAAAAATTGCCTTCACCGAGAAATGTTGACCAATGAATTTCTGACGTGCCATAATTCAATTTTGATCCTGCCGCAATTACACTGACCTCATACGATCCCCTAATTATGCCTAACATCGAGTAAGGTGCCATGAAAATGTGTTTCATGTCCTTGTGTCACCACCACTTCTCAACACAATGTCACGTCCTTGCCTCTATGTTTGTGAGCTTCTCTGTTGTGCCTTCCTGAGCTGATGCAATAAAAAAATCATCATAATCTGTTCCATATTGCTTACTAAGATGTCCTTAATGCTATCATAAACAAGTTTAGGATGAACACTGGTAAAGGTATAAAACTGAGGTGCTGACATATGATGTTAGATTGGCCTGAATAGTACAGGCTGTTCAGTTGCATTTAGAAATACAACCCAGAAATGATTACATCCTAAATGTTGTATTTTTATGCAAAAGCATGCACACGCACACGCATGTGAAGAAATATCAGAGCCGAAAGTCTTCTGAGTGTAGAGTGTAAGTTTGCTGAGATTATGCACATTGGCATGAGCTTCTGAATATCAACTGCCTCCATCTAACGAGAAAACTGCTGTTAAGCAATTCATCCAATCTTATCTATCCAGCCCATGGTTGGTGATAATAATCATGCCTTTTAGCACTGACAGGCACAGCCAAACAGAGATAACCCCCTCATCACAGCCATCATTTATATAAGTCAGCATGTAATGATGACTATCAGTCACTAGATGGCATAAGACAGAGCATAAAGGGGGCGGCTTTGAAGTGCATAGGAAGGAAGCACTCAACAGTGAATTGCTTCCTGACTGCTTTAGATGACTCTCAAAGAACTTTGATGTTGTGGGAAATGGTGAAAAATGGGCTTAGCTTGATTTTTTTTATTGAGTTTGTAAAATGTCACGATCCCAGGGGACATCATATGGCAAACTAATCCATTTTGAATATAAGTAATGATTTTAAAGGTGCCCTATGTCATTTTGGGAAAGACATTTTAATCAGAAGAGAAGGATCTTCATTGACTGATTGTTTTTATGTCTAAACAAACTAAATAAACAAACTCTCTTTGTTTTCATGACTTGATAAACTGAATAAGCAAACTGACCTTAAAGGACAACACCAGTTCATACTGTTTTACTTTGTTTATATGTGGCGGACCCTGCCACCTTTTCTAGCTTCAAACAGTGTTCTGGCGACCTTATGTTCCTTTGAGAACAGTCTGTTTATTCAGTTATGGAAAGGTTAGTTAGTTCTTAGTTTGTTTTATTACCTCATTAACATTGTGAATATTAAAATTCTGAGTTTGAATTTCTCCTCCAAAACCACGTAGTGCCCCTTTAAGGTCAGTTTGCTTATTCAGTCATGAAAACAAAGAGAGTTTGTTTATTTAGTTTGTTTACAACAACACAATGTCATACTGTTCTACTTTGTTTATATTTGGCGGACCCTGCCACCTCTCTGGCATCAAACCTCTGAGAACAGCTTCTTTATTCAGTTATGGTGGGAAAAAAATCTGATATTTCTTTGTATCATTACCTCACTAATCTGTAAATATTAAAATTCTGAGTTTGAATAACTTCTCCAAAACTACACAGTGCCCCTTTAATGTAAACACATGCAGTCCCATGTGAAATGCCTCATCTTCAGAGTAACATTTGGTCTAATAAACTCAAACAGATTTTAGTTCACATGTGTAATAATTTTGAAGTGTATCGCCCATAAAAGCGTTGGAAAACATTTAATAAACCTGCAGGACCCAAGCCTTACTGTACATTTTACTCCCAGTTGTGTGTGTTACTATAGAGACGGCTAAATGACAGTCCCCCAGCAGGGAGAGCCAATGGACGGCCACAGCAAGGTGTCTGGTTACTCCCAGTCAGCCCACGCTAGCTGGGCTAAAGGAGGGGTTATTCCGCTTCTCAGCACTAAACGGTGACTTGGCTGCGCTGCTGGAAGGGACCTCAATGCTGTGTTAGTGGCCATGAAACACGACTTTTGAGCAAGAGATTTGTTTGTTTTTTTTAACTGTGGAGGCTCGGAAAAGAGTACCTGCAGTAGAGTGGATTTTATAGCTGAACGTGTGGAGGAAACCTGTTGCCTGCCTGCCTGCCTGACTGCCTGCCTGCCTGCCTCGCCGCTGACACTACCCGAGATGTTGCTTTGTGGATGGGATGGCCTCTGGTCCCGTTCGTGTGCGCACTCATAGCCTCGTCGGAGTACGAACATTTCCCTCTCAAGTGATTGTGTAGCTCTTCCTCGACTGGTAAGCACATTTACATAACTTTTATTGTGTTGTTTGCTAACTTTTGTGTTGACGGGAAAACCGAGGAGTTGAGTTGTGTTGTCGCGAGGCTCGAGCGCCGATGCTCCTATTATCTAAAAAGAAAAAAAACGTTAACTCGGATGTTAGCTAGCTTGTTTTTACGCTAAATTTGATGATTTTTTAGCAGGTTTCGACCCAAATGTTTTGCTGTTGGGAACATTAACGTGACAACAATACCGCTCCCACCGCTGCTGTCTGACATGGGGGCATCTTTGACCACACCAGTCACTGTATTTTAAGTTTGGGAGGGAGGAGACACCACTGTAAAAATAACAGGGTGTCTAGCCGAGTTAGCTTTCAAGTTCACCCACCAGCACTATTTATGTGATTTTTCTTTTTTTTTTCTTGAGGAAAATTAATTTTCTCCTGTGTCAGTGCAGGCTGAAGGTTTTATGGGGGTTGTACGAATGCAATTTGTACCCCCTCCCCCTTCATTACCATAGAAAAGTACTAAAGCTAACTCAGAGTCAAAGGTCATCATGGAGGTTTTAAAGATGTCATTCATGACGAAGGCCGGGAATTACAGAGTAGCCTAACTCATCATACCCCACAATAGTACCAAGATACTCGACACATTGCAAGACTATCATCATCTGTCAGTAACTGTCTAACTGAAGGATACAAAATACCCCAAAAAGCTGTAGAAGTTCAGAAGTTATTGAATTCACTGCATTGTGGTGTCAGTTTCACCAAATTTGACATAAACTGAGATGTATAAAAAAAAGTGCATGCTGACCTAGTGTCTCTATCTCACACTGACTGCAACTTGTCCATATCCACGTGCACCCTTGCGCTGATATTGCCATGTTGGTGTTGTTCGCAGAACATCGTAATTAATGTTACACCCGGACCATCATTGAAACTGACCAATAACGCTTTTTGTAATGTCATAGCTTACCGACTCAGGGGTGGTGGTGGGGGGGTAAAATTATCCTTTCAAACATGTGCGTAATGACATGAAAGGGTGTATTTAAACCCAAACCATGTTTTCCTAAGCCTAACCAAGTACTTCTGTTACCGAAACCTAACTTAAGTATATTTGTTGCCAAACCTAACAAGTGTCTTAGTTCCCTAAACCTAACAAGTATTTTAGTTCACTAAACCTAACCAGGTATTTTAGTTCCCTGAACCTAACCAAGTATTTTAGTTCCCTAAACCTACCCGAGTATTTTTATTGCATAAACCCAACCAAGTATTTTTATTGCATAAACCTTGCCAAGTATATTCATTGCCTGCATATTGCCGCATTGATATTTTGTCAAACCCCTATTCATGACTGAAAAAAAAGACATGGGGACTCTGTGTGACTGAGCGAGATGAACCATCTGAAGTGGGTATGATGGAGATGGTGTGAGCATCATCATAGGAAAAAATGGAGAAAATAGTCAGTGGGTTGGGTTTGTGTGTGTGTATGTGTGTGTGTTGGGAAGAGTTGGGGGGGTTGGAGTGAGGTTTTGCAAAACCATGCTCTTCATGTCACGGTACTCATAGAAACCCTGTGATTAACAGAAATGGAGCGGATGAGGTCGAGACCAAAATGAGAAGTAAGGGCCGTTGGTCCAGAGCTGGGCTGATAATCATGGAATAGTCATGGCTCTCTCTTTCTCTTTCTGGCTGGTCCTGAGCTAAAAAACCAAAACACTAGCATTCAGTCAGTGTGGCTTATTGGTTAGAGAAACCAGTCCATTACTGGAAGGTAGCAGGCTTGGTGCTCCAATGCCGGATGTCAACAACCTTGTGCGAAACTTATTGCGAGATAATCTGGGAAAGCATGTTGGCTAATTGACTAAATTTGTAAGTAGGTCATGATTAATGAAAACCAACCATCAGGTTTTCCCTTTTATTTAGTTGAGTCATCGCTTCTGCTCCATTCCCGCTACTGTTTTCTTCACAGGGCACTTTCGTCAGACACTGCTGTGAATGCAACCAGTAACTCTCTACTCGTGCACAGTTTTGCAGTAGTAAGAAAAATTAGTAAGCAGTTAGTAAAAGTACTATATCTATTTTGATGATGGATTTATCGCTTCGAGTAATGTTTTTACGAGAAATTAAGTCAAAATTTTCTTGAATTTTTCTTAAATGTGAATGTTTTCTTGTTTCTTTACTCCTGTATGACAGTGAACTGAACTGGCTTTTTATGGACATACTAACTAAACTATTAATTGAGGAAATAACCAACATATTAAACAAAATTGAAAATAATGGTTAGTTGCAGTCTTATACTACATATTCATGAGCATTAAAGGAGAAAGTTCATTAGCTTTACATCTTCAGTTTGCATTTTATCAGCTTCATAGCCTACAGTCTGGTTTTGGTTTGCTATGCTCATTCTGAAAACATCAGTCCTTACATCATCAGTCATATTGGTTCAAAAGATATTCTGATCCAGGCCTTCCTAGACACCGTGTGTGTTTTGAATTTGAATCGTGTGCTTGCAGGCTGCATATGATTCTGGGAATAGAGGTTCACTCAGAGTTTGTTGTTGAATTTTCCTGGCATGGATAACTTCAGGAAGATTTTCACCTCAATGTTGGCGCAAAAGACCTCTTCTCGTCGGCTTCTGTTCCAAATGCATTTGCCAGCTGAGACCACAGTTCTGATGTTTGGAGGATATGAACAAATTCCTTCTCATATCTTATGTTACGAGTTATGCTTTTGGAAATAGAAGTGGAATCTGGTGTTTTTATGGGTGATTGCTTCGAAAGTGCAGCTACTCCCATTATTAAAAGATTTAGGATAAGAGAAAAGTTTGATATAAAGATATACATGTTTCTTCTAATTATTTTGTTCCTAGAAAATGTATTGGGATAGGTAATGAAAACGAAACAGGAACTGATATTAATTCTACCTTTTTGGTGTGGGTTACTCAAATGAAGTCCATTTTTTTCAGGGGATTGTTTTCAAATCCATTTCATGGGTTGTAGCTGTGTTGCTGACAGGAAGGTGGGAGGAAAGGAAAGGCTTCACCTAAGTGCAGAGTAAAGAGCACTATCACGTTTCCAGGATTATTTTCTTTAAAATCCTTGTGACTGTGGCCAAGACTTTCAAACACTTAGCAGCAGCAGCAGACTAAGCCTTGTTTAGGTTTTCCTTTCTAGCTATAGTGTGGGAATACCTGGGAACAAACATCCCCACTGTTTGAAAAAGAAAAAGAGAATGAGGCGCTGAAGTGGTGAAGGCTGTCTGCTCTCGCTGTTTTGGGCCGCTGCCTCCTAAGCCCCCTCAATAATGAGCAGGACCATAGTCCAATGTGAGAGGAGCTGGCCTGTGCAGCAGCCTCAGTGCGGATAAAAAACATTCCACTGTAGGTCTCTGTTGAAATAACAAGGGCCGCAAAACAATCAGTCTTCACAGCACCCGCTCTCCCCATTCTCATGGGTAATGAGCAAGATGGGTAGTAACCCACTTCGCCTCAGACTTCACGCCTCCCATTGACTAGAATGGTTAACCTGCATTCCTGCATAAACATTTAGGCCTGTGACATGCTTACTCATTAACTCTCTTCTACAAACTCAGATTCATAGAACGGACGTTGTTTCTCATGTTGCTTTCAGAAATTAAGCCCAACACTAATGAGGCTGCTGACCCAGTTTATGCTAAGAGTTCATGGATTAGTGATATGCTCAAATTTAGCTCATAATTCCAAACTGTGCCATGGTGTTGCATAGCTTGTTTTAAAAATGTTGGGTTAAAGAAAAAGATGCTGTTTCATTGCACTGATATCTTAAAATATCCTGCTTCTGTTACATATCTTTGTCACAAGTGTTTGATAACCACATTTGAGCCAGCATTACACTTTTCCCCAGTATCCGTATCGGCATTGGCCCCAAAAATCAAGTGTGTCAAGTGCATGGCATTCCTGGAATTTAAGCCCATGTTGCGTAGAAAGATGTTTCTGCATATTGGTGGTGTTTCCACCCTGACTTGAAATGACCATATTACAGACATTACAACCATCACTGCTGTCACTTCGCTTTGTAATGTTTCTTCCTTTCCGCCATGACTCCTTCTTGTTGTAAGTTTCCAGCAGCATTGAAACACGAGTTTGATGTCATTGTTTTGCAATGCGCAACTTTCAGAAAAACATGCTGACATGGATAAGAGGAATTGATAACCAAGGAGACACACGATTCAAATGGATGGGACAAGTTGAAACTTGCTCTCCATTACCATCCCTATTCAAACTGCTTAAATTCTCACCTCTACTCGCCTGTCCAATTGCTGCATGACCATGGTTGCCTTAAATTACAGAATTTTTTGGCACCTTTGGTCTTGTTTGTTTGTCTTACTTTCGCTGATATTAATTGTGAAATTTAAACTTATGTGTAAATCTAAAAATCAAGAGAAAACCTAGCCAGTTGAGTACACAGGTGTGGTCCATACCCAAGAGTCAAACCAACAGGTATATTGCCATTAGCAAAACGGCAACATCACAGAACACAGCCAGATATGATCTGACTCACTAGGTTTGGGCATCTTTGCTGTTGGCACTTTTGTCTCTATTAGCCAAATGTGTGCACCTGCCAATCTTTCAGGAACAGACATGATATTTGCAGTTTTGTCACACTTTGTGATTTGCCTTTACTTTACTTTAAAAGAATAAAATAAAAAAAAGTTAGAAAAAACGTGTTTTAAAAGATTATCTTAAGTCATTTAAGGACAGTGGTTCTATAGAAAATGAATGATCACCAAATGTGTTGGCTTGTAATTTGGTACATGTCCCAGACACGAGTGATGCTTCCTTTATCTTACAGAGGAATTATGACTCCTTTCCAGTTTATATGTGATTTCATCTGCTTTGTTTTTTGTGTTTTTGATGTGCTGCGTTTAATGTGGCTTTGCTCAAATTTGTGGCAAAGAGTAAAAATTGCTATAAAAAAAAATTCACAAGATATGTCAACAGTGATAATGTTTTTTTCATGGGCTGTTAAAATGGGTTTGTTTTCACAGGGAAAAAAAACATTATTTTCAAGTTTCACCAGCCTTGAATAAAAACAGATTTTCTACTTATATTGTACCCTGATTGTCAGTAGGTGTCATATTTTGGGGATACGTATTGGGAAACTTGCACAATTTTGAATCTTTCAGGTCTAATTAATATGACAGGAGAAAAAGATCGAGGAAGAATAAAAGGTTATCACTAACAGCAGGTTTCAGCAGTATTATACACAGTATAATTAGTAACAGTATTACCATATATCATATTATAATACCATGAAACAACAATGTCAGGTGGGACTTGGGCAATTTTTAAAGGTGGTCTCATGGATTTTAGCTTTATCTGAAAAATCAAGTCTGGTTGCACAGTAATACCGCAACAGTAAGTCAGTAATCTTCTTTTGGTTTTCGGCAGATTATAGTGTATAGTAGACAGAAGACCATAATTTGCTATGATACAAGCTCTAAGGACTATCGATCACAGCATGGATTGTCCTTTTCAGAGAACAACAGCCTCGTTGTGACGTGGTTTGAGCATGTTAACATTCTTCCCAGGGGAAGTGATAATACAGTTCAGACACACTTGTGGCTGCTCTACTCTGCTTTTTATTATTTGTGTGGTTCTTTTTGCTTCTTTACCCCCGCTATTGTGGCACAATTACGTCTAACTGTACCATATGTCTGTAAATCCTCAGCTGTGTCTGGCAAATTATCCTCTGAATTGCTTTACAACTCTGACATATGTTTAATATCTTTTTCAAATTTTTACCTTTCCCTGTATTTCTGCACAATATAGCCTTTTTTATAGCCTCAAGAGTATCCCAGTCTGCTTTTCACTGCACATACAATATTATATGAGAATTCAAATAAAACCTTTAAATGTTGAAAGCATAATCCTTTTTTATATATCCTAAAATCTCCTTGGCGGACTGTGAAATAAAAGTTAAACACACTGTATCTGGACGTGCACATGCACTTCTACAGTAGCACCTACAAGTTTTGTATGAGTGTGTACATTAGCGATGCACCATATGAATTTTTTTCAGCCAATAATTACCTGACTCTCAAGGCCGATACCAATAAAATAACCGATAATAGAAACCAACATTTTTATGCTTTTTCATGCACACCTAAGTGCAAGAAAGGCTAAGATGTAGTGAGCAAAGATGGTTTATTTGATATTCCATAGCTGTGACAAGATTTTATGACTAAACATGAAGACTTTTTTCCTCGAGTTTTGTGTTCTTCTTGTAAAAAAAAAAAAAAAAAAACAGTTCACACAAGTGACGTCATGTCTATATTGCGTGGCTCTACACAGGTGCTGCAGTTCGGCGTTATGAGTGCAACAACAGCGTGTTTGTTGTTCATCTTCTCTGTTTTTATTGGCTGCTCACAAAACAACTGTAAAGGTGCATACCACCACCTACTGTGTGCACATGCTGCACTTGTTAAGCCAACAAAAGCAATTTGTTCTTTGTGTTATCGGCTATAATTTCTTTATCTGCCGATAATGTAAATTTCCCATTATTGGGCCTATAATTTATCTGTCCAATATATATCATGCATCCCCTAGTGTACATAGTGTGTAATGCAGGTGCTAATAATTGCTGCTCTGTTAGCAGTGGCCTGTCAAAACTAGGAGCTTCCCATTTTGCTCACATTTGCATCATTTTGATGTCATGGATTGATTGAGAGGATAAGACCTCAGTGTCACTACAGCACACGAGCTGGGATTTTAAGGGAAACGGTGATAAAAACAGATTAACCTAACCTAACCTGTTGTTCCTTTTATTCAGGGCACTAAACAGTTGACTTTCAGCTGGTCTATGGCATTTTAAGCCCACAAATCTCCATAACCCTTCCTCATTATGTGTCTTTCTTTGTTTTTGTTGCCTTGATGCAAATTTCTGGCCTTCATCCCGTGGAATGCAAAGCATCATCAAAATGTGGAAAAAATTGCTGTAAAGAGTAGAACCCGAGCGATATATTGGTTGGCCTATCACAGATTCATTTATATGTTGCTCGATATTTACCAATAAATCCAACTTTTTTGTTATTGTTTAACTGTAAATGATCCTGCCTCTGTAACATATCTTTGTCAAAAGACTTTGATAAGCACATTTGAGGGATCAGTGAAAAAAAATGTGTCAATATTGGTCAATATGTCAGTATTGGAATCTTTCATTTCCTAATATTGGTATTGGCATTGGCCCAAAAAATCGAATACCATTTGAGTACTCTAGTAAACAGTGTGATTTGCGACCCAACATAATATGAACCACCACACAATGTATATCGTCATGTAAATTTACTGTTGTGTGACATTGGTTGATGTGTATTTACATATATTTTACACCAAAAACTGAATTTGCTATATCTTTATCCTCTATTATCCACAAGATAATATAAACTAGTTTGCTTGAGTTTGCCCCTGTTCTAGTTTTATGAGATGTAACCAGGAAACAGAAGTGTGTCATTACTTAATTGCAGAGCAGCAAGCAGCTTTAAGACCACACCAAAAGAAATAGTGTTTTGCTTTTCTAGATAAGTGTCCTCTTAAATTGGAAGCTGCCATCTTAAATCTGAGAGGCTGGCAGAGGCTTTGAGTAATAAACTGCTACTTTGTTGAATGTAACTCAAGTAGACCAGGGTGTGTTTGTGTGCGTGTCTGTGTGTGCATGTGCACATCATGTGCTCGCACCTCTTCAGTTGCAGAGGATGATAAGATGGCTTACATTTAGAAGATGTGGGAGTTTACCCCAGGGCATGAGAGAGAAAAAATGTTGATCAGAACTGGTATTAAATGCACCAATGCTTTGTGATATTGTTTGGATATTTCGGCTCATTAACTTTCATTTCAGTAGGGTGTGGATACTTACAGGATTGGACTTGTTCGGATAATATGCCCATCTGAATTAAAAAGAAACAGAAAATCTTGACATCATGACTCACCTGAGAAATTGAATGAAAAAAGTATATATTGCTTTGACTTGCAAAGGAGAAGCTCTATGTGTTTTCCAGCCTGATTTGACCTTGTGCCAGAGCTCCTATCATATACAGCAGCAGGAAATAAAGCACCAACCTGGTTAAAGTTTTTTTTCTGTTTATTTTCTGGTGTAAATCAGTTGTCCTCTTGTCTTTGCTTGCACAGGGAAGATGCACGTGTCTCTGGCAGAAGCCCTTGAGGTTCGGGGAGGCCCGCTCCAGGAGGAGGAGGTCTGGGCAGTGCTCAGCCAGAGTGCTGAGAGCCTCCAGGAACTTTTTCACAAAGGTATGCACATGTGGAATTAAGTGTGCAAAGATGTTTCCAAGAAATGATTGTACAAACACACAAAACACAGTTTCTTTTACTTGCATAGCTTCTTATGTCATTCCTGTCCTATTTTTGGACATCCTACTCTCTAAATCTGTCAACACCACTTTTTTAAGGAGCTGAATGAAAATCTGGTGTCCAGATCTCCTGAATTACAGGTTCCATTTTGTATTAGAGTGGCAACAAACTGCCAACTCTTTTGATAATCGATGAATCATTTAAGACATTCTTCAAGCAAATATGTCAAACATTTGCGGGTTCTGGCTTCTATAATGTACAGATTTGCTACTTTTCTTTGGCATTTATGATTGTAAAACTTTTTTCCCAAATGACATTTTATAGACAAATTGATTTTCAAAATATACACAAGATTAATCGCTATGAAAATAATTGTTAGTTGCTAGTTAGTTGCAAAAAAGTAAGTCAAAACAAACAAGATTAAAGCTTTTAAACTGGCTAATTTTGTCTCATCTAAATTGCAGATTTGTTGCACTCTTCATTGTCAGTTTGTTGCCTTTTGTTCTGCGTCATTAGTACAAGTGTTGACTGTGCAGTTTCACGTGTTCTAATAATTTTTGTGGGTCCTGTAAGTGTCTGTGATTGTCCTTGAAGAAAGATAAGGCTGACAAATTCCAGAGTGACTTTGCAACTTAAATAAACTTCTTTGTGACTAATGGAGGTTTAGCTCTGGAGATACTGGACCGGATGTGAGTCAACAGGTACTGCAGTGTGTGGGTGGTGCCTAGTCTCAAACAAAAGTGGTAAACCTGTCTATGTTGGTCATAGTTGTGTCATCTAAACTATTTACCATTGTCCTTGTGAATTTCCATGAAGCAGTAACCAAGATTTGAGCATTTCTGCATAAACCACCTTGACCTCAACTTCCAGTTTTGCTGACTGGTTCCATTGCAGACAATCCTGGCCTGCTTTAGGAATTCTGTCTCATCAGTGTGGCCTGAAAATATGCTTTTTATGAGGAGGTCACTTTTACAAAGATAGGATTGTGCTCATGTATTGAAGTAATCAAGGCTTCTAAGATAAAGCTCAGAACCTAAGAAGGACAAAATGCAAGGTTGGATACTTGGAGTATTTTAGATGATCTTGTTTGAATCTCTGCATGTTGTTGTGCTGCAGTGATTGTGTTTGTTAACACATCCTTCATTTTCTTCCAGCGTGTAGTTGTGTAGCTATATTGAGTAAATTGTGGCTTCTCATGTGCACAGTTTTAGACTGCTGACTGAGTGAAGCTAAGATTTGAAGAGCAGATGTTGGAACCAGTTATTAAAGAGTCACTGAGCTATGTAAAGAAGTATGTTTACCACGAGAGGGGATTAATAATGGCAACCATTTAAACTTCAAATTGTCAGAAGATTTGCTAGATATTCTGGTCAGCTATGGAAGATAACAGAGTTTTTGCTGGTGAATAAATACATTAAAATTTTCTTACGGAAGTGTTTTTTACAGAAAAGAAAGTATAATTGCCACAATAAAATACTTAAAAATGGCACCTACTCCCATTCTATTGAAAATTATATGCTGGACACAAGACGTCTCGTCCTTCATTGTAAAGTCCATTCCTGATGTATACATATTGGACCAAGATTGGCTTCCAATCTATTTATGATGTCACAAATCATGCTCGTAGGCCCGCCTCTTTAAATCATGTTTTCAGCAGATGAATACAGGTGAAAAAAAGCGGTCTATTGTCAAACTGCTCATACATCTTTCTACACGGTGAAGCTCAAACCTGTAGGAACAAGAAGGACGCTGGAGGGGGGCCTTAAAAAACATTAAAACAGGAAAAGTCAGTGTCTTTCTTTGCAGAATTAGATGAAATGTTTTAGGAAATTTCAGATTTTAGGTGTATTTTGTTCTGTTTGAGTGCAGTGAAACTGAATGTCAGGTTTCCTAATGTATGGAGGGTGCCAACTTAGAGTTTACTTAGCAAGTCGTTATATGACTTGTCACACACTTTTCAGACATTGTGAATAGACAAACAATGTCAAACACTAAACCACCAGCGCAGTCTTTCTTCCCCTGTGTGTAAACGGTGGTGGTTAGTTACTATGTTTGTATAAGAATGATTTGTTTGAACAGGCAATGTGTGAATATTTCTGATTTGTTAGAGGAGTTCCCCTTCATGGCTTTGTCTATAAAATATTTAGGATCAAGTAGAAACCAGCATTTACAAAATTGAGCGTTGTTCTTGATCTCTCTGCCTGCTCTGCAGAGGCTATAGCCACTTAACATCTGCCAGCCTCTTGCTTTTGGGAATTGAATGCATGGTACACTGTAGAAAGTAAGTTTTGAAACATACTTTTTAGAGGACAGGCTCTTGGTGTAATAGTTCAGAATTATTCCCTTCCTCTAGCTCAGATAGCAGCTTATCAGACTGAAATACTACATTGTTAAAGGATAAAGAGCTTACAGTGTTACAATTTGCTGCCCTTTGAAGTGAGAAGGGAATCAAATGGTGCGTGGCCAAGTCATGTTTTGAATATTTCTGCTTTCTATTAGGAGTTTCCATCTGGTATGGTTTCTGCTTATATCTGCAGTTTGGTGAAACTGTTGATTAGTGTGTTATCTTAGAACTTGCTCAGGCTGAGTCATGTACTTCTGCTCAGTTCTATTATCCAGAGGAAAAGTTTAGTATGGGATACACCTAGTAACCCAGTCTACTTTTGAGTAAGATCTCCAAATGGTCACATGAGTTTTAAACAGGAAACTTCTATTTACTTAGTAAATTCCAGCTTTTGAAAGCAGATATATGGTGCCTCAAATCCAGCTCCTCAGTTCCTCTCCGCTCCTCTCTGAGTATCAGTCAAAGAAAAGAATTTTGCAGCGCTGCTCAAACATTCCTTTGTGTATTTTTAAAACGTTCTCTGACCATAGCGCTGGCTGTGGCTTTGTAGGAATAGAGAATTACGCTGTGTAGCCATTCCTTTCTGCTTCTGTGCCTCAACAGTTATTTTCCTGCAGGCTAAGAAAGCAACATGTGTTTTTGTTTACTTCAATCATCTTGAGTTTCCATAAACGCCAAAGCCTTCGCAAGAAACATCCACTGTGGTTGCATATGTGTACAGTCACCGCATTCAGGCTGTGCAAATTTTGATGCAAGTATCAAGCTTGAAAACACAGTACTTCATATGAACACCATGGGAAATTTAAATAATGGAAGTTGAATTGTGTATTTTTTTTCTCCAGTGGTTTAATTGCCTGTTTCCCTCTGCAGACCCTGCAGCCATGGGCTTTATCATCTCTCCCTGGTCCCTCCTGCTCATGCCCTCTGGCAACATCTCCTTTACAGATGAGTATGTCACCCAGCAGGACTTACGAGCCTTCACAGCCCCTGAAGTCCTGGAAGGGGTCTCCTTGTCTTGCGTTGCTGATATAGAGAAGGTATAAATCTTTACGTAACCCATGTGGTGACAGAATCTCACAAATTCTCTAGTCTACATCCTCGAATGCTTCACTGGTGCGAGTTTTATCACCTTTTCCAGAATCTTGTGTTATTGCTTATATGCTTTCAGCAAAATCCGGGTGATAACTTTTAGTTTAAAGTGGAGCTGTCTGGTCTATTCCCTGTTTGGAGTTCTCTACTAAACAAACTCATACTTGCTTTCAGCATTTTTTACTGAAACGTGTGTAGCCATCTCCATGGCAACCAGACACTATCCTCCAGATGCTAAAGTGACCACCAAGCAACAAAATGTGACATCTGACATAACAAAAAAAAGTTTTAACAGGGTTTGGAAAATGCTTAATTTTAAGCCTTATGTTTTCAAGATTAGGGATATGCCTGAACTCCAATATAATCCTTGTTTTGATGTTTTGACTGTTTGATCTTCAAAATAATCCGGTGTTTCATCTACAGTATCACTCATAAACCAAAAACCTTTTAATATTTAAAAAGAAAATATCCCATTGCCATATTTGTTTGTTCTCTCCTATCGTTGAATTTAGCATTTACTTATTTCATTTGACATGTACTACAGCCAGTAAGTTTTTAATGACAGTGGGTGGGTGTAGAAAACTTAGTTGTTGTGTCAGGGCACACAGGTGTTTAATAAGTAACATACCACCACAAACCTCTGAGAATAATTATTGATTGCTTGCAGATGTGACATGGTCGTGTAGTTGCAACATTCAGAAGTAAGGTCATGAGCAACCATATTGTCTCCTGCAAAGCACTCGAAACTTCTTTTGCATATGCAGAGAACCACACCCCCTCCACTCTGGTAGAAGAGCTAAAATCTTGCATGACTGGATTCCCGTCTCTGGCACGGTCCCACAGACCTCAACACAGTTTTGTGCTGAGTCAGTTTTCCAGTGCTGGTCCCGCCTCCCCAGCTGAGTTATTTCAGTGTAGAAAATATAATCTGTTTCTCTCATTATCAGAGACTGTGGGTAAACATACGTCAGCTGCGAGTGCCACGATTTTCCTTTCACTTTTTCAACATTCAGGGTGGTGTTGTTACTTTTAATGGGCGGCTTTTAAATTTCCACATCTTCTGAGAATGTGAGTGTGTCTTTAAGGGTGCACCCGAGCTCTGTTCCTGAAAGACCTTGAAGGCTATGTTGCATTCTTTGGCAATCCATGAATTATTCTTTCCTCTACCAAGCCCAACATTCAGGGGAAGTGATTTCTCTCCCAAGCAGTGAGAGCAGAGTAATAAGGAGAGGGAAATGGAAAAAGGTTTTTGGATTTAGGCTGAAAGCCCCTGTCCTTTTCCTTTCCAAATAAGAATGAATTCAACTTTTATTGCACTCCAGCAGTTATTGAGCTTTTAGTCTGTCTCGCTTTCTTTCACAGGGCTGTTTGACTTTTTTAATAAGGTTCAGTGCCTAGTTTATCTAAATGAAACAAAATCTTTAGCCTTCTCTTTCTATGTGCCCACGATTGCTTTAGTCTTGTCTCATCGTTTGTTTATGGGAAATGATTCTTTAAAGAACAACGTTGAATGAAGTGTAATGCTGCTTAAGAAGCTCAAGTGATGTTTTTTTATTCTCCACAGATGCACATGTATTCCTTAGGGATGACCCTGTTCTGGGGAGCGGACTACGAGATCCCCCAAAGTCAGGTAAATCATTACCAAGGTTACTTCCTATCAAATGACAAAGAGTCATGAAATGGGACTATATTCACACTTTGTTATTTGGTGATTGTGTTTTCGTTTATGTTTCCGAAAACGCCACATATTGTCTCAAATAGTGCAGAACCGAAAGGCACGAGGAAATAAGATGCTGACATGTCAGTATTAATGATTATTAAAGATGTCTTCTTGTAGATTGATGTGCATGTTATTTGACTGAAGACAGAAGAGTATATTTTAAAGGTCAACATTTAAACGTGCGTATTGTAGCCCAAATGCCCGATAACCACACTGAAAACACACATTATCTTCTTAAGTGGAATCTGACAATCACATCTGAGTATCTCATCAAGACAAGAAAAAGTTCACGCTGTAAATGCACTTGGAATGTGTTTGGTCTGGCTCATAATGTGTTCATATCTCAGCAAGAGTCAGCCAGGTGTAAAACACAATCCACGCTCACATTTATGAGAAAGTACCGCCCATCCACTCCGCTTCACTGAAAGGCCCCAGTCCACTCTTATCATGTCCTTTCCCTAACACATGAAGAAAGTACTGTAATAGTTCTTGTGGCAGCTGTGAATCTTCTAAATAAACAAAATGCAACATGTTGTTTCTGATGGATTCAAATAAAGTGTCACAAAAGACGTCAAGTGTCCACACTGACAGTATTGACACTTAATCTCCCTTCATCCACTGTGCCATGTTTGTACCTACATGCTTTCTTTACATATCGTGTACAGAAATGGCATACATGTGAAGAGAATACAGATAATCTAATTACAATGTTTGCTCTGACACACATTTATTTACTGCACTCTACAAAGGAAACCAATGTAGCATGATAGTAGATTGCAAACCGAAATCCGATTAAAATCAGTGTTTCATACCAAAGTGATGTCAAACCCAAACTTTGCAAGTACACTGAATACCAAGTTTTACAATGTTTTTATTTTTACATGGACAAAGCAAAGTCTGTGGGGAAAATGGAGACTTAGCTTAACTTCTTGTAATACATTTTAGTATTTCATAGTGAACCCACTTACACCATACATATGTATAAGACAAAACCAAAACATTTACGATAACACTTCCCCCCCATCCCAATCACATCCACCCAGATTACAACATTTATAACAACACTATAAAGCTCAGTCAATGCTCTGTGACAAAAAACAAAAGAAAGTCCCATGCAAGACAAAAGATCACCCTAATGTTAAAACAAAGCTAAAAACACAAACAAGGAGAACATTTAGGTTGTTTCTCCCTTTCAAAAGTAACAATCCTGATAAATATAATAGAAAATTTGGTGGAAAGTTGGTCAATCAAGGTATTTCTGATCGCCTGTGGTACGTGATTAAAGAAAGAATTCCATAGTTGACTAAATTTCCTTTTAACGCTACTCAGGACTGCAGATAGCCTTTCTCAGGGAAGAAACAAGTATTTAATTGTACAACATATTAACTGTAGGGGGCTAAGACTCAGTCCATTAAACTAATATACATTTCCTTGCAAATAACAAAAGTAAAGTTTAAACTTATAATCTTAGTTTAGACTTTTTAAAGTAGGTGAGGTGTTTGTGTCATGCTGGCAAGGCTTAGCTCTGTTTCTTTATCTAAACACAGTCGAGGTCAGCATGATATCTGGTTTAGAGATACCAGTAGAACATCATGTTTGAACTGTCTTCTTGCTGTTTGATTTACAGCCTATGAAGTTGGGGGAACATCTGAACAGCCTGCTTCTCAACATGTGTGATGATGTTACATTGAGTCGAATGTCGTTGCGCACGGTGCTGGACATCTGCAGCAAACACATCAGAAATTCCACTTGTGATCCTCCCTTCTCCTATATCAGAAAACTGGTCCGGTTGGTACTGGGCAGCCTTTCCCAGGTACGCAGTTTTTGTTTTTGTTATTATGTGGGTCAGATATGACATTCCTGTCTATTTTTCTATATTTTGATTTTGGCTACTCACCAGAAAGCCCTCAAGCTTTTTCCTAAGACTTGTATCTGCTCTGTCAGTAGGTTTGTTGAAATACACAACAAATAATGGGGCTCACACTGACAGAACATGATGTCAGGATGGATGACTCAGAAGGAATGACCCTTTAACTTCTGTCCTCCCCCTCTTTCTCCCCTGCTTTGTTTTTCTTTCACTCTCACCGTCTTTCTCTCAGCTGGACGGTCTGCTGACTGATAGAGAGTCTCTTCCAGAGCGGAGTAAGGAGATTCGGGAGAGGCTGAGGGGCAAAGGTTTGCCCTCAGGTAAGATGAGTTGCACCGACACACACATTAAACACAGAGCAATCTGAGCTGTTTTTGCTTGTTGTGTTGCCAAAGGAACTTTTGAGAGGTGTAGAAAGAGTTATTTATTTAGGCAGTGATTCCGATTTCTTGGCTGCCAACAATTCATGATAAAGGGGCCTGGTTGTTATTAATCTTCAGTAACACTTTTGTTATGTTTGCTGTGTTCTGTGTATCTTTCATTTGAGTGGCACAAAGACTGGAATGTGGACAAATCACAAGATTCCACATTAGAAGGTTCTGTAAAGAAAATAATAATGAGAACAGTTCTTAAAGGTCAAGAGAGTATGTTATCTGTTCTGAGGTTATGTTGGACCGACTGTTTGGTAGTTGTTTACATTATTTAGGGAGATACAGATGTAAATGCCTGCCCTGGTTGTCAAGCTATTCATCACTTACATCCACACTTTCTGAGTTTGTGGGAAAGAATCGAAAGTAGACGAGGAACAACACGCTGTAACCTCGAATGGGGTTTAATTCAGGAAAATATGACCAAATCTCCTCAGTGGTTTCTGAGAGAACTCCGGCAACTCTCCAGGCCATGGAAAGGAGAGCAGAGCAAAAACATGGCTTCCCGTCCCCATTATGTAAGCACGGCATGGCATTGATTACAGATGCATATTTTGGAGTCACCAGTGAAGCTGCCTGTCTGCTGTTTGTATCAGAGCTTTGTTTCCCCACTTGAGCACCAGCCAGCCCTAGGGAAAGTACATGCAAAGAGTATTACTCAGTTCTTAAGAGCCTTTCTTCTCAAGGAGCTGCTCTCTCCCTTCTGTATGCCAGTGGTTCCAAGGTCTAATTGCTGCGAGGGGAACTCAGTCATTGTCTCCTTTTTATGTTTGATATTTTATACTGGCATTTTTTCATTGCTATAGTCTGTATGACGGCTACATTATAGGAGTATTTACTGAAAAACTTGCCAACAATTGACTTCTTTGAAAAATGAGACATCCTGTTCAGAAAAGGTTTTTATTTTTTGTTCAATCTTGTCCGGTGCTTCTCTGAGTTCCTGGAAGTCCGCCCGTCTGTCTTTGATGTGTTTCCCTGTTAAGACCAAGCATATGCTTTATAGATTAAACCACCACATGCAGCGTTTTTACAGGACTTAACGTCTCCTCCTGCTCTCTCATTTCTGCGTCTCCTCCTCTTGTTTTTGCTCCCACTCGTGCACTTTTCTGCCTGTCTGTCTATCTTTTTCTCTCTAAAACAAGAGCTGTCACTGGCAGAGTTTATATACAGCATGTCTGGAAAGTCCAACTTGAAATTTATGAACAGTCAAAGAAGGCAACATTCATTATTTCGTTTCAAGAGAAAGACAGTGACAGACGAGGCTGGAGAAGTTGTTTGTTATTGTGGCACAGTATGTTCTAGTGTTTGTTTTTAAATAATGGGAAAAATTTGTCTCCTGAACAAAAACAGACTGTCTGCAGAAATTATTGCTGCCCCTTAAGGTCAAGAGCAGCCGTGCCATGTTTCTTAATTTGCTTTTCTGTGTGCTGTTGTTGGTTTACTTTACAAATTAATTACTTTTATTTGCCATTAATGTGTGCTGCTTTCCTCCCCCAAGCTGTAAAACACAAACTTCCTATTGCTGCTACAAATTCTGAGTAAATGCCATCTAATCCAACAAATAACTGTGCTAAATCAGTTGTGGCCTGATGAAAAATATTGAAATTAGAATTTATAGTGAATTTATCCAACCAGCCTTCATAAACAAGAAGCTGTGTCCCTACACTAGGTTATTATTAGATGTTATGTAAGCAGGATTGTCAATCATAATTTATTGTACTATACATCTCTTATTATGACTAATTGGGGAAACTGAGGACATACTGTATGCCTACCCAATTATTCATTTACTGTAGCGGGCTATCTGGGGCTGCGAGAGGCCCACTGCAGGTGCTCAGTATGTTGAGGCCAAGCCAACGTATTAAAAAAGGGAAAGTCTGCAACTGACAGTGCTGTGTTTAGTTGTCGTGTCATGCTGATACTGTTGGAAATGGGCGCCAGGTTGGACAGGCACTTAAGCATAATGAAGCGCAGTGTATTTATTCACAACAAAATCCTTGTTAATCCCTCTCTAGGTCGTCCTGATCATAAATACCACTTTCTGTAATGAGCCGAGTGGTTATAACTATGCAATCTGCTTGGAATGTCTTTCTGATTATCTCTCATACTGCATACTCATACTTATAAGAAAGATAGATATCCTAAAAATAAATGCCACTGCTGCTGTTCATTTTTCTTTGCTGGTTTCAAGATGAAGATTTGGTGTGTCACTATGTGTTTTGAGGCTCATGGTTTAATAAAACTTTGGTTCTCTCCTGTTCTCAGGGAGGAGTGCTGCCCCCAGGGTTCTGGAGCGCTACCGAGCCAGGACTCAGGAGCAGACGTCTCTTAACAGGGGCCTTAGTCGCTCCATGGGCTCTCTGCCAATCCAGGACCTGTTGAAGGGCGACGAGGGGGCAGCCCTACAGTATTCCCCGTCTGACTATCACCCCAACTCTGAATCCCCCACAGAACTTTACCCCAAACCCCCCTCACTCCAGCACCAGCACTCGTATCCATATCTGCACCCCTTTCACCCTCAGCAGAAGGGCCGGCCTGTGGAACTAGACCGGAGGTCTTTACCCTTCCACAGTGGGGACATAAGCCTCAGTCAGGCTCGGAAGACCTGGGCTTCCTCTGTGGACTTGGCTTACATTGACCCAGAGGCTCTTCGTTTTGGGGCTTTGGAGGATGCGCGCAGGGGCAGCAGTGCCATAAGTACCCACTCAATGGGCAGGGTCAAATCACCCTTGCGGGCATCTAGAGAGAGGGATTCTCGCTACCCTGAGTTTGGTGGACTGAAGAGCAGGAAGCCACATCACCACTCAGCCTTATCGGTAGGCTCAGGCCTCCCCGGTGCCTATGACAGGATAAAGGAGAGACAGAGAAAGCTTCAGGTGCTGAGGCAAGCAGTGGATGGTGAGTATACTTTCTTATAATAAATGTGCAGTGAAGAGGAGCAGTAGTTTTCAGTGTTGAGTCATTTTGAATTGAGTCATCAGGTTTGACTGCAAAGTTGTTTTTATGTCAAGTTGTAAATCAAACTGGGATTTAGTTTGCTTGTGCAGGTGCCAATATGCTTCATCAGAATTGTTTGTCGGAAGGTTGAAAAGCTTTGGAATCCCCCACATCTTCTTTGATGTCTGAATTTGGGAAAAAGTGTCCAACGATTCCTGTAACTTTCCGAAATCTACAATCCGACATTCCCACCCACGTCTCACTGTAAAAATGTAGTCAGTGTTTGAACCTCTCACTCAAGCACTCTTTTTTCATTCTCTACACAACTAGTACAACAAGTATTTCTGCCATTTTTTTACATTTGAAACTGGGTGCTGCAAGGATGGCCCCTGTATTTAAACAAGATTTTGTCTTTTGTTTATGACGGCCGGCTTTTCACTTTAATCTCATTCTTTTTGCAGCATAGCCTGACCCTTATTGTGCACATGGCTTATTATGGATATTCTTCACTTTTAAACTGACCATTTTTGGCCTTTCTTGATTAACGCACGTTATCAAACAATAATCTTCGCTGATAATCTTTTAGTTATTAGGCGTGTAAAGATAAAATCTTGACATTTCAATGTAATGGTTGTCTGGTTAGAAGTTAGTGGGAGTAGGGATAGGCGATCTAGCCAAAAAACAAGTCATTGTAAGTCATTTTGCATTATTCACATCACCAAAGGAAGAGCCACGTAACATAATTCATCCAGTCAGAACAGTTATCAAGTTGGCTACATCCCTCTATTGGTATGTTATGTAACATTGGATTTTCATGGAAGTTCAGCAACAGAAGTAAGAGGACACTAAATACTGCAATCTCTATGATTCACCTGAAAAGCAGATCATGATCCAAAGTCGTCAGATTGCCCACCTTTTTAAGTGGGAATTATTGATTGAACCTCAAACAATTTAAACAGCCTCTGAGAGACAATAGTCACAATTTGAAAAAGTAGTTCTCCTAATAAAAAATACATTGATTCCCTTGTCAATTTTTTGGCTTTTCTATGATGATCACACACAGGTGTCCCATGTAAGACTAGCAAGCTGCAATGTTGCTTACCTCTACCAAACAGAATGTACAAACATGTTATCAGCTTTATTCAGATCTTTTATCACCGCCCTTTTGTTTTTCTTTTCATTGCAACAGATTATGCACGCAAATCACCTGGTCATAGGTGTTGCAGCATAATGGGATGTTGGTGACAGATCTGAGCTTCAACCTGTGTCATTATTGTGTGATGTGTTGTGCAGGCTCTTCGTTAGAACAGGTAGTGAGCGAGCGTCATCGTTTAAAGATACTAATTTGATGCTAAATGCGAGGTGACCCACATTTAAAATGGGAAAATCCCAGCTTTAGTCTGCTACTAAGACAATGAATAAAATCTTCAGTAAACTACAGCTTAACAAGGTTCCAGCTGTGTCATTGAGATATATGGGAATATATGGGGATGTCAAACTGTGTGGTAAAATGAATTTATCCGGCAATAAAAGAGGGTACAGCAGCGTGGGTAAAGAGGCTGCAGGCAGCCATCAGCTGGGCTGCACTGGGAGGTGAAAATGTGACGGCGACTGAATGACGTGAGCAGACACTGGGACTAGTTACAGGTTGTGTGTCTGTCTGTAACTACCATGTGGGATGGGAGCTGGGTGCTGGCTTGAACAGAGTATCGTTGGTGGTGGCTGTGCAGCAATGTTTAGACAGAATGTATGAGTCACTGGTACAGAGGTTTCCAAATGGCTGATTCTAATTACAGACCAGTTTAATTCTAGCCTGCTGCTAACTGTCACACATGCTATATCGCCAAGTCCCTTACTCTTTTTGTTTTTCTTTCTACCATGCCTGTAAACACACAGATATAAGCACACATACGCAAGGTATTTACATAATCGCATGCTTACACCGAGCACACACAACACAATTGTTTAGCACCTCAGTAGTCAGCCCCAAGAGCTTTAAGTTTCCCTCTGGAGCTTATTGAATTCTCAGTAAAGTCTCTATAGGCAGGTTGGTTTTATGCAGAGTCACATGGGGCTATATGGGCCTGCTGGCCATCTGGGGACAGTGGAGGAGCATGAAGGATGAATGGTTTCATATGATAAACCACTGTCTTCTACCTCTTCTTCCCTTTCCTCCTCCTGCTGGTTTCACATACTCCCCACTCTGCAGCTCCCTCCAACCTCCAGGCTCCCTGCTTTTCTGGCAGCTATTTTTAATGCTGACCGATCCACCAACCGACGGCATTCTTCTCTACGACTGTGGCTTTTCATCCCCACCGAGTCCTGCCTTCCTTCCCTCCCCTCCCCTTTGCCTTTTGCTGATTGTAATCAGAGTCACTTGGCATTTTAGATTTCATATGATAGTGTGAAGTAGAGAGGAGCTGCTTTGCCTAGAAGAGTGGTGGGTAGCACCAGTCTATTGTCCCACCTATCACACTGTATGTATACATATGTGTGTGTGTGCTTGCTGAGAGAGGACTGAGTGGATTATCTTTGTGTATTTGTGTCAATAGCTTCTGATTATATTAAATCGTAGTTGATGTACGACAATATGCTGATACAAAGGAATGTTTACTCCCATCAAATCTGACTGAGGTTGACTATGAAGCCCAAATATTTTTGTATTCCATCCCAGAGCTATTTCGCGATAGTATGAATGGGGCCTAATTGAGCGCAGACCATTTGCAGGGCCTCGTGGATGTGTTACTTGGCAGAGACGTCTTTTTCTTTCTTCTTCTCTTACTTTTTTCTGTTCTTTTCTGCAGGAAAGTGATGGCGCAGCAGTGGTCAGTGCTCTCAGGTTTCACCCAGTTACACACTGCTTCTGTGCCCTCCTTTGTGTGTGTGTGTGTGTGTGTGTGTGTGTGTGTGTGTACTTGAAAATCGTGCCCAACTAAAATATGTATTACATGAACGTAACTAAACATTTTGTGTGTGTGCATGCCTGTGTGTGCATGGGCATGTTTATACCTGGGTCCCCTATGTCTCATCCGGTGCCTCTGCAATCCCCCCCACCCCCCTCCTTTTTGGTGCCAAGGTGCTTCAATCAGGAGAAACTTTCCTTGCAGACCTAGAGGCTATAATTGGAGTCATGCGTAGCGGATGAGGGAATTCCAAACATTATTGGACTTTTCCGGCACTTGGCAGCAGGTCATGGGGCTTTGGGCCCGGGTGGGTCCAGCTTGGACAACAATACAGAACACCGCTGCCTCAGGGGAAGGGGAGGTGTTCACTGAAGTACAACCCTCAAATTGTTCATGAATGTATTAACATTTGTAGGTTTGTTGAATCTGCCGCACGAGAGCTATGAAAAGCTTTTGATCATTAGATGTATTTATGATCCATGGTAATCAACTGCCTTACTCATTTTTCTTCACACTCTGCAAAATGTCTAAAAAAAAAAAGCACTTTAAAGGTTCAGGATTAGTATAAATATATTGTAAATGGACATTTTTCCACATGTGGTTTTTTTTCTTCACTTGCAGTTTCATAAAATCTACACACAGTGTTTTTCTTCTGAGTCATCATGTTAACTTGAGGGGGGAACTTAAGGGTTCCTGTAAGCTATTATTCATTTCAGCCTACGCTTTAAAGGGAGTTCCTTCTTTCTCCCTGGGACCACCAGACTTTAAATAACCCCACAGTCTGAGTTTGTGTCTCTTCTCAGCATGAACACCTCAAAAGGCCATAGCCTATAAAGGCTGTTTGTGTACTCACTGAAAAGTTGTGCAAAAGTGTCAGTTCGGCAGGGAATCGAGGAGAGGGGGGGCAAACTAGGACGTGGGAGAAGAGTTGAGGAGATAAAGGGAGGAAAGAGAAGTAAGGAGATAAATGCAGGTTGCATGAATTGTTCCCTGGAAATGACGCTCTTCCAGTTGAAATGTGTATGGGTGTGCATGTGACTCCCTAAGAAAAAAACAAGATAGAGTTGCGTAAGAAGTGAGTTGGAGTAAGCCTCACAGAAAGTATTTAATCATTACTAAAACTGGCTGACAATGACTGAAATTCTCCTCTTTTTTTCTTTCTTTCATCATCTTTTTGTGTGTATGCATGCTTGCTACTCATCAGCTTTACTGCTATTAAGGTGAAAGAGAAAGGGATTTATTTCATTAATGCAATAGGTCTTTTGTCTGTATCTGTTTTTTATAGTATTTCTTGGGATGTAATAACATTCAATGGGCGGGAGCAGCACTTCTATTTTTGACCTTTTTGTAGTTTCTCAGCAAGATATCGCTGTTAATCTCTCTTAATTAGCTGTGCCCCTCTCTGTCTCGCGTTCCTCCATTGCTTTGAAGGGCAGTAGTTGTTTTTGAGGTCACAATGAAATGTTGATCCCAGGTTTTTTTTCTAAATATGCTGATTCACCCTCAGTGTCTCATGTGGTTGTTGGTCAGTCACAGTTAAGCTCATTTGTTTGACCAGAAAGTCGAATCGTGTACAAAGATTGAAGTTTCCACCTGGGCCACACACAAAAAAAATTTTCACGTCAATTACAGTTGTGGTTCTGTTGCGCTAAATTTGTTATGCATCCCCCCTGCACAATATATTATAGGGTAGGCTGGGTATTTTAGCAATTTTTTTTAACATATATTTATCTACAAATAAAAAGTACAGTGCAAAAACTACATTAAGATTAAAATGACACCTCTGAAGGCCTCCATCAAATTGAACTCTAACAAACTGTGGTCTTTTCTGTTATTTTTGCCACATCAGCGACATTCACCTGACCTAACTATGCATGCTTTTTTTCAGTGTGAGATTAATATTCTTTAATGGAAGATGGGATAGTCTTAAAATCAGCCACTGTTTGTTCCTGGCTTATGAAAATCATTTAGAGTTGTGTAATGGAGCGTGATTGGTGGATGTAAATGCATTTGTTGCTTAAACGTACTATTTCTATATAATTATTTTTCCGTCATTGGGTCGGATTCCACACGAAATCATAACATTACCAATGAATGTTGATAACTGAAGCTTTCGCTACAAAAAATACTATTACCAAGCAACCAAATCTGTTATCTGTAGGCTACATGTATGCTAATCTAGGTGTATGAACGGCACTTATTAATCTTACAAAGCCACAAATAGGTACATGCTCCATCGCCATGCATTGAGCAAACAGATGTGTTTTATAAAAGAAAAATCTTTTTAAAAATATGTTGCGTCTTTCTCTCACTCGCTTCCAAACCATGACAGGAGGCGGTGGTGCTCGTACCACTCTTATCCATAGGGGTCACCAGAATCAACAACACACAAAACTTTGTGCAGTTGCTTTAACTTAAATGTTGCTGTGCGTTGTTGTTGTTTTTTTTTCTTGTCTCTCAATGCATTTTTACAAAAAGATCACAAAAATACTTGAATTCACATGTTTGTTTGTTTGCTTGTTTTGGTTTCTCTCTCCTGCCAAGCTGTAATAAAATCATACTGTTCTAATTTATTTCCAAAAAGCCCCTTTTGGAAAATCCTGTTAGTAGTGGAGGGCCGTTCTTGTGGCAGAAATGGGGTTCTCTCTGTATTGTCTTCCCCCACTTCATCCTGTAGGTCTCCAAAATTAACATAGCTGCACATATAGCAACATAGTGGACAGTGTAGAAAAAGTGCATGTGTGTGACTATCTGTGCATGTATGCGTAAAATGTGCAAGTATATATAATGATACAACCTACAGCTAAAGCTAAGACGGTAAATTGCAAGGTAATTACACTGAAGAAACAGCCCCAATGCTCCTCAGTGTACCGTTTTAGTGACTCAAGGACTAGCAGAAGATGGAAAACTATTTTAATGCTTTTTACTTATGATGTATAGTGAAAAAAGACGTCATTACAAGGAGATGTCTGTTGTCCTGTGAGACTCCGAACTAAGATCCATTAGTAATGACAAGGGAATGCCACTTATTCAAGCTATGTAGCAGATACTGAAGAGCAGGACTTTCAAGTTCTGTGCACTAAGAAGCGAAACACAAAACACATTAGGTTAGGGTTAGTGTTCAGAGTGTTTATCGTGTTTTCCTGTGTTGCCACAGATTTTCAGTTTGTTATTGAGTTTATGAAGCATTGCTTAGAGAGAAGTAAATAATTGTGGTGAGCTCGTCTGTACTTGCTGTGGTTCACCCAGTCAAGCAGGACAAAAGATTACGCCCTCAACAAAAAGCTCTCTAACCTGACAGGAGGCATGCCCACACACACTTTTCAGTCGAGGTTACATATGTCTTTCATTTGGAGTGTTTACCAACAGCATGACTAATACCTGCTTTGTGTGCCACAGTCTATTGGTCTGGGGTTACATCAGTCGGAGTGTCCTGTAAAAGGAAACGGTAGCTCGTCAGTTCACCTGTTGCTGGAGTTATACAACCATTTGTGAAGTTCTTGAAAAAGAAACCACTTTACCTTAACATCCCTCTCAAAGAAGTCCATATAACCATTTTTAAGTTTTCTCATGTGCATGAAGTTTGTTTGATCTGTTTCATCATTACGCAGACATCCTCATATTACTGCATGGTTCATGTTGTATTATTTTTACAAGATTGACTGATGATCTCCGTCTTCCTTCAGATCCAGTCCACACCCACCAGAGGTACCACAGTGATTACAGTTCATCAAGTGAAAGCCCCTCGGTGACCTCCTCTGATCCAGACTACAGGCAAGGTAAAAGATGCCTCTGAGGAAAACGTAATCATTTTAATACTTAGACTTATTCAGCTGGAGGCCCTTTGACATTGTCAATCCAGTCCTGAGATCATTTTGTTAGTAGTGCTAATTAGCTTATTCGTTAGTTCTGTCTGTTGCCAAGCACAGAAATACTCAGTTTTAACTTTATGTAAAGTTATCCTCAACGCCTGTACCAGTCCCAAAGTAAATTCAAAGGTGTTGTTGAATCATTTGGAGTACAGGCATGGTTTTGGGCTGCTTGAGAGTAACAGGGGCAAAAACTCATTATTGTTCTTTATTTCCTTAACAACTTACACTAACGTTATGAATGTAAAATGGTCAGAAACAAGTTCTTAGTCAGAGCCTATAGGCTTATTCGAAGAGCAAACAATTACATAAACTAACTAAAGTCTCATTGGGTAGATGATGCATTAATCATCCGGAGGGAGGTTGAAAGAGTGAGAAAGTGGGAGGGGGAAAGAGAGGGAGGAAGAAAAAAGAGTGCATAGGAAAAAAAAGTGCCCTTGACCTGTGTGTATTCTCTTCATGTCTGTGACATCTTCTATAGATAAAGACATTAAACCTGTAGTGAAACGCTGGTGTGATGTTGATATGACTGTCTAAAGGTCATTTTCAGGTCTGAGAACCATGCACATGTCGCACTAAAAATAGCCAATACTTCGAATCTCTAGATAAAGCGACGCAGCAGACTCGCTTGACACGCACTTGAGAAGCGCGACTCATGCATGCAGTGAGGCCAGTCTAACCTGTTAACATGGAAGCCGAAAGAAAAAGCGAGGGGTCACGCCACGCAGTAGCGCTACACACGCATCCAGTGTTTCTAGCCTGTAAGCTACGTTTGTAAAGTTTGGCGAACTAGCCGAATGGCCTGCTGGTGGGCCGTGGACCTGAACAGGCTTTAACTGACAGAATTTACAAGAATCAAACTGACAACCTACTTGTAAGATAATAACCGTGCATTGTTTATTTTACTTTTTGTACTTCTATTTATAGTCCTTGGAACAGCTAAGATGCTGCGCAGAACCCTTAAGCTCCCAGGCCTCTGGTAGCGGACCCGAGCTTGGAGGAGGGAAGCAGAACACAAAACCGCCCGCAAGGGCGATGGGGAATTTTTTTATATGTACACCAAATATATAATGTCTCGTTGTGGTGAGAACTAAAAACGAAAGTGGAGGGGAAAAAAGTGGATTGTTTTTTTTATTTTAACATCTGAGCTTTACACGTCACACATAGGGAATGTAAAAGTCTGGCGCCTTGGCACTTCACTTTTTTTCCAAATCTGGCCCTTCTAAAACAGTAGTTGAATTGGCCTGTCCTACGCCACATGATTTGTGTGTCTGTGCAAACTATTCAGCAACAGGTGGCAGGTGCAGCAAAGCACATTACTAATCTATGTTATGTGCGTGCAGCAGAAGAAAAAGTGAAAAACCAAAGTATGCTATATTTTAATAAAATTGCTCAACTTTTCCAGGCCAGTAATAACATGTTCATTACAATTGACTAAATCTATTATTCACACTGGGATTACGTGGTTCTCATTCTTGTTCCACAAGATCTAGAGCCCTGCTGGTTTTGCTTTATCCATCTAATCATGGGCTGATTTACACCTGTAATGGTGAGTGAATCATTTTAAAGAAAGCCAGCACTAGTCTGGGATTCAAAAAGACTGGCATATCAATTATTCTTTGTCTGTCCAGCTTAAAGCCAGATTCTGTGCTGTCTTAATGCCAAACCTCACAGACCATACTTTATGGGCTAAACTAAAGACAATTCTCAATTTTGAGAAGCACCAGAAAGATCCTTTTGTAGTTTCCAGGTAACCGCCACGACAGCTGCTGTCAGTCACTCATCTGGTGCTGCTAATGGAATTAGGTCATGTCTTTAGCAATTTAGGATTGCGCAAGATAACATTACCATCACTGTCAGTGCAAAATGAAATTGTGCAACAAAGAAAGACTTAATACAATATCCTGTAGGTTGTCCTACAGCATTAAACAAAACTATGGCTGCAGTGTTGAACAACAGCTCAGATTTAATCTTTCCAACCGAGCTGTAGAAAAAAAAACCCAATACCCATGTTGTGTGAGTTGTGATATGTATTCACTGGTTACCATGACAGTCTGGAGATGTTGCACACAATAGGAGAAAGCATAAACATAACAGCAACTCACACATTAAGACTCACAATATGTAATTACGCGAGATAACAAAGGTCAAAAGCAAATTTATTCAAGATGACCCACGCCCATACTTATGCACCGCTGCACGAAAGTTTGACTTTGAGCTCAGGCAGCTGGGAAGAGTTAAGACGTACTCGTGGAGACAGTGTCAGTTTTATTTTGAAAAATGTATTTAACATATTGCAAATTGAAATCAACAGAGATCCTATTTGTATCGCTGGTTTGACCTGATTTGAGTCTCCTATAACTACCCCACCTCCTCCAACACATGTTCATACAGGTATATGTGCCTCACAGTGTGGGTGTCTGAATCTGGAGGGGTGTGTTGTGATCTGAATGTGTACATTTGAAAACAAAATGTAATCCTTTTTGCGTGTGTACAGCTAATACTTCCATGTCTCTTCCAGCTAAGAAACCAGGCGACGTGAGGAGGTATGGCTCCCAGCTGGCGCTTTCCTCTGAACACGATGCCCTGTCACTGACGAGTCACAATGCACACAGGCTCAGGTAACGCACACAAGTGTTGTGTTTTGTCCCTTAAGCAGTCAATCTACAGCTACTCTCCATCTTCTTTCTGCCACTCCAGTTGCTCAGAGTAACCTGATTTCCAAGCCAGTTGTTATCTGCAAATTGTTGAATCCTTTAACTAAAAACTCTATCTCTAAAGAGTTGTGGGAAATGTTACTGCATAGAGGTGTGAATCTTAGGTGGCCTCATGATTTGTTTCCAATTCACCTGTCAACTATGCAAATGCTCAACGGATGCATCTTGATGCATCTCAACGTATTGCATCCTCAGTTTTATTGTATTTTATCCTTTTTTTATTTTAGTATCAGATATATCTAGATTCCCTTTTTATTTAGAAAGCCTTTTAAAAGTCAGACTCAGTCTACAATATGAAAAGCTACATCTATTCAACACCAGTACCTGTGTGACAGACATAAGTCTGTCTGCAGCGCAAAGCAAGTGTGCTGTCATCTACAAAATACTGTCATCACATAACAGCTCTGAGACAGGGCACTTATTAAATGTGACAAGCATCACAAACAGGACACTGCTGGAGACAACTCTCTGAGTTGGGCGGAAAAGTTGACTGCACCTACTCAATTCTTGGCTGAGTAGCTGGTGCGTTTTCTTCGTTGCAGACTTTAGCTTCAGGTGGAAATGGCTAACTTTTTTTTTCCAATTCGTGCTTCCCAGTCAATTCATTAAATCTGAAATGTCACCAGATGTCTGCTTTCAAAATACTTTTTTTTATTTTTATAACTCGCTTCCCCACTCTGGCACATTTCCCAACAAACTTAATGTTCGCCCACAATTCAATGCAAGAGAGCAACACTGAATTGTAACTTTACAACTTAATTGTCCAGACGTGGCTGGAAAATCAACATTAATAGGGTATAATTTTGTGTAGGCTGAAACTTCACATCTTTCAAAAAAGTACTAGAAGGTACGGCCTTCACTCCAAGGACTTTTGTCTACTAACTGTCCCTAAAGTCAGTATTTAACTGTGTTAAAGGGCATTTGTGTGCTGCTCCCTCTGCTTGGAATTGGTTACAAAATTGTCTGAATCTTCGGGGGTTGGTCTCATTAGATGCATTTTAAAGTGGTTGGCTGTAGATGTTTTGAATGTTTTGATAGTTAATGTCTCAGCATTTCGTTATCTGTCTTTATTTTAATTGTTATATGTTTTTTTTTATGTCTGTAACCCAACTGTGCTAATGCCCGTCTTGGCCAGGAGCCTCTTGAAAAAGAGATTTTTGATCTCAGTGAGACTTTTTCCTCCTGATTATGCTGGTGTCACTGCGTCGATGCAGAATATTTCATGTCTGTATCGCAATGCATCTTAGAATTGAGAAATGTCCACGCCTATATTATTGCATGAGTTTCACAACCTGCCCCACTGCATAGCAGTGTTTACATCTTGAATCGAATGCATTTGTATACATTTGCTCCTTTGTTCCCCTGAGGAATCGGTGCCTGCACTGAAAACCCTCCACAGACAAGGGAAGCTGCCGATGAAGCCACCCTGTTCGCTCCTCTGGGCCACACACAGCTGGTGTGGCGCAGCAGGGTCAGCCTCATGCTTCGCTAGTGAGGTCATCCAATGTGACATCCACATTCAGCAATCTCTATCTCTCTAATCTCTGGCATTACAGAGAACTGCCTGCTGTTGCTATGCCTGCTAGCAAATGCACAGAGCACTTGTTTTCCCTTGATGCTTAAAGAAAATACATCCGCTAGTGTTTGGTGTTTGTGTTTGTCTTTTGTGTGTAAACACATTGTGTCTGACATATTCCCCCACATGTTTCTACTTTAAGTTGTTCTTTTATGGAGAAAGCAAAAAAAAAAGTCAGTAAATAAGAGAAAAATCTCACGAGGCATCACACACTGAACAACAGTCTTGTTTCCATTCAGCTTTTTAACAGTATCAGACTGTTCTGACACCAACCCTCCTCCTCTCCTCTTTTCTTCTCCCTGTAGGCAGTATGAAGGGGCAGCTGATGAAGGTCTGGCTGGAGCAGAGCTGCTCCTCCAGAAGCAAGAGGAGGAGGTGCAGCGACTCCAGGCCCACCTGGCCAGCAGGCTGTCCAGGGCCAACCTCTACCCCACAGATGACGTCCTGGCCCCAGCTCGCACTTCCATGCTCGACCTTCGAGACCCTCTCTACACCTCCTCCGTGCAACTGCGCAAACCTAAGGTCTTTGCTCTACGTTGGCTCAGCAAACTCTTATTTTGCTATGCAAACATTTATTTTGTTTATGTACAAAACTTCCTTTATTGCTATGGAGCTGTTGATCACATATAAACACAAACACACGACACAGCCAAATCCAGAAACTGGTTGAAGGCATCATTTCAACACGCTCACTGCAATAGGAACTCCCTCCCCTAAGGTCTCACCGTTTATATTGCAATATTTGTTGATGGATGTACAAATTTAACTCCCATGAGCTCATTCGCAACTAGTTTGTTAATGATGTGCTCACTCGTTGTTCTGCTGGAAAACATTATTCATGTCGGCCTCCCTTTGGTGATTACAAATTTGCGGGACATGTGGGTACAGTCTGATTTATCCCACCAACTATCACAAATTGAGAAAATGTGCTAACACAAGTGGAAAACATACCAACAAATCTGCTGATATTGACAGTAAACCTCAAATACTGTACATGAATTATATTCCCATTTGGTTAATTGTACTTGCAAAGGCGAGACATATTCGCTGTAGGGTGTTTATGGTAGATTGAAAATTTATGTCATTTCGGATGTGGGGGGTTTCCAGTTGGTAAAACAAAAACCTTCGAGCTAGAGTGAAGGAATCTTGCTCTTCCTCTTCTGGTGAGACTTGATTACAGCAGAGATCCAACAAGGAAGTGTGTGTGCAACACTTGGAAACATCACATGAGCTGTCGTCATTGAAATCTCATGATCAGAGCAGCTATTAAAACAGGTGTAGAAAGGAATGGTTTAAAATGTCTTTCAGAGTCGGTCATGCATGTCTATCAGAAGTTTTTGTAAGGAAGCTCAGCACTCATAACTGGTGATTATATTTCAAACAGGATCAGTTTTCATAATAGCAAACCAAACCAGCCTGATTTATATATCTGTTGATACTGATAGTGATAGACTGTGGTAAACCACATAGCATTTCTTACTTAAAGGGTAAAAAATATGCAGAATGTATCAAATTTCAATGTTTGTCGAAACATACGTGAGTTAATAATAAGAGAATTGCAAAGAATGAAATGGAAAACTGGCAATCAATTAATCAAATTAGAATTGCACTTAGTAGAGAGCATACCTCTGCCAAGGCGCAACTGTCCCCTTTAATCCAATCAAGTCTAATCACAGTTGATGCCTTTCTGAACCCTCATTACCTCAGATACACATTTGTGGTAGCTGCAGGTTTGTATCCCTTTAAGTTACCGTATAGCGTCTGAAAAGACTAACCTCTCTTTTTTAAATCTGTTAGATCTGGATTTTTATTTAAATCAACATAAAATTGTACTCTGGGAAATTAGGGAAAATGTCAAAAAATGCTCAACCTTACAATGTTAAAAAAAAGTGACAATAAATGTTCTGGATCCGTCTCTTTATCCAAATCCATATCAGAAGTTAATGGTGTCTAATCTGGGCCCGGATCCATCCTCCATTCAAGTCTCATGAAAATCCGTTCAGTAGTTTTTGTGTAATCCTGCCGACAAACCAACCAACACACGAGCCAACCAACGGGAACAGATTCATTAAAATCTTTGGTGAAAAATAAAGGCTCTCTCTCTCTCTCTCTGACAATTTCTTTCCATCTTTACCCCAATGGCAGAACTTCCATGGGCCTGAGTTTGTGAAGATGGCCAGTGAGCCCTGTGTTGCCTTATCTGTTCCCTCTTCAATAATGGTGAGGAAGTCAATTTATTAGCAATGTATGTATTCATGGTGTGTGTCAAAGAAACTGCTTGTCTCATTTATAACTTCATCTGTTTTTCCCTCTCTCTACCAACAAGAAACGTGGTAAGGTGGAGGAAGTGCAGAGGAAGGTGGTTGTGGTGCTGCTGAACAGCCAAAAGCTGGAGCTGAGCTGTGACATCAAGGCGGTGTGTAAAGACGTTCTTGATATGGTGGTTGCCCACATCGGGCTTGTGGAGCACCACCTCTTTGGCCTAGCATACCTCAGAGGTAAAGTATGCTGTTCCTGTGCATGACTGTGGTTTGAGTGGCAGATACATGTAGAAGAAAATCTTCCCATCTTAAATGCAAAGGATAAAACTGAGATGAAATGCCAAGAATATTGGATGAGGCTGCATTAATTTTTAGTACAGAGGTTAATGGTCTTTCCATGTAAATTCATCTACACCTGATGTCTCATTAAAGATGCAAAACCTACACTGCTGCAGGCAGACAGACATTACTGACTTCCATCTCCCCCTATTTTCCACCATCTCCCCCACCCCCTAACTTTCTCCCCGTTAAAATCATCCACACAGATAATGAGTTTTTCTTCGTTGATCCTGATGCCAAACTAACCAAAGTGGCCCCGGAGGGATGGAAGGAGGATCCTAAGAAGAAGAAATCCGATGTGCCTTTTAATCTTTTCTTACGCATCAAATTCTTCCTTGATGACGTCAACCTCATACAGTAAGAGTCTATTATCATAGATGAGAATGTGTGTCGGCATAATATGTTTAACGAAAAATTTAAATGTTTGTTTTTTTCTGTGTATAACAGGCATGCTATGACCAAACATCAGCACTACCTACAGCTGAGGAAGGATATCTTGGAGGAGAGGGTGCGCTGTGACACAGAAAATGCCATGGTCCTTGCTTCTCTGGCACTGCAGGCTGAGTTTGGTGACTACCAACCTGAGGTACCGAATCTCTTTAAATCATCTATGTGTTATCAGTCAGCTAGCAACACTTCACTTAAGAGTCATTCATGCCTTTCTGATTTTTTCATTTAATTCATTTAATTCGTTTTTAGAATCCTATCTTAGGTTTATTGTATGAGTACCAACTCCTCTTGTAAAACTTAATAAAGTTTAATATTGGTCCTATTAGATTAAACTTCATGAAACGATTAAGTGATTTTAAAAGTAACCCTGTTAATTTCTGTACCTCAGCTCCACGGGAAGACTTATTTCAGGCTGGAGCACTACCTGCCGGTGTCTGTTCTGGATAAGGTGAACCAGACAACCATCAAGGAGGAGCTGCCCAAACTTCACAGCAACTACTATGGAGCATCTGAGTCTGAGACTGAGTTTGAATTTCTCAAGGTCAGCAAGACTAGAGTGTATAAGAATCATTGTTTCAGTTTGACGGAACAGAATATTTTTAGTAATTACCACACATGTGGAAAGTAGTAGTGTTCTATGACAAACACAATGTATATTTTCTGTGGTGTTCCAGAAAAGGAAGTGCCAATGAGTTTACTTTGGAAAAAGAAGAAATGGATTTGAGTTTATGTATCAAACAAAAGTAGTTCAGTCCCACAAATGCATTCTACTTTTTCTTTGCAATATTTCTCAGAAAAGACTCTTCAGTCTCCGAAGCAGCTCTATTTTCTTCAGATTGAATAATGTCATCATATTATATATAATCAGATAAAAATCAGTGCACTAGTCGGCCACTGACCTGATTAAAAAAACCTCCTCTCTGCATGAAAAGTCCTCAATTTTAATCCATCTCTTCCTTCTATCTCATTATTGTGTAATTTAGAGAATTTAATACTCTCTGTCTTGATTTTTCTTTTTTTTAAGGTGAGCCAGAGGCTGACAGAGTATGGCGTCCATTTCCATCGGGTGCTTCCTGAAAAGAGGTCGCAGACAGGCATTATGCTGGGTGTCTACTGCAAGGGGGTGCTCATCTTTGAGGTCCTTAACGGAAATCGGACCGCGGTGCTAAGGTTCCCCTGGAGGGAGACAAAAAAGATTTCTTTTACAGTATGTATTTGTGTCTATATTATCAGAAATAAATATGGCAAATGCAATGTACTCATTCTACACAGCCCTGCCCTCACTTTCATGTAAATACTAACTTAATATCTTGTAGAAAAAGAAGATCTGCCTTCAGAACACATCAGATGGGATTAAGCACCTGTTTCAGACAGACAGCAACAAGACCTGTCAGTATCTGCTACAGCTCTGCTCTGATCAGCACAAGTTCCACCTGCAGATGAAGGCGCGCCAAAATAACCAGGAGCTTCAAGACCTAGGTAGGAGGGGGTTCACATTATATGGCCTGGGGCTCAGACAGATGTGAATATTTGGCTGGCAAGACATATTTTCACTGAGAGGAAGGAAAACAGAAGTGACCCATCACAGCAAACCTCCAGCTGCAGATGCATGTGTCAGCCATTCCACATATCCTCTGCAGATTAAAGCTACTGCCCACTCATTCCCCTCTCTAAAATTTGGCATATTTCTCATTTGCCAAAAAATACATTTTTGGTCTACCACATTGTAACATTTGCATATGAATATAATCTTTCATCATGTCCATTCCCCTCACTCGTCACTGTGCAAGTTTAATTTCTCCACAGATATTCCAATTATGTAAAATCTCCATCAACACGTGTTTGCAAACTTGAACTGATTATTTCTTTCTTTCACGGTGTCTTCCATGGTTTGATTTGTTTCACTTGGATGAACAAGAGAATAACTTTGTCTGCCCCATGCCTCGTACTCCCTCTAGCTTGTTGACATAAAGCCACATCTGGGTTTTTGACTGCCAAGAAGACTCTGGCCTGACCATTAGACATGATGATTAGGATGGATATCTCCAGTACCTGCATTTTCCATCTAGACAATAATAACTTGAGATGTCTGAGGGATGTTAATGACTCAGATCATTTAAGCTCTTCAGAATTTCCCTGCTTTGTTATTTTAGTACAATCATTTTTCAAATAAAGTTGGGACATTGTGTAAAATGTAAATAAATAAGAAATGCAGTCATCTGCAGGAAACTGTTTACTGACAACAGAAATCCTTTATACAATCATGTCTTTCACACAGTGGTGGACCTCGCCCCATCCTTGCTTGTGAACAATTGAGCCTTTCAAAGATTCCCCTTACACACCCAATCATGATGCTCTCACCTGACACCAATGAACCTGTTTACCTATGGAACGTTCCAAACAGGTGTTTTTGTTTGAAACATGTTTCAGGCATCAAATTCAGAATAAGAATGTATTTCCAAAAAACGATGAAGTTGATGAGGTACAACATTATATTTGTACTATTTTCAATTTACTCTTATTTGATTAGCAAATGATCACATTCTGTTTTAATTTATGTTTTAAAGGGCATCCCAACTATTTCAACAAGTTAAGAAATAGGAAAGTAGGCTAAAATAGAATAGGTTTAAAAGAGAAGAGAAAGACTAGAAATAATAATAAAAGTCATAGTGCAGTTCAAAGCCTTGAAATTGCTTCAGTGAAATGCAGTGGCAAACAGAAAGGTCTGTAGCCTTGATTTTAAAAGAGGTGAGAGTTGGAGCAGACCTGCAGTTTTCAAGGAGGTTGTTCCAGATATGTCCTGCATTAAATTAGTTAGTTGAGCGTGAATGGTGTCTCTTGGATGGATGAAACAAAAAAGAAAGAAATGCTAAAATCACCAAGTAAAGTATATGTGTGGGAAACACTGGGTTGTAAATAAGAATCATTATTCATAATTTTTAAACTGTCCAGTCACATTCTGTTTTTCCTGTCCTCCCTGGTGTTCAGAGAACTGCCCATTGAGCAGTTTGCAGTATTCCCTCGACCCTCGCAGTGGAGACTCAGTGGGGAGGACGGTGAGCTCAGGCAGCCTGGCCCCTAGCCTGTCGACACGCTCCAACCCAGACCACCTGAAGAGGATCTCCTACTCAGAGGTGGCCCTCAACAAGGCACCGTCTGGCCCAATATTGGTCCAGGATGAGCTTCACTTTCCAGGTTTCAATCCAGCGGCCTCCACGGTCCTTTCCAATCCACGGATAATGAGCCGCTCCCACCACAACCTCGGACAAATGCCAGAGTCTCCAGAGCACCGAGTGGCGGAGTCGTATCGTGGCCAGAATCAGGCACAACCCAACCAACTGGCCTCTCACTTCCAACAGCACCAGAGAGCCAGCTCAGACACAGACTCCCTTGCACACCAGCAGAATAAGTGAGTTGAAGGAAGCCAGATTTGTTGCTAAATACACTAGTTTATGAGAGAGTGTAGTTCTGAATAAAAATCATAGTGGGAGTAGGAGTTTATTTGGCATTTCATTACTTTACAATCCATTAAACTAAGCAGGAACTAGGATGTTTTATGAAGTTTTACTCCTTTAATTGAGCCTTTTTAAAGTTTTATTTCAAGCTCAGTTAAGGAAGTGGGATCTTGTGTTTATTAGTTGGTGAAGTCTTTAGTGTCACAGTCTCCAAGCTCGCTTCAAGACAGACTAAGGTTACTAAGTGAGGACATGTTGGTGGGACTAAAGCACTGCCTAACACCACAGAGACACAGAGAGCTCTACTTCCAGCTTTTAATTAACCCTCTGGGGTCTGTGTGGGTGTGCATGCGCCCTTGTGTCTGTGTTTGTGTTTTTGCGATATTGTGCCAACCAGCGTGTGTGTTCCTATTTTAATTTGTAACAAACCTGTTTTTGTGCTAGCTGCTCCCTCTCGTGTCAGCTGTACAGATGACAGAGGATTCTGTATGCATTAAAAACTGTAATACACATAAATGTAAATAGTAAATAAGAATGAAAGTGAGTGTCTTCTCCTTTTCAGATCATTTAGCACAGTGACCCACAGCAGCCCAGCCTGGAGTCTCAGCAGGTCCAAAAAGGAATCTGACTCTTCTTCCATAGAGGATACTGGCCATGCATATGTTGTAGGTAAGGATGCTGACTGGTCAAGGATGATGTGGCTCCCTGGTGAAGCAAAGCGTTAGTGGAAAGTGTACATCTGTGTTCACAAATGGAGAGACTCCAGAATATTGAATATATTTCATCAGTAGTGAAGATTGGAGTTGTCTGCAAATACACATAGAATCAGAGAAAACAGTGAAAAAACATAAACAAAAAACACGTATCATATATTATGAATATTTAAATTAGACTATAGCAAACAAAATAAACGGACAAACAAACCTAAGAAATTAAGGTTGTTAATAATTTAACACATGGCTTCTGAAAATCGGTCTGATTATGCAGGTTTGCTTCTGCTTGTGTTCATTATTAACTGATAACAATACATGTTTCTATAAACATTATTGCCTGTAAATTAGCAGATAGCGAAACAAGAAGTTTTCATCGTTCTGTGTCATGTACAAGGCTAATCTCTTGTGTTCTGTTCCCAGGTGTCAGCATGCACAATTCCTCTGGAGTGCCTTCGACCCCAGCCTCTGTCAACGGTATGCATCAGCGTTTTTCTAGCTTTCATTTCCCCAGATACATACACACATTATCTCCATCCTTTTTACACAGTGTAATGTCAAAATGCAGGAAATCTCCCACCGCTCTCCACCTTCAACCATGTTGTAACATTGTTAATCTCCCTCTTCAGTTTGTATAACCATACGGTTAATCGTGGCACAGCTGAGTACGGATATACAAACTAAATAAAAGTCTGTGTTCCAAATCAGAATTATATAATAGAGAATTGAGTCTGTGTACAGTACAGACTACCCATGGAACTGGCTTCGGTCCCACCATTTAATAGCTTCATGCTTGGCACTTAGAACTCATGACCTTCCCTTTCATCCTAGCTTAACCCGTCTTTTTAGGCCCATTAGCCAGCAGCGCTAAAGCAGGGGGCCCACAGTATGCTGTATGCCTGCCTGAGCTGATTAATTGTTAGATTTTAGATATACTATTGCACTCAGAGTGGCCTACAGTATATCCCCTCTGAAATCTATTTAGCAAAAACTACCCCATGATAAGCATCGGTCAGAAATCACTAACACCATTCACTGATGAAAGAAAAATGCAGATCTTTTACTTAAAAGTACTAATACTACTACATTAAAACTCATTGTGCAGTAAAACGGTCCCTGTACATACTGTTGGGTAGTTCGATCTACAGCAATGCATCACGTTCTATAAGCTCATCATATGTTTGCAGCAGCACTGTCCTGTGAGAACCACAGAGCTGTATTTTCAGCTTTGTGACGATGTATTTTCCAGCTAATCAGTTTCTTTTTAAGAGTTTAATCTCATAGGGGCACTTTGGAACTTCTGTGTTTCGCTGGATGCCGTCGTTGTTTAGAAATTGAGTCCGCTAAATAAACTAACATTAGCTATTGGTGCTCTCTGTTAGCAGAGCGGAGAGAGACAATGAGATGCAGCATTAAGTCATATCCCTTGGACTGTCCCTCAAAAAAAGATTCCACAGTCCAGCAGCATGAAACAACTTAAACAAATCATCCAAAGGCTTATATAGGCAACCAAGAGAAACGGGGAAGGTCTCATTCTTCACATCACTTTTTAATCTGCAGTATTTAATACATGTAAATAGTTACAAATTGTTACATAGAGCCCTTTTTAGAAGTAGTAGAATTTTCTCAATCCATAAAGAAACTCCCAATCCTTCAGTTTATCATGAAAAATTCAAATTCAAAATTACCAAATGTAAAGAAACATGGTTTTCACTGGACAGGAATGGTATGAAATATTGTAATCTGAGTGGTAACTGCAGCTTTCAGACAAATGTAGGGGAGTAAAAAGTTCAATATATGCCACAAAGATGTAGCGGAGTAGAAGTATAAATTTGCAAAAAATGGAAACACTTAGTACAAGTACGTCAAATGTACTTAGTTACATTCCAGCACTTACATCTACAGTATATTCCTGTAAATTAAACAAATGCTGTCTGTCCTTCTGCTGCACAGACTCATTCAAAAAGAAGCTCAGTGCCTTACCGTCTCCAGAGAGAGAAATCACAACTGTAAACCTGAAGAAAGATGTGAAATATGGCCTGGGTAAGGGTGTATACATGTTTTCCTAAAACAACAACTCAATTTCACGCTGCCTCTGCTGCCACTTCTCAGCTGTCAGAGTTGACAAGTATTATAAATTGCATTTAAGGCGTCTGTGTTCCCCTGATGTTTTGTGTTTTGAATGTTGTTTTCATCTGTTCGTGCTTGCGTGTGTTCTCTAGGGTTTCAGGTCGTAGGAGGGGAGAACTCTGGTCGTATGGACCTTGGCACCATCATTAGCTCCATCACTCCTGGGGGTCCTGCTGATGTCAACGGCTGCCTCAAACCTGGTGGGTCACTGTTTTGCTGCAATCTTCCTCCTATATGTTTGGATTATGGTGTTGTTGTTGTCTGCTGTGATAATGTTTAGCAGTTGGCTGTCTCGCCACACCTGGTCGTCCTCCATGTGTGTAACGGTTGTAATGTTGATGCAGGTGACCGGTTGATTTCAGTGAATGACGTGAAGCTGCAAGGGCTCTCTCATGCCTCCACGATCGATATCCTCCAAAATGCTCCTGATGATGTCACACTGGTGGTGTCACAGCCCAAAGAGAGGCTCTACAAAGGTAAAAGCAGGGATGCGATTGTTGCTGCTATGTGTAAAATTCATGTTTTTTTGTTTTTGTTCCATGTCATCACATACAGAGTGTAGGTGTGTGACAATTCTCCAAATTCATGATTCAGTTTGACTTTCAGTTTTAAGGTCATGATTCGATTTATATTTCCAATATAACAACTGCTTTGCCATCGTAAGACTAACACTGACCAACAGATCATTGGTTTTATGTTAAGACAACCGTAATCTTTTGTGTTTTTTGGAATGAAACACACTAAGACTATATGAGCCACAATTAGGGCACAATTAGCCATGAAAAAGAAAGCCATTAAAAACTATTGTTCTGGGTTGGATAATTTGAAAAAAAAAAAACAACAATAATTAAAATGTAAGATGTTTAAGACAATTACAAGTAAAGGTTTGGAGGTTTAAGATCCAATTTCAAAAACACCTAATAAAGATTACCAGTGTTAACATTGCTGTTCTTCTTCCTTGTTTTGACAGAATCTTCTCCGGGTTTTGTTCCCTACCAAGCCAAGTCTGCTTTGAAGGCACTTAACTCTGGCCAGAGAAGAGAACTAGACTTTGACACCTCGTCAGAGGAGCAGGTGGGAACGGGAAGCCCCAGCCCTCCTCTCCACAGCGCTGGCACACCATCATCCACCTCCTCCCCAGTCCATCAGCACACCAGTTCTCAGGACTCCAGGACAAGTGGTGTTACTAAAATCAGCCAGCCCCCTGCTGCTAATGGAGTTCAGCAGTGTCTAGAAAGAGCTACAGCTGCTGCCACAGCTGTCCAACTTCACAGACCAGAACCTAACGTGGGTTTGGATCCTATGCCACCGGCTCTGCCACCCAAAACTAGGAAAGCTAAAGTGTCAGAAGCTCCTAAAGTGTCCGAGCATTCTGACAGGGGGGATTCAGACATGGATGAAGAGACTTATTCCAGTAGTCAAGAGAAGCTCAAGGTCAAAAAGGTGCGGCCTTCGTGTTTATGAATTCAGTGGTTTAAATGGATTCTTTGCTTTTAAGTCTAATCAGGACATCTATGAATGAAACTCACAAAAGGTTTTCTTTTAACCTGGGGAAGCAAATATAAGCTTTATATACATAAAACAGGATAAGAATGCTTCTTTCACAAACAAGCATTACTGATCAGATGCTTGGTACAACTAACTGCTTGTCGTATGTAACCTTTTGCATTTACAAAGTCAATTGCACTGCATGTCCTTCCTTGAATGTTATATCTGCTTGTTTGTTCTCCGCTCCACCTCCTTCAGCTTCCTCACTCTCACTTCACCCCTTTCTTCTCTCTGCATGTCCCAGCTTGTGATAATTCAACTTAATACCCTGTTCTCTGTTTGCAGGAAAACATCATGGATAATTTAAATGGTAATGCCTCAGGGGTCAATAGTCTCTGTCCAGGAGAACTATTTGACGTTGAGCTGTCCAAAAAAGACAGCAGCCTGGGCTTAAGTGTCACGGTACTGTTCGGCAAGGTTTTCACCAACTTTTTGTTTTGGCCCTTTTCCCCCTCCCTCCTTCATCTTGTCACTGTTGTACATTTGGGTTTATATGTTGCTTGGTTTGGTTGCTTTCTTAACGCTGAATGTTGTCTGATCTGGAAGCACTTGCGGGATTATTGTCTGCTTAATTCTGTTTGCATGCTGCCTTTCTTTTAATCAGTAAGAATTTTCTTTTAGTCACACAGTATCTTAAGTACTTCACAGTTAAACAGTTTCAACAGGACCGGTTAGTGAGCTGTCCTACATGTTTGCTGCTGACTCTAGAGTGACTCATTGGAGTGAAACTAATATAATTTCTCTCTGAGGGATTTTAAACACTTCATTGATTAGCATGGATTCATTTACTCCACAATAACACTCAGTAACAAATCATGTGGCTGTGTTCAAACCAAGATTGCTGTCAAACATTTGTGTTTAGAGTAATAACTGAGTGTTGTATTAATAATACAAATACTGAAATAACCATGAAATTCATCTTAACCATCAACCCATTATCATGACCATCATAACCAAATGGGCACTGAATAGAAATTCATCTCTGATCTTTTAGATTTGACTTCTGGGTAATTTTTCAATAACATCAGTGGAGTTTTTCATTTTCAACTAATTCATAATTGTGATATGATAATTGCTTTGTCTTTGACATTTAAAAAACAAAATACTGTCATTATAAAGTTATTCTAAGGACGAACCAATGAAGGATGAAGAAATTAACCACTCTCTTTTACATGTAACCATGTTTTTGGCTATTGAGTCACTTCTGTCTAATATGTTAATAATACAAGATCATCCACCGACAGGAATAGGAAAAATTAAAGTAAAGTAAATGTGAGTCAAGGAAACAAAAGTAACTGCTGAGAACATAAATAATCTTGATTTATTTTGGCTCAAATGGGTTCCACCAGGCATGAAGCGGCTAATAACATTTTTAAAAAATATGGCAACACCTACTCTACATAAATCTGAGCCAGTTTGTATGTGCTGTTCACACAGCCATCAATAAAAAAAACAACAGAATTAAAGAAAATTAATAAAAAATTCTCTATTGTGATATTTCTGAAACCTGAGTAAAGACAAAGCATTTATTGTTTAACAATTACAAAATTCCAAAATGGGAAAAAAAAAACAAATGTCCACACCTTTCATCAACCCCCATAGAAAATACAAATTCAACCGTTTTCTCTCTGACTGACTGGACTAAGAGGTGTGATTATTTCTTAGGGCGGAGTCAACACAACTGTTCGACATGGAGGCATCTACGTCAAAGCCATCATACCAAAAGGAGCTGCTGAGCTCGATGGACGGATACAGAAAGGTAATAGCATAAGCAGTACGGTTAGAAATAATGATGTAAAAAAGATTGCGGATTTCTTTGTGAAGAACTCTTGATTGGATTTTCCGCGACAGTCCAATGGATGTGACTTTATGCACGTTCTCAGGGCCAATCTCAGCTCTGCTAACAGTAGCTAATGAGAGCTACAGTGTCTAACGTTACTTTAGAAATGGCGCCTGCTAACATAAACTAATAATAAGACATTTAGACATGATGATAAATGCTTCAAGAGTCTGGAAATGGTTGGTTTAAGTCCTTAAAAAGTGCTTGAATTTTACTCCTGAAAACATATAAACTGAGTCAGAGGTATTTGAATTAACAGAAGAGTTTGTGTACATGTGTTTTGACTTTATGTGTCATAACCTCTCTGTGTGTCCTACACTCAGGTGATCGTGTGATGGCCGTCAATGGAAAAAGTCTGGAGGGAGCCACTCATCAGCAGGCAGTAGAGGCTCTCAGAGACACTGGGCAGGTAAGGGATGACATTTATCACAAGCACTCCGCTGATTAGCTGTTAGCTACTACCTAGCTGGCCACTGATGCTTAGTGAATCAATTGTCTCCCTCAGACGGTGCACTTGTTGCTGGAGAAGGGTCACCTGCCTACAGACAGTGTCCATGCTCCCCTCACACCTCAGTGCACGCTGCCATGTGCTGACAGCGACCAAGACCAGAGCAACAAAGAGCAGCTGCTTGAGGTCAAAGAAAGACCAGAGTACAGCTTTGTTACACCAGGTGAGGCAAAGCGTGCCACACGATTACGGATTCTGCTGTGCATTTTGAGTTTTAGCATCTCACTCTTTCTTCAGATGATGATAAACGACTGACGTGACATTCTGATGTGTCTCTGTCCGCACAGATAACATGTTTGAGGTGTGTCTGCTGAAGAACACATCAGGGCTGGGCTTCAGTTTCAGTCGAGAGGAGAGCATCCCAGACGAACCCCACGGCTCCAGCATGGTTCGGGTTAAAAAGCTCTTTCCTGGCCAACCGGCTGCAGAGAGCGGTCGCATCAACGTGGGCGACGTCATCATGCGGGTCAACCAAACCTCCCTCAAAGGACTCTCACAACATGTAAGTCGGATTATCTCCCTGCTGCCGTCACGCCTGGAAATCGGTGGAGAAGAGAGTTTGAAAGCATCTTTTATTTTGAATTTTGTATGTGATTCTCTCAGGAGGTGATATCAGCCTTGCGAGGAACAGGACAGGAGGTGACTTTGCTTCTCTGTAGACCTGAACATGGGGTTCTTCCCGAAATGGACACTTCAGCTTTAGTGAGTCAGTAAATAACACTCTGTAACTGCTGTGTGGACCAGGAATTTTTGGAAGCTTTATTTTACCTTATTTCTTTCCAGACGCCCATGTCATCACCCCGAAAGGAACTGGTGACCCAGCCAGAATCCAGCCTGAGCTTCGGCAAGACAACCTCTCCTCAAGCCAAGAGGAGTCAATGTGCGGTGGAGGAGGCCCTGGAGAGGCTGCGGCTCAAAACTCCTGGCCGACACAACAGCTACAGTGACAGCACCGACGGGGACGAGGAGGTAGAAGAAGCCTTCAGCCCGAACACTGTGGAGCACAGTAGGCAAACTTGGGAGCGGAGCGTCTACCACACCCCCAGCAGTAACATGGGACTGGGACGCTATGACAGCACTGGCCAGCTGGACGACACCATCCATTCAGCCTTCTACTCCCCCAACCTGTCAATGACGAGATCGGACCTCAGCAAGAGGTACCATATCAGTGATTATTATTATCATTTGCAATAATTATATTGTCTGATTTCTCATATAGTTCTGTCTTGACTGTTGTTTGGACAGGTGTCCTTCTTCCCCTGTGGACGTGGAGTCACCTGCCCTGCCTATGGTGTCCTCCACCTCTGCCCCGAGCCCAGATCCCCTGCCTCCTCCGCTGCCTCTGCCCTTAAACCTCACCTTATCAGGCAACGGACAGGACATAGAGGAATTTGTCCCGGTAAGGACTAAAGAAGGGAAGTTTAGATAGAACTAGAAAGTTCTACCATTTTTACACCAAATTTCTAACCCACCAAAAATAGGCATTTGACTCTTTTCAAAATTGGCATGTCCATCCAGAACTACTGCAGAGTCATTTGAGCCAGAAATGAATGCAGATTGTGCTCTTTTTATTGAAGACAAAAGCCCAATATGAGTGGGTGTTGTCCAGTGTGAAATGGGGATCAGTGATCAAAACATTTCTGATAAGTCAGACTCTCAAAGAATTGCACTAAAATGTGGTTCGACATTTTGAATCCTCTAACCGAGTTTCATCTCTGTTTTCAGGAAGTCGAGCTAAAGGTGTCCTTGGTAAAGTCAGAACAGGGCAGCCTGGGCTTTACCCTCACCAAAGGTAACGATCATGGGTGTTACATCCATGACATTGTCCAGGATCCAGCCAAAGGAGATGGAAGGCTCAGGCCCGGGGACCGAATGATTATGGTACGATTCATCCCTAATCCCTTATTCTGGTCACAGCCTACAGCATGTTTCAGTCATTTCAACATTCCTAGAAATAGTTAATTTGTTTTCTTGCCAAGAGCCAAGTGTGTTTCCCGAAAGTGTCTTACAGTTCCTCTATATTTTATCTTTTATCTCCAGGTGAACAACACTGATGTGGGCAATATGGGCCACACGGAGGTGGTTAATCTTGTGCGTGCGGCCCCCCGTGTGGTTGACTTGGTGGTAGGGAGGGTCCTGGAGGCTCCGAAGCCCCCCATAGAAGCTCACCTGCTGCCTGACATTTGTTTTAAGGGTAGCCAAGAACCAATGGGTAAGAAGCAGCCCTCATTAACAAGATTAAACATCCCTTGAACAAGTTAAATTTAGGTACTGTATATCCACTGTTCATAGGTCTTTTTCCCAGATGTGGCATAAAAAAAAATCTAGCTCAAGTCAAACTAAATTGTCTTACTTTTTGTTGTATCACCAGGTTTGGTACTGGATGGTGGCAGTGACAGTATATACAGTGTCTTGTTTGTGAAAGACATTGAGCCGGGTTCAGTGGCCTTTGAGGAGGGAAGCCTGAGATCATTAGATCTGATCCACTACATCAACGGTGCTCCCACCCAGGACCTGACTCTGAGTGAGAGCACCAGACTGTTGGAGCTCTCCCTCGACGACCTCTCTCTCAAGGCCACCAGGTAGTCTAAGAAAAATTTTGCATATTTTTCATGCTGAATTTGTTGTTATTTGATCTGAATGGCATTTCAAAAAAGCTCCAGATACTTTAAGTGCCATCATTTCACTAACTTTCTTTTTCTTTTTTTTCTCTTTTTGTCAAAGGGATGGAAAGCCAGTTTCCCCTGGGCAGAAAAGTGTCTCTTTTCTTAACAACAACAATAGCCCCAAGGTTTCATCCAGCATGAATGGTATGTTTCACATCTTAGTGGTGCCACCTGTAAAAAATAAATAAATCATTTGTATTATTTTGCATAATGGCAACCTTATTTTCTTTAACAGGCTTTCTTAAAGGAGAAGATCCAAGAGATACAGAGTGTCTTGCAGCACTTTGTCCTTCAGAGGTAATTTTGATATCATTTTATTTTTATATTCCAATAATGTTGAGTTAAAACTTCTACTGTGGAATTTCTTAAGATTTCTGTTAAGAAATTTCAAATTTTTGGTGCATTAAATAGACTATTAAGTTTCTTTATTGACCTATTATTTAATTTTGATTTCAGCCGTTTCGGCCCCCTATAAAAATTGTATTGATGTGTTAATGCTGATGTGATGTGGATGTATACCCTTGTCACAATGATATTTTGATTACTATCATGCTTCACTGTTGCCATCGAGCTTACATCTTACAGCATTCTTTAATTCATTAGCTTTGCCTTCTTAATAGCTAATTAACTACCAGACAGTTGTCTAAACAAATGTGTGATCACCTTTAATTCTTTTTTTATAACTTGTTTGTTTTTATGAATGTGCAGGAGGAGGTCATAAAGCTGGATCTGGAGAAGCCTCTTGCAGGAGGTCTGGGTTTCTCTGTGATTGGAGGAGAGAGGGGGATCTTTGTCAAGTCCATCACACCAGGAGGGGTAGCAGAGTCCTCAGGCAAACTGCAAGTGGGAGACAGGCTGCTGAAAGTGAGTGATGTTTGACATTTGCTGCTCAGAATTCAGGGTCATATTAATAAATGTACTTTTAAACTGTCTAACAAATGTAACATAACATTTGATCTGCTGTTACATGATTGTGATTTTGTATTAAACACTATTAAAGTTTCTCTGGATGTTCTGGGACGATACACAACCTTCAGTGAAGAGATTAAATTATGATTGTCTTTTTCTTGCAGGTGAATGAAGAACTAATGACAGGAGTGTCCCACACCAAAGCTGTCACCACCATCCGTAAAGCTAAAGGCCTGGTTCACCTCATGGTGTCCAGACCACCGGACCAGAACCCAAACACATACCTGGCCTACCTGCCCATCAACTCTGACAAGTGCAACGGAAACACAGGTACAAACAGAGATCCAAAACATAGGATTTCTATCCCTTTAATAAACGTTTCACATGTTTTTTTTATCATTTACAAAGCTCTAAAACTCTTTTAAATTATATTGTTACTAGCATTCGTCTTGTAATAATTACACTTTCCTTCCTGTGTCTTTCAGACATGAGTGAGGACAGTGGGGCAAAGACTAAGCTGCGTGCTCTCCATGATGAGCTCAAATCTGGCAACTATCCTGCAATACCACCAGCAGGTAATAACATATTACATATTACAACATAAAGTGCTGAAATCTCAGCAGAACAATGTTTAATTTAATTAATTTAATTTGTAAATCAAATGATACAAACACATTTCACAGACTATGAAGACGGTCCAAGAGAGACGGAGCACAGCGCAGAGCTTTCAGAGGACACAGATTGTGATGGATCTTCTTTACCTGAAGACTCCCCTGAGGTACAAATCAAATCTGACATCAGACTTCATGAAACATATAACTATACGAGGGCTATATCAGATAGTTTTTGTTTATTTTGTTTATGATTCTTCCACAATAGAGTTCCCGGAAAGTGGAATGGCAAGAGGAGAGTGTTGACGATCCAAGGAACGAAAAGTAAGATTTGCTTTTTAGGACAGTGAATATATTCACATGATTCTCCTTCACATCTCACATTTATGTTTTTGAATCAACAGCTATCTGCAAATGAGTGCTGGACAGCCAGAAGAAGATGAAATCACATGGGGAAGTGATGAACTACCGATTGAAAACATGAACTTCAAATCGAGAGATGGTAAGACGGACTTTGGATTTCAGATTTGACTCTAAAAAAGTTAATTCTTTGCAACAAATTAAAATGACGTGCGGTAGGAGAGTCTCCATCAGATGTAGTTATCAACATTTAATAAGTTGGAGTGAATAAAGAGGAATTAACAGGTCTTAGAAATGTTATTCCATGCAGGCCAGTCTCTCTTTTCATTCTTAGTGTTGTGTCATTAGAGTCGGGTATTTTTTCAATATCAGAACTCTCATTTTATTTTGCAGTTTCGTGACTGACATAAAGTTTTTGGGCCATTACTCTTGACATTTGAACTGTTTCGTGTCTTAATTCTGTCTCTCCCAGATGGGCCAATTATCACCGAGGATGAGCTGACCTCTTTACCCCTCGTCAAAGTGGTCCCTGACGGCCAGTACACAGGAGCAAAGCTCAACACCGTGGTGCGCATGATGAGAGGCCTCCTCGAGCAGAAGGTCCCACTGCAGGAGTTTGAAGTGAGAATCTGCTTAAAATTTCATCGCCTGTGAATTTTTGGCATGTCATGACATTTTTATGAACATCTGTTTTCCCTCCTGGCAGAATCTTCAGAACCTCCAGCCTCTGGACGACTGTTTAATAGGCCAGACGAAGGAGAACAAGAAGAAGAATCGCTACAAGAATATTGTTCCCTGTAAGAGCAAACACAAATGTTCTGGTCCATATTTATAGTGTTTCATAACAGAAAATTAAAGCTTTTTAATAAACGTCACTAAATCCAATGCTTGATACTTAAAGGGACAGTTCACCCCAAAATCAGAAATATATATTTATTCTCTTACCTGCAGTGCTGTTTATGCATCTAGATTGTTTTTTAGTAATTTAGTACCTAACCAAGTATTTTAGTTCCCTAAACTTAACCAAGTATTTTTTATGTTTTGCCTACACCTAGCCAAGTAATTTAGTTCACTATACAAACAGTGACCGAAAACTGAACTGTCCCTTGAAAGTGTTGGTCATGTTTAAAATATGATTTTCTTGTATATGCATCTAGTTGACACAACTCGGGTCGTGCTGGGCAAAGATGGCGGCTACATCAACGCCAACTTCATCAAGATGTCAGTGAAAGATGAGAACTACTTGTACATCGCCTGTCAGGGACCCTTACCCACGACTCTGGGTGACTTCTGGCAAATGGTCTGGGAGCAGAAGTCTAACGTGATCGCCATGATGACCCAGGAAGTAGAGGGAGGGAAAGTGAAATGTCAGCGGTACTGGCCAGACACACCAAGGACAGCAGAGATGGTGGACGACAGGTTACAGATCACGCTGATTAAAGACCAATATCTCGACAACTTTGTCATACGACTCATCGAGGTCAAAGACATCCAGGTTAGTTTATAGCTCATTTTCTTATGACAACTTGAGCCTTAGTAGACACATTAACATAAGAGTTCCTCTTTCCTCAGACCAATGAAATACAGCGTGTAACTCATCTGAACTACACGGGATGGCCTGACCACGGAACACCCACACAACCCGAGCAGCTGCTCACATTTATTTCTTACATGAGGCACGTTCATCGATCGGGGCCCATCATCACACACTGCAGTGCAGGCATCGGTCGATCAGGGACCCTCATCTGTATAGACGTGGTTCTGGGTCTCATCGGTAAAGATGCTGATGTAAGTAGACGGAAGCTTTTATTCTTGTTTGTATTATTTTGTTCATGATCACAATCTTATAAACTTTTTCTTGTAGTTTGATATTTCAGATGTCGTTCGGAACATGAGACTTCAGAGACAGGGAATGGTCCAAACAGAGGTGAGTTTTAAAGTTCACTCTTTGAATTTGATTCTACACCTCTTTGGATTATGTTTTTCGCTCACACGTTTTCTGTTTTTTTTCTTACAGGACCAATATATTTTCTGCTATCAAGTGATCCTCTATGTCCTCAGATGCCTTCAAGCAGAGGAAAACATCTCAGGATAGTAGAAACCACATTTGTAGAGGCTGGGTGACTGTTTCACAAGAGCAAAACAAAAATGGAGGAGAGTTGACACAGGCAGAAATTGCCAAATTTACACTACATGTTTTTAAACTGCCTTTAAATATTCAGTTCTCTTGAGAGTAAATCCTTTTAAAGAAGTCTATATTTTTATGTTTGCTTTTTGAGTTCTCTCTCTTCGGCTGCTACTCCCTTACAATGCATTTATGAGAACTGCTGATTGTATTTCTTATTGTCACCTACAAGAGAACACTTATGGGTTTTTTTTTTCCAGATTCTTGAATATTCTAAAATAATTATGAAAGTGATCAACGACTTCGTATTTTATGTGGAACAAAATTGTACTTGTGTATTTTAAATCCTATTTTGATGCTGGAACATGCCTTGACAGAATACTATGTCAGTATTTGCTTTGTAAATCTATTATACAGTAATTGCTTACTGCCTGAGGGTAAATGATGGAATTAAAAGTGTACATATTCATCTCCTGAAAATTAAACTGGATACGTTTTAAATGTTATGTAGAGGAAAGTTTCATTTGTTTTAAAAATCTGAAATATTTTTCCTTGACTTTGTTGTTTTATGCATATTACCTTTATATATACCTTTACTGTTTGTGTTCATGCTGTGTATAAAGGTTGCCATCACATTCCAAACTTCATTTATAGAAACAATATTTTTCAAAGCTTCATGTCTAACAAAACCACTGATAAGTCGGAGGAAGAGAAGCTACAACTTGTGCACCTGTGTAAAGGCTGATGACTTGAAATGTACTTTATTTACACTACAAGTTACTGCACAGTATTGCAATAATGAGAAGCTGTTCTGAGGCTGTTAGGGGAGTGATAATTTCCATTCTTAGAGCAATAATTTGTGATGACATTCTGCTATATATGGTGTTGATTTGTCAACCTAGGGATCAAACATCTTGGCTGTAATGCCACAGGAAACCACAAACTGGCCTCATAATTGACCATAGAAATGATTAAACAAGTCTGTGCAAAGATTGAACATTGGAGAATTCATATTTATATACTTTTTCTTGCCATTTACAGATGTTCATGTTACTGTATCTGTTCTCTATGAATGAATGCACACTCCTGAGCTATCTAATGGAACCGTGTAATTTTCCAGAAATACAGAAGCAGGAAGCTGTAGGTGTTGCTGACAGTGTTGTGTTGTCTTGCACCAGTTTCACCACTATGTGGTGCCAAAATTATCCCATCACTGTAAAATAATTCTGGAAACATGGCCATGTCTCCAGAAGTCTTTTAATGACATCACACTCACTTGGCTGTTCAGTTGCCCATTTAAACAAAATAAAGCTTATATTGCTGAATGTGTTGACAGATATTTTTCTTTGCTATTTGAGATACAGCAATGCAAATCGTGCAGAACTCACCATTAAGCGATAAAAAAGATCAAGCGAATCATAATGATCTCTTTCGAAAGCTCCTTCCCAGTTAAAATATCTTTTTAATCATGCTTTTTTATTGTTTCCTCACAAAAATGTACACAGCAACCAAAACCCCTAGCAAATAGAGTAATATATAGATGCAATAGGTAAAAAGTATTCACAAACAAAGTAGAAAGGGAAATCAGTGAAAATGTCTCAGGGTATTTTGTAAGAAGCTGAGTATGAATTTACACATGGTGTGCCTAATTTCGATTGTTGTGGACAACCTAGATAGCATGCTAATGCTAGCCTGCTGGTCGCTGTAAAACAAACCGTGGGTTAAATGTAACGTAGACCACTGAGGTAAGTAAAAAAAAAAAAGTTTATTATAATCTAAGTCTACAATTTATTTTTACCTTTTCTCAGTGCAACCATCAGTTTTAAGGGGACAAAATGAGAAATGTGATCAATGTGTCCAAGTATTGTGCCTTTTGAGAACGGTTGCATATTTGTTAGCATATAAAATGTTATGTCTTCCAAAAGTCTGTTATATTCAAAATGAAATCTCACAAATATAGGCTAACATTTGTCCTATTTATTAACATAGTAGTATAAAGTGCACCTTTAATAAAGGCAAAAAATTGCAAGAAACATTTGTTTTGTTGTCCCATTTTCAAAATATAACGACACAGACAAGAAATGTGCCTTTCTTTTTCAGAATACAACATTTTACAGATAAAACAAAAATAAAAAATAAAAAAATGAACACACTTCCGGTACAGGAGGCAGCGCCGTGCAGCGTTAACGTTGGTTTGTAGCCTACAAGTAAAACCGCAGAAGAAGAAGAAGAACACCGGACGTGACGTGTGGACTGTGCGCTGTTAGTTAAATGGCAGCCTGCACATTTGCCACGCTTGCCTTGTAAAATCGACTTTTTCGTTATTTTTTCCCAACATACTCGCATAAACATCCTCAACCATGTCCGGGCGACACAACAACAAGCTGCCGAACAACTTGCCACAACTGCAGAATCTTATTAAAAGAGATCCGCAGTCGTACGTAGAGGAGGTAAGTGCTGTTAGCCAACAATGCTAAAGTTTTTAGCTAGTTGATGTAGCCTATGAGGACTGTCAGTATACCGCAGCGGTGGATGATAAGTGGTTGTTATTGTGTCTTTGACAGTTTCAGCAGCAGTACCGACACTATCAGTCCAATGTACAGATCTTCAAACTGCAGCCTGACAAGCCGAACAAGGAGCTGGCAGATCTTGTCATGTTTCTCGCTCAGGTACTGTACCAGATGTTTACCTGTTAGCAATGTGTAGTACCTTCCTACTTTGTGTATGTTGTGTAGTTACAGTTCAAGTTGTTCTTCAGGTTGGTCACTGCTACCTGCAGCACCTGTCCACCTTTCCACAAGAGCTGTCTGAGTTACTAATGAACCACCACACAGTCCTGGAGTCAGACCTAAGAATGGTGAGAACATCTGTCAGCACAACAGCTTGTTTTTTTAATCTTTATTAAATGTGAAGTTTACGTCTTCCTCCTCCTTTACCAACATGTAAACTGTGTTGTTTTATGAGAATTTCTCTTGTAAAGGTTTTCTGTTGTCTCTCTTCTCAGTTTGGCCTTAACTTTGGAAGCTTTTATTGAGTTGTCTTCTTTTGATTTTGCATCTTGAAAACATAAAATAGCAATCAATTAATCTATTAATTACTTGTAATAGCTGGTTTTTTATGCAATTGACATGTCTCTTCAGTTTGACATTATGTTGCGTGTCCCCTGTCTGCATCAGACCTTCTGCAAAGCGCTGATTCTTCTGAGGAATAAGGATCTGATCGACCCCTCTGGCCTCCTGGAGCTCTTCTTTGAGCTGCTGCGATGTCACGACAAACTTCTCAGAAAGGTTAGAGCGCTCAGCCGTCAAATATCTTACAGCAGCATGCAGTCAGTGGATAGTATTTCATTTTTGCCAAGAAATTATAGTAGTGTTATAGTATTTTTAGTGTTTTATTACATACTTAAGTAGTTTCTATCTGAGGAGAAAGGAATCCATTGGTAGCAGTTTGGAGTAGAAGGTGAATGTGTGCAATTAGTCTGTACCGAGGTAATTGCTTGTGAGCACTTTAAATAAATTCAACTTCTGTTTTATTTATGGCATTTTTACTGTGTTGTACTGCAAAAAGAGGACATCTTTTCCCCCGACTTCTTGACTGTGCAGGACTAAAATATTGCATGACAGAAGCAAAAATCACCCAGAAACTGCTTGGGTTTCACAGGGTTAAATGTTTGCATTTCTTCCATGTTGTGCTCTTCGGTTGTTTCCTCTTTCAGATATAAACATTTTGCCTTTCTCTCTCCACAGACTCTGTACACACACATAGTAGCAGATATCAAAAACGTCAATGCTAAGCACAAAAACAACAAGATTAACACAGTAAGTGCACAAACTCAATTGTGTTACGTACTTAATTTTCTATTGTGTGACACAGCAGCTTGACACAGTCACCGCTCACTCTCTGTTATCCTGCTGTGTGTTTCAGACGTTACAGAACTTCATGTACACCATGCTGAGAGACAGTAATCCCATCGCTGCAAAGATCTCTTTAGACATCATGGGGGAGCTTTACAAAAGGAACATATGGTGGGTTTTATTAGTACACTGGACATTATTTTGAATAAGACCGTGTAGACTTACCTGTTTTTCACCTGATTGAATTTGTGTCACAGGAATGATGCCAAAACAGTTAATGTCATCACAACGGCATGCTTCTCTAAAGTGACAAAGGTAAGTTTTTTCACACTGAAAACAACAATGCTTTACTTATTTGTTTATTATTAAAGTATCAGCTTTAACTTCTCCTTTGCCTCTTTTCCTGTTTAGATCCTTGTTGCGGGTCTTAAATTCTTTCTGGGCAAAGACGAGGATGAGAAGAATGAGAGTGATTCAGAGTCAGAGGCAAGTACCAAAAATATAAAATAGCTAGATAAAGAACTTTTCTCAGTGTGGTTATTTCTGTATAATCCATATTTAAGATACACAAATATGTTTTAAATTTGTCGTGCCGTTCTTGTTAAGAATCAGTCTTATCTTTCAGGCGGAGGGACCATCAGTCCGTGACCTGAAGGTGAGATTCAACACTGGCAAGAAAACCACCAAAAACAAGAAGAAGATGGAAAAAGCGATGAAAGTCCTCAAGGTACCGCTGCTCTTACTACTGCAGAGTCATGACTCATACCGTCACATTTGTGTTCAAATTGACTGAGTTTATTGTTTTGACGCTTTGGGCAGAAACACAAGAAGAAGAGGAAAGTAGAAGTGTTCAATTTCTCTGCTATTCACCTGATTCACGATCCGCAAGGTAGGCTCACCCGTCACCTCCACAGCAACCGCAGCACAAAGAATTTGTTTTTGCAGAACTCTGAACCATCAAACGTCTGTTTTTATTAAGATTTCTCAGAGAAACTCTTGAAGCAGTTGGAAAACTCTAAAGAGCGCTTCGAGGTGAAGATCATGATGATGGAGCTCATTTCCAGGCTAGTTGGAATCCATGAGGTAAGATGAATGAAGACTTTTTAGCCTGATGGACGGTGACTGAAACTGGCCATCACAAATATCTGAGACTTTGTACAGATCAGTGATTAATGATGGCTGATGTGCAGGATACACATTATTCAAAGGTATTACTGATGTGGTGTGCATAATATTTTCTGTTCTTTTCCAGCTCTTCCTCTTCAATTTTTATCCCTTCGTCCAGAGATTCCTACAGCCCCATCAAAGAGGTAAAAATAAAGAGGAACATAATAAATATTTGTTAAAAAAATAAATCAGTCAATGACGATCTTTCTCTTCAGTTTAAATTATCTTCCCCAAAAGTTCCCCTTTAAAGTTTGATCTTGATGACGCATTTTAAACAAACTGTCGTCTTTTCAGAGGTGACAAAGATTCTCCTGTGTGCCGCCCAGTCGTCCCATCAACTCGTCCCACCAGAGGTATGTTAAGATCTACTGGATTCATTCGGTACGCCGACACGTGTGGACTTAACGTAATGGATTCCAGCGTAACTGTTGTTATGCGTTTCCACAGGTCATCGAACCTGTAATCATGACCATCGCCAACAACTTTGTGACAGACAGAAACTCCGGGGAGGTCATGACTGTGGGGTGAGCAGCGGCCCTGTCTACTTCCTGGTTTAGCTGAAAAAATGTTCAAACCAAAAAAATGAAATAAATAAATAAAATCAATACATTTCTTTTGTAACTAACATGCAAAGTATTAAATTTGACTCTTTTTTTGTACTCAAGCATCAACGCCATCAAAGAAGTGGCGGCCCGCTGTCCACTCTCCATCAATGAAGACCTGCTGCAGGACCTGGCGCAGTACAAGACCCATAAAGACAAGAGTGAGTGACTGCCCGTCTTTTTGTCTTTTCACAATTCTTCTGAATGCGCTGAATAAAGAGATTGTTGCATATGTGTGCATTCACAAAACAACATGTGTTTGTCCGTATTTGCCCTCAGATGTGATGATGTCGGCCAGAGGACTGATCCAGCTGTTCAGGAGTCTTAATCCACACATGTTGCACAAGAGGGACAGGGTGAGCCAGCTGTGAACACTGAAATGATGTCTTTACTTACAACACCAGTCAGTATTGTTTGCATAGAGCAAAAACACAATTTCTTTATATATGATGACTCATTTGGGTCATTCCAGGCCAACTCATGAAGAATTCAGAACCTTTCCCAGTTTGTGTCGTCGATTTTCTCGAGAAAATTCATGCAAAAACTTATTTTAATTATGATTTTTTAAAGTTTGGCCCTCAGAGCTAAATGTCATAATTTCATTATCATTTAACGATTCTTTCTTTGTGTATTCTAAACCTCAACAACTGCTTATTTTTCCACCCTATTGGGATGAAATTTGTACTGAACGTCCAAGAAACAGTAAAGATGATTTGCATCAAAATACAGCCATTGAATGGAGCAATGTCCTTTTAAAAAGAGTGACAATCCCTCAACGTGTTGTTTTTTTGGACATTTTCCCGTGTGGTTCAGTTTGATCTAGAAAGAGGTACTAAAAATGATGTTGCATTTACAGAAGAGAGTGGTGGCGATAGATCCTAATGGGAAAAATAAAAAAATAACTGTAAACTCTTCCTCTTGTTGTCCAGGGGAGGCCTACAGAGGCTTCAGTCGAGGCAAAGATCAAAGAATACGGAGAGCTTGAGGCCAAAGACTACATCCCCGGAGCTGAAGTCCTGGAGGAAGAGGGGGAGAAAAAAGAGGGAGAGGAGGACGAAGGTGAGCATATCGTATCATTGAGTCCATAGGATTGGATTACAGTGTCTGAATTCGTAAAACAAAATCCAGTTTCAAACTACGCTCTGCGATCAATATGAGCCTAATATTTTTCATCCTGCACAACAGATGGCTGGGAGAGTGCCAGCATCAGTGACGATGATGAAGACGGGGAGTGGGTGGACGTTCACCACTCGTCTGATGAAGACACAACAGAAGTGGTGAGAATGAAACCGCCACATCTCAATCAAACCGCTGACGGTTAATCATGCATTGTTCTAATGTCGGGGCTCTCTGTGTTTGTGTAAGGCCGAGAAGCTTCAGAGTATTCCCGTCGAGGAGAGAAAAGCCAAGGCGGCGGCTGTCAGCGGCAGCAGGCTCCTCACTCAAGACGACTTCAAGAAGATCCGTCTGGTGCAGCTGGCCAAGGAGGTCAACGGTGCGCCGGGCAAGGGCCAGAAGAGGAAGACTGTGGACAGTGACGATGAGGCAGACAACAGGTTAGAAAGCTACTGACGTCTTGCATTACATCATTGACAAAGAGGAGTTTGTCTTCAGAATATATATACTTCTTAACTCTCAGGTCTCAGATTCCTTTGAGTATAAAGTTGATAAAGAAAGATGATCAAACTAAGATTTCTGTATATTTGTTTCTCAAATCTTTCAGAGGGGAGCTGCTGACCTTGAGGAATATTGAGAAACTACATAAGAAACCTAAAGCAGACAAGGAAACGCGCCTGGCAACAGCAATGGTAAAACCTCATACTAACTGGAGGGTGATTTGAACTCATCACTGGTCCAGTGAAATCACGGTTGCTCAAAGAAGTGTTTTACTGCTGGAAAGACGTCTCCTGCATGAAAATGGGCTGTCGATGCAGTAGAAAAACGAAATAATTATGAGATTGGTGCTACAGGACAAGATAAAACAAAAAAAGGAGTTGTGGGGTAGTAAACCTACCACAACCGCACCGGACCGATGAACACTCCCCTGACCGAACTTTTGGGGGGGCATTTTTAATTAGCAAAGTTAGTTTATCTAAATTTTCTGTCACCTAATCATATCAGCTCTAATGATGCATTTGATTTTCCAGGCGGGACGGACGGACCGGAAAGATTTTGTCAAGAAGCACACCAAACTGAACCCACACGCCAGCACGAGCAACAGGGAGAAGAGGAAGACGAAGAACTTCATGATGATGAGACACAGTCAGAACGTCAGAACGAAAGGCAAACGCTCCTTCAGAGAGAAACAGGTAGGTCGCACCCGTCAGAATGAGCTACTGTATATGACCATGGATTTATGAGATATAAAGACAGGACAGTCTTGCGTTTCAGCTGAACTGTAAATATTCTGTTTTTCTTTTGCAGATTGCTCTACGGGACGCTCTCCTGAAAAACAAGAGGCGCAAGTAGGACGCATGGACATAACGTAATATTGCCTCACAATGTCTGATAATATTGTACATCCTTCAAGCAGTCTGTAAAACAGTTTATTATTGTATTATTTTCAGCAAATGAAGTGCATGCATTTACACTGTTGTGAAATAAACAATCTTTGATAATTGTGTCAATGGGTCTTGTTATGTTTTGGTTTGTTTATGGTGCAACTCTTGGTCCCTCCCATAGAAACTGATGAATGGCCTCCCATTGGTCACAGTTTTGTATCTCTTTAATTTGAAGTCTTATGATGTGGGTATTATTTTGACAGCTTTAGATTCCCTATCTGAAGTTTAATAGACATGTTATCGCTATATATCTGAGGGACACACTTCTCATACAGGAAACAGCTCTGGTTATTCAGAAAAAGTTGAACATAAAGATGTTTTGTTTGAGGCAACTTTGCCTTTAAACTCCAGAAATTATGTTGTTTTTTGCCAAATCTGGAAAAAAAAAAAAAAAAAGAATACACTTTTTAAGGTTTAAATCACTGTGGTAAAACTTCTGTGGAGACAGTTTTGTTTTTGCAGACTTCTCTGTTTTATGTCAGTGGGCCTGGATCTCATAAACAGTACTTTATGGCTATATTGGTTTCCTATATATTTCTAAATATATATTTTTGGACTGAATATACAGTGAATTTTAAAATCTATCCTCATCAATAACCTGTTTTCAATATTCCTGCCTGGCGTTGCTGAACCATGCTGACACTGCACTGATATACAGTAAATAAAACTCGATCAAGATAGGAGGTTTTGTTAATGTATAATTTTAGAAGCGATTTAATTGGCTCATATAGTTGTATAAGAATTGTAAACGCAGTGTAACATTTCCTTACTTTGCACATTGCTGTAGTGCCTTATTTTGAACATGGTGTCATTTATTCATTTTCCTTCTTTGCCACCTAAGCAATGTGAGACTCTATGCATCTGTCTGCCATAACTGCATTTTTTTTTTTTGTATTATAGAACAAAACTTTTTCCAATCCTCTACCAAAAGTCAATGTTGGTAGAGATCTTAAGAGACAGGTGTCTGTTAATCATTTATTTTTCTTTACAATCAAGGAAGCAATAACAGCAAGTAAGCTACTCTTCTTAACAATACTGCATGTAAATAAACTGGAAAGTGTGTTAAACTAAATTAAACTAAATTTGGAGCTTCTGACAAACATTACATTGAATCCAGCAGTTGTTCAGGTAATGCTGTAAAACTACAATACCCATGAAGCACCTGGAACCACAACAAACGTGCTAATGCCAAACATTCCGCTCAACGAAGCCGGCATTTTAATTCTTGCTGCGACATGAGGTACACAAATTAAATATTTATGACTTAACCCAACGATTACCTGCTGGTTTATACTAATGTGTGCCGTTCCGCGGTTAGTATTTTCGCTAATTTCTCGGGTAAATCATTTCCGTCGCCTGCCAGCTAGCTAACATTAGCTTTCGCACGGATGCTAGTCTGCCTGCTAGTTGCTGTTAGCAAACAAGCTAACCCTTAACGTCTGTCTCCTTAATGTTATTCTAGTAATGCTGAATAGTTTAAGTGTTGTTGTGTGTTGTGTGGTTCAAAAAGAGAAACCAATACGTGTTTTATCGTTAGAAATGCGACGTTCACATGCGGCAATATCAACTACCATACCTATACCCCCCTTCACAAACTGTGGACGTGTGGTTGATGTTACAGGTTTTATTTATTTCTCACTTGTTATGCCTGATATTTGTACAAACTTAGCTGGGATGAGTATGAGTATGAAAACTGTGGGTACGTCAAATATTATTGTAAGTGACCTCTGAAGCCGATAGCCACCGTTTACATTAAACAGCTAGGTGTCATGTTTGCAGTGCAGCTGCCTGGTGTTTTGAATATTTGCATCAATCACATCTTCTCTGGGTATTGTATTGTACTGTTAAAGCTTTTTTGTTACATATACACTACTCAAAATTAGTTAGAGATATTGGGATATGAAACTATTCACAAAACTCAATAATAATTCAGATGTGTCACAGACTAAACAATAAAGTGAAACACTAAAATATGCCTAACTAATTTAAAGTAGTGTGTATGGGTCACCTTGATGTATATTCTGGGCATGTCTGAGATAAAGTAGCCTGCAGACTTTTATACCTGAGTAAATTACATGTTTGATAGGAGGATAAAGTTAAGGTAAAACCGATGCTTGATTTTTGGGGCCGACATCGATATTAGTGATCCAAACATATCATAGTTGTATATGAAATGATAAGGAGAAGTAACGAAAGGTTAAATTGCACATCGTATCAGAAATATTGTCCCTGATATTGTAAAAGTAGGATTGTTAATGCACATTAAAGATACACTTCCTTCAGACAGCAAGCAGTATCTGCTACACACGTATAGACGAGTGCAAAACAAATTTGTTTGCTACATATGTGATTGAAGGTTTAGGAAATGGTAAAGTTGCACTTGTGTCATATAATCAGAAGAAACACAATTCACAAAAGGGGGTGAAGTTATGTAAAATACAAACGGTATACTTGACATTCATCACTTCATCACAAGCTGCCTCACTCTCAATCTCTCCAAATGTGGTAAGGGAAATATAATCATTGTAATGCAGTCTGCAGGAAGCCGGCTCATTAGTTGGGTAATTACTGTAGTGTCACTGATCAAAGGACAAACCGCAGAAGCACAGCATTTGGCTGCTACTTGTGCAAATCCTGTTACAAGAGTGGATGAAGTATCTGATATGACAGCAGTATCTTCTCATAAGTGCACACCTGTCTTTTGTTACCTCTGTGCCTAATGTGATGTGCTGTTTGGTGGACAGATGCATAGAAAAAAAGGGTATGGATTTAAAACAGAGGGTGCTGTCGGCACATTGTTTTTTTTAGTTTGCGCTCTGTGGAGTTGAGTGTTCGTGCAGTACATCTCTGTTGTTAAATTATTGACTGCATCACTCTTCCTAAATAATACAACATGAGGATGTTATCATCTTAAGGCCGTGAAAGTGTTCCAGCCGACCCTGAACCCGTCTTTGACTGAAGCAGATCTTACAAAGCGCCTACATGTGTTGAGATGAAGCCCGTCCACGGACCTACAAAGTAGAACAGAAGTGGGGAGAGCCTTTGATCACCAGTGCATATGATGGCACTTGATGTTTCTGCTCTTATAGCTGAGAGGACTGGTGATGAGGGGGCGATACACTGAGTCTATTCAGTGTCAGAGACCGAGCTTAAAAGAGAGACAGTGCATCATCTGTAATGTGTGGGTGGAGTTTTGCCCTCTGGCTGTCTGCTCGCAGTTTCTCTGTGACAAATCATCAACTGTGGAGATTTTTCATCAGATTCAGCAATAGGTAGGAATTTTAATGGGTTTGATTGCTTTGTATTTCTCTTCGTGGTGTGCCATGTTAGCGTACAAGAATCTGCTTGTCCTGTCTTTTTTCCCACATTTGGCTCCAGTCTTTGCTGAATGAGTAAAGGGGAAGTGACACTGACAGGGAGAGTACTACTGACCAGACTTGCTCAGCTGGCAGGCAGTGTCCCCCACCACTAATTTCCCTTTTGTTCCCTCCATTGAAGCCTGCTGCAGAATGTTGTTTGCACTGAGTTGCGGTTCCCGTTTCAGATTTCGAGTTATTCTTAAATGATGCAGTCAATGGCCGTGAACATTTGGCCTCCTTACTATCACTCGAGATGAGCCGTTATTCTGTTGTTTGCTACTGTTTACAACCTCTCCATATTCACTGAGTAAAACAGGGCTAAAAGTCATGATTATTTTTTTTAATACATCTGCCTGGAGGTTATGTTTATACGCCTCCAAGTTTGTTGGTTTATTTGTCAGCAGGATTACACAAAAAACTACTGAACAGATTTCCACAGAACTTGAATGGAGGATGGAAAATAGACCCCATTATCTTTTGGTACATCAGTTCACAGGTCTTCTCATGAACAAGTTAAATTTGACAATTTGTCAGCAAGTGAAATAGTAAATGATGTATTGTTTTGAACACAACACCCAGTTGAATGAAACCTTTTTACAATACGATTAAGAATACTTTGGTGTTTTTTCAAAATGAAGATAATGCTGTGATAATTCCCTTAATAGTATTGTTGTACCTATTCTTTCCTGTCTTGACAAGCTCAAAAACAATTCTCTAAGAAATGATTTCTCTCTTTCTTATAGGTGTTGTTTCCTGTAGCCAGCTATGGCACCCGGGGATGTGGTGCCAGACCATGCGAAGCAGCTGAAGTCCAAGGAGAAGCGACCTGGAAACAGGACCTCGAAAGCAGACTGTGAGCCTGACGGGTCCTTTGTCTTTGAGGCTCATGAGGCTTGGAAGGACTTCCATAACTCCCTCAGGCATTTCTATGAAGTAGGAGAGCTCTGTGACGTCACACTGAAGGTAGGTCACTCTGTCCAGACACGAGTAAAGAGAGAGACTTGTTTGTCTGATATTTATGTCTCAGCTGATCTTTGTTCATGTTAAAGGTTTTGATTTAATGAAGAATATTTATAGATGATTTTTTTAAAAAGATAGAAATTTTGAGCTGAGAGTGGTTGTTTGATTTATTTTTATTCTCTAACAAAGTGCCAAATTCCCTGTACTCTGTCTGACCAGTCATACTGTGGAAATGAATAAGCAGTGAGCTTAGCGATGCTGTATACTGTATGCTGTGCTTTGTTTCCTGTTTTTTAATCGTCTATTTTGTTGTCTCTTTTTGTAGGTTGGCAGTAGGTTGATACCATGTCACAAGCTAGTGCTGGCTTGTGTGATACCGTACTTCAGGTATGTTCTTTTTTTAATGTTTTTCTCTACTATAATAGCAATTTTCAGTACATATAAGATGATTTCTTCTTACTAGTGGACACTTCTCCATATTGATTTAGAACCTGCTGGACTGTTCTTAAAGCCAAATATTACAAGTCATTGGATTTTTATGTATTTGCAGAACACAAAGCTTTGTGAAAGATATTTCACCTTGTTCTTGTCTAAGTTTCTGTTTCTTCCCTCAGGGCCATGTTCCTGTCAGAGATGTCTGAGGCTAAGCAGGAACTGATCGAGATCAAGGACTTTGATGGTGATGCCATTCAGGACCTGGTGCATTTTGCCTACTCCTCCAAGCTCACATTAACTGTTGACAATGTCCAGCCGCTGCTTTATGCTGCCTGCATCCTCCAGGTAAAGAAACACAAATACAAATACTCAAAAAGCTGTGCAGGCATTTTGTTCCCTGTGTGAAATGTCTTTATTTCTGCCTGAATCTGTCAGGTGGAGTTGGTGGCGAGAGCCTGCTGTGAGTACATGAAGGCCCACTTTCATCCCACCAACTGTCTGGCAGTTCGTACCTTCGCCGAGAGCCACAACCGCGTGGACCTGATGGACATGGCCGACCGCTATGCCTGCGAACACTTCACTGAGGTAGTGGAATGTGAGGACTTTACATGCGTGTCTCCGCAGCACTTGCGCACTTTATTGTCCTCGAGTGAGCTCAACATCCACTCAGAGACACAGGTGTACAATGCAGCAGTGAAATGGCTGAAAGCCAACCCACAGCACCACGAGGCCTGGCTGGACCAGATCATGTCTCAGGTTAGAGAGCTTTAATCAGAAGGGTTTGTTTGAGCTTATGTAAATGAAAGTTATGACCCACTTTATCGTTTGTCTGAAGGTTTAGCTACATACCTGTCTATAAAATTAAGTGTTACATGTATGTTTATAGCTTTATGTAATCACTTTTACAACCACAATACAAAGTGTAAGCTGGTGTCTCTTCAGGTGCGCCTCCCTCTTCTCCCTGTCGAGTTCCTGACTGGAACAGTGGCCAAGGAGGAAATGATCAAAGGTAACCTGAGTTGTCGCGACCTGATGGACGAAGCCAGGAACTACCACCTGCACCTCAGCAACAAGGTGGTGCTGGACTTTGAGTATTCAATCCGCACAATACCCCGGAAACATACTGCAGGTAGAATTTATTTTTAATGATGACCTTTATTTATAAAGCTCCTTTCTTACACAGAATGCAGCTAAAAGTGCTGCAACAAAAGCTCCAGAAACACAGGTTCAAAATTATTCACACATACAAGGAGGGAAAAGAGAAAATGGCATTAACACAGTCTCTTGTCAAAGATAAAAGCAGACAACAGCTAATTATAGGCTCTACAAAAAAGAAAAGTTTTAAGATGTCGTTTATAACTATCCACTGAGTCAGCAAGTCTAATATTTAAAGGAAGAGAGTTCTGTATTTTGGGGCCTTAAAGGCTAAAAGCAGCTTCCCCAAAGGTTTCTGTGGTGACCTCGGGAGTAGTTTAAAGGGCAGCTGTTGAGGATCTTGGTGTTCGTGGAGGGAGTTTGTGATATGAAAGGGGTGAGACCATTTAGTGCCTTTTGAAACTAAGAGAAAACTTTCAAATCAATTCTGAAAGAAAGAGGGAACTGCTGTAGGTTACGTAAAACAGGAGTTCTGTAATCTTTCATTTTAGTTTTTGTAAAAACCCTGGCAGCAGCATTCTGAATGGTGTGTTTTCAGTAGGTGGAGGTCTCGCCGTCACTATATTATGCAAACGATGAAAGGCAGTTTTGGTCAACACCAAGGTTTTGTACTTGTGGCCAAATGACCCAGTTTAGCAAGAACAGAACCCCTCAGTCAGAATCTCAGTCTTATCTTCATACAGCTTCAGGAAGTTCTTGCTCATCCAACAATGGTGGCGTTTGACTTTGAACATGTAACATGGATTTAATGGCATTTGAAGGAAGATTCAGCACTTTTTCTTATCATCCTAAAACAAAACAGTCATGATACAAAAATGCAAATGTTATAACCAACTAGCTGTTTATTGTTCTGAGGTTCTCTGCTCATAAAGTATGATGCATGATTTCCTTTCCTTCCATTTCTTCAGGTGTTTTGTTCTGTGTGGGTGGCCGGGGGGGTTCTGGTGACCCATTTCGCAGCATCGAGTGCTACTCCATCACTAAGAACAGCTGGTTCTTTGGCCCTGAAATGAACAGCAGACGGCGACACGTGGGCGTAATATCTGTAGGAGGTAAGAGGGGTTATTTATAATAACAAAGCGGAAAGTAAGAGACGGGGTATGCAAAGATGAACACTTCGGAAAGTTTAGAAATTGAAGAGTGCAGGGAAACATTATGACATTTATTATGCACCCAGGTGCTAGTTTATTTGGTACACTGTCTACACTGTCTTCAGTCTTTGTAGAGAACTGTTTAATTAACTTTCATGATCATTTTGGAGGCTGCAACTGGTGGTGCAGTTCAGCTGCATTGCATTATACAGATGCATGTTTCTGTTAATTACATAAACTTTTTCTGCAACTGCCCTAATATTTAGTTTTGATGAGATCATTTATAAAATGTAGAAAATGAAGTATTTGAATTACAGATTCACTTCAACTTGCAACACACCAACTGAAAACATACTGTAATCACTGGTCAGGCCACATGATCATAAACACTCAACTTCATATCTGCTTGGTTTCCTCAGGTAAGGTTTATGCTGTTGGGGGCCATGATGGTAACGAACATTTAGGCAACATGGAGATGTTTGACCCCCTCACCAACAAGTGGATGATGAAGGCCTCCATGAACACAAAGAGGTACACGGACACTACAACAACATACAACGTACTGGTTTTGTATTGCTGCAAATCACACCAAGCCCTATGCTAGCTCGAGCTCTTTAATGACACCACAAAGTTAATGATAGCATAACTCAACGATGAGTGCAGGGAATCTAAAGTAACAATCAATATTTTTTTGTTTTTTGGAGAATGCTGGGTGCTCAGTCCATTGTCCCAATACAAGCCGATGAGCCAGTGGAGTGAGGAAGAGGGAGTGAACTCGTCTAAATCAGATCAGCTACATTGTTATTAAGTTTTTAACCCAGGCTTCCTAAGCCTCACACACAAAATGGTGATTTTAAAAAAAGGATGGATGTGAAAACACCAGTCTTCACAAACAAATGAATGGTCTGGTTGCCAAGAGATGCCGAGAGCTTCTCATGTGATCTCTCATTTTGAGCAGGATTGTCACAACAGGCTTTAACAATAAGCAGAAATTCAAACACTGGTTAAATTGAAATGTTGTTGCAATTTCTTGCCTTTAAAACTGGCTCATTTGACAGCTACCTCCACTGTTGCTGTTTAAAGAGTCAAAACACAACACAACACAGGACTGGCAGTGGAGCTCACCAGACTTTATGTAAATTGCAGAAATACTGCTTTTAACAAGGATGTATGTGTTTCTCAGGAGGGGTATAGCCCTGGCAGCTCTCGGCGGTCCTATCTATGCCATCGGGGGTCTGGATGACAACTCCTGCTTCAACGACGTGGAGCGCTACGATATCGAAAGTGACAGCTGGAGCGCTGTGGCTCCGATGAACACACCCAGAGGAGGAGTGGGATCTGTGGCACTGGGGGTGAGAAAGTAGAAAAAGCCGATCAATATGTGAGTGATATACAAGTTCTGCTCTGGATTTCAGTGCTTTAACACCCTCTCCTCTCCAGAGTTACGTGTATGCTGTGGGAGGCAACGATGGCGTGGCGTCACTGTCCAGTGTGGAGCGGTTTAACCCACACCTCAACAAGTGGACGGAGGTCAGCGAGATGGGCCAACGACGGGCTGGAAATGGAGTCAGCAAACTCAATGGCTGCCTCTACGTCGTGGGTAAGAGGAATAAATAAGCTGTGATAACGGATATTGTTGTTTGGAATAATAAACAGTAGCTCCGAGATGTATTTGCTTGTACTTCACTGACTGAAATTGACCTCAAATTTTATTGGTGTTTCCTCCTCTCTTGATACACCCAAGTCACATGCCTCCTACACACGCAACGTACACTTTATACACAAATGTGTGAATCAGGAAAGACAAAAGTTCATGTTTCATAAAGCTATCTGGTAACTGATTAACAGAGTGTAAGGATGAGATTTTTATTGTACCATCTGAATTTGACGAGTCATTTAAAGTTCATTTAACCTCCTGTTGTGGCGTTTTGCCAAGTGACTTAGTTACATGAATTCCTCTAATGTTGTGCCCGCTCCGTTAATAACAATACAATCCTATCAAAGACGTCGTTACACCTGAGGGTATCCTTTGCCACGAAAACATCAGTGATATGTTTCTTTTGATTTTTAACAATTGTCTTCTTTACTTTTTAAAGGTGGTTTTGATGACAATTCACCCCTGAGCTCTGTGGAGCGCTTCGACCCACGAATGCACCGCTGGGAGTACGTGTCTGAGCTCACCACTCCTCGCGGGGGAGTTGGGGTGGCCACTGTGATGGGACGAGTGTTCGCAGTCGGGGGTCACAATGGGAACATCTACCTAAACACAGTGGAGGCTTTTGAGCCTCGAATGAACAGGTGAGACAACAATTTGTTCATTCTTTCACATAAGAACAATTAAAAAATACAAAATATTACAATGTAATTTGGTAGCAGCTAAACCATAGCTGCTAAACATTAAGAAGGGACATTATGTAAAAAAGTGCAGATACATTTCTGAATCTACACACTAGATTAAATGACCTACTTTTGGACTGCGTTATTTGTTTTACATGCATGTTTCTAAATGTCTTGAATATTTTCGTCTGATTCTTTTTTTTTTGTAATTTCTCTCTGTCTTGCGTTCAGATGGGAGCTGGTGGGTTCAGTGTCTCACTGCCGTGCCGGAGCCGGAGTGGCCGTCTGTTCGTCTCACGTCAGCCAGATCAGGGACGTCGGCCAGGGGTCCAGCAACGTGGCCAACTGCATGTGAGCGCCAGCCCACTTATCACCAGGTGACCGACTGCCAGGTCACCATCAGATCTGATCACTGCACAAGCACACGACACAAAGCACATGGACGGTGACGGAGCGATTTCGCCCCTGCAACTTGAGTACTGTTGCCACTGTCTGAACATCAGCCTGGAACACTTTACTGATGTTCAGTTTGCACACAGTGATTGAGGAACATTAGGGAGGTTTTATTGACTTGAAGTGCACATCTGACAAATCTGAAGTCTTCTCTGACAAAATGACACGTTCAAGACTTGTTCTTGACTCCTGCTGGTGTTATTTGCAATCAGTGATGTAGTTATTTGTACTGTATTTTCTTCTGTTTGACTGCCTTGCCACAGTTTTGACTTTCTTTTTAACTTTTAAGGGAAAATGGTAGCTGAGCCTTGTATTTAATACTAGAGACTGAGAGGTGAGTTTGGGTTCCAGTGCACATTATGAACGGGGACTTTATAATGGGCCAGTATGAAAGCATTTCAAAAGGTCTCTTCTCTGGTTTACTCTTTAGCTCTGCAGTTGTTTTTATTATCCAGAGAGATGTGATCATACTGGATTCAACACTTTGTTTGCAGTGCAGCGTGTGCAGTTAAAACCAGGGTTTCCGTTCTGGTCTACGTCCTGGAAGATTTCAGTTTCCCAGATAAAATGGGAGAAATTCTGGACAAATATGTGTTTATCGAGGTCATGAAGACGACTGATGTTGTGCATCACCAGCACAAAACTTCTTTCTCTAGAAATTGTGTTTCGAGGGAATTTATTTTGTCGGACAGTGTAACTGGACAGATTTAAATATGCCAGATCTCAACAGATTAACAGAACGTTAATTCCAAATAACAGAAACCCTGGTCAAAACAAAAGATTCACTGAAATATAAAATCTGAAATATGATGTCAGTATGTCCAATACATTTCCAAGATTCCTGTGATTTCATGCCAGGTTAAGCTTCCGTTCAAGCAGTCCGTCTTTGTTTCCCTCTGCAGTAAGCTGGATCGTACCCCAGCAGCTCTACTTTTAGAGATTTGCCTGTAATGTGTTTGAACAATCATTTTAAGGCTGATTGAGACAAATCAGTCACTGGTCAGGAGGTGACGGGTCCAAGGAATTTAATCACTGCAAGTGCCAAACACACACAAAAAAAAATCTGGTTCAACCGCCTGCTGAATCCTGAGTCTCCACCTTTTACCTCGACTTCAGAATTGAGAAGACTTTATACCTGAGAGTCGAGGGCTGATCAGAGCAATACGATGCACCTCTCCACTTCTTCTTCTTCTTCTTCAGTTTCACATTATTGTACAGAAATCTGTTCAAACTGACAGACTTACAAATTCGAAATTTTTGCGTTCGACGATAGCTGGACTGTCAGTGCTTTCAGATGTGTATGAGATTGAGCTGAGGTTTGTCTCTGCAGATGGTTTCGTTATATTTTAATATATGGACATTTTGTATAATAAGATAGGTGTATCTTTGCTATTATTCTTTACTACACTATCTAATCCATTGCTGTGCACTATTTTCCTCGAATAGATGTGAAGTCTTGAGTATATTTTTGTCCTAAATGGAGAATTTCATGTTATTCATGTTTGAAGATGTTTATTTAACACTCATGCCTATTTCTGCCCTATCTAAGAAAACATGTTCAGTTTTTCAGAATAGGCTGACAGAGTTTAAACAGAAATGCTATATACAGTTTATACAAGAAATACACATTATTGCACAGTTTGTGTCCTGCCCTTTTTAATACTAGTGCATACTATCAACAATATATTACCAATATTGTTGCTGACTTTGTTAGCGAATCAGACAGATGCTGAGTCTTTTGTAAACTTTACTGTACTTTGTGTTCTTCCTCCTCTTGACTGCTTCCATGTTTTGCTCTTTATTTACATGGTATTGGTATAAATTACAATAAAGTTATGTGTAAAGTTCATTGGTGGGATTTCTCTTTCTTTTCTTTTTTTATTGCTTTATTGAATTTTATCTTCTAGTCAGGACTGGGCCGACAAAACCTTCAGCAATCAAAATTGTGGTAATGCCCCTTAAAAAATTAACTGTCAGGTCTGTTTTGAAAATGTACAATCTTTATTCACATCAGTTCATCAGAGTTTTATAGATTTATACGTTTCTGAACAGTTTGGACTCTAGGGCTGCAAGTAACAATTATTTTCATAACTGATTAATCTGATTAATTTCGAGAATAATCGTCAAGTCCATAAAATGTCGAAAAATTGTTTTTAAAAAAATGCTCATACTTTCCGAGTGCCCAAAGTACGGAAACATATTATTTCCTCTGTTTTCCTGTGATAAAGAGTTAAATTTTGTTTTCTTGAGATCACGAGTATCATGAATGAAAAAAGAAAAGCAACAAGTCCTTAAATTTAAGAAGCTGAAACCAGAGAATGTTTGACATTTTTGCTTTGCTCTTGTACAATATTACACTCCTCTCACTAATTACTGTCAGTCAATTTACCAAGTAAACATTAAAAAAAAACAAAAAAACATGAGGGACGAAACAAATTCTGGATTATTAAGATAACTAATTAATTAGTAGTTAGTAGGAAATTCATTTTCCTTGACTAATCGTTGCAGCTCTAATCCTTTTTTCACATTAAACATCAGACTCATCTTTGAGTTGTCCTGATTCTGACAAGTCTGCTGAGTAATATAACACGTAAATGAGATTTTGATCTAAAATGTAGTCTTTATTGTTTTGTAACATCCAGTTAAAGCAGGTTAAAATGTAACTTATTTAAGGGAAATGTTTGGCAGTATAAAGGTTATTGACAGTTGACATGTGGTTGTTATGAAGTCTCTTCTGGACTTTGTGGTTTCACTGTGTCAGATGGGATGCGAGCACTCACATAATCAGTGTCAAAGCTCCTGTTTATACGGTGTTTACATACCTCGATCGTTTGTGTCAGCTCCTACGTGAGTTTTCATTACCATTACCAAACTCAGGATTTTAATATTTACAATGTGAATGAGGTAATAATACAAACCTCGGAAATATTTATTTTTTCCATAACTGAATAAACAAGCTGTTCTCAGAGGAAAATAAGCTCCCCAGAACACTGTTCTGTAAAAAAGCATGAAACTGAGTTGTCCTTTAAGGTCATTTTCATTCAGCTTATTCAGTCATGAAAACAAAAAAAGTTCTTTCTCTTCTGATTAAAATGTCTTCCCCAAAACTACATAATGCACCTTTAAATCGTGTCATCTGTCTCAAATAAAGTCACAAGTCTTTACCTTTCAAGCCTGAGTTGAGTCTCAAGTCATTTATATTGTCAAGTCCACATCTCTTGTCTTTAAATCTCTTGATTAATAAAGTATGTTTTCTGTATAAGCCACATGTAAACTCAAAGTGCCTCACATTAAAATGCATTCAGCAAAAAGTAAAATGAAAAAGAAAATAACTGCTTGTTATATTTGTTTGTTTATTTGACAGGAACTGCACAGCGTCTTAGTTGTACCACAGTTAGCTATGAACTAGTTTATATCTGTAGTCGCTGGGCAGGAGACGGAAACAACGTCTCTGTTTGGAAAATTAACACTAACGAATAAAAGCAGTTGCAAGACAATATATACTCACTATACAACAACAACAATAAGATACAATCTTTGAAGAAGATTTGTTGAAATATAAATATTACAAAAAGTTTTATCAAGCTTAGAAAATCTTTGCATTGTGTCTCATTGGTAATTGTTATTTTTGGTTTTAGGTAATTCAAATGTTTATCCTTATTATTGCACGCTGTGGAGGCGCAACACCCAGCTGTTGTTTTCAATCATTAAAGTTTTATTCCGTAGCGAACTTCTTCGTCCTCTGTGTTTTATTGCTGTCAGTCTTTGGACCCTGGACAGATGCTGAAAAGAGGTGAATCAAAGAGAAGATGCTCAGACATCTCATAACCGGGAGGCAGGACACATCACATATAACAAGCTGACAGGCTGAGAGGAGTTTGGAGATAAAAAAGACATTAGGATGCGTAGAAACACACCGTAAGAACACAGAGAAATGATAAGCATGGACAGAAGACAAAGAACGCTTCTGCAGCTGCTCAGTTTTGCTGCTCTTCTGGGTTGCGGTGAGTCTCTTTTTGTAGTTTTTGAGACACTTTTGATCCCTGAGGGTGAATTTAAGGACTATGCAGATCACGGAGAGGTCAAAAAATAACCTGACTCTGGTTTCTTTTTAAAAAATGACCTGAAAATTGTGATTCGAACATTTTTTTTTTGTTTTTTTAATTGTTAACTTAAATAATTTGGTGCTGTATTTGTGGAGAAATTATTAAAAATGGATGAAGAATTAGTTTTGGAATGAAAGGAGTAAAAAAAGAGATAAATTAATTCCAACAGTGGGAATTGAAAATGAGTATAATGTGTCATGAAAGAGACTTCTCAACCTTTTGTGGAACTTATTTTCAAAAAGTGATGCTGATCATTCATACTTTTATTATTAAATACTTTAATCGGCAGAGTATTTAAGTGTATCCTTTAAGGCACTGACAGCAGGTTTTTTAGTATCTGATGTTCGATGTTTCTGAAGTCGCTCTGAGGTGTAAAACACTCAATGTTGCGTGCAAAACATGTGATTGTATTGTGTCTGTAAAAGTTGTTAAAGTCAAACATTACCCCAAAAGGTTTGTATGAACTGCTGAGAGTTGACTGACACGGCTGGACTGTGGCTCTGTCATGGGACTTTTATGATTGATGGGCGTTGAAGTGTAATCAGACTACTTTTATTCAACTGTTCTTCCTAACTGGAAGATTTTGTTCCAGTATATCTACAAGTCTTGCAGGAGTTTACCTAAAGTGACACATTCACAACCTCTGATTTTTTCATCAAGATCCATAAATTTATTCCCTGAGAAATTAAATCCCGGAGCTGTCCTTTTATTTTTAACACCAAAAGTTAAAATTGATTGGAAATCTGTTTCTGTGTAATCCTGCTGACGAACCAACCAACAAACACACGAACATGGAGCTAATAGATTAAATAATTAACAAGGAAAAGCAACAAATTCTCACGTCTGTGACATGTTTTTGCATGAAAAATGACTGAAATGTTTCTTATAGTTACCAATTAAATGTCTATCAATGCCCTGTTCACTTCACTGACCAGCTGTTTCGTTGGTATTTTAATAAGCAGTTTACTTATAACAGATCATCACGATTTATGAGCTCCTCTAGAAACTAAAGCTGACAGTCTTTCATGTAGTGGTGCAGACGTAGACTATGGTATAGAAACAAAATATTCAAGTGAAGTACATGTACCTCAAATTTGTATTTAACTTCAGAACTTTGAGTAAAACAGTAATATCCGGACAGTCGGCTCATACGACTGCTAGCAGCCGCTACAGTTAGCACTCAGGTGATATGCTGCCCCCTACTTGTTGGAGTATGAATTTGAACGGTGGCCAGTTCTTACATATTGCACCTTTAATATATGATAATTGGTGTCACAATAACAGAAAGAACTACTATGCCGCCTGCTGCTGATGTGCTTTAATGTATTTCTTTCTATCCTACATACTGTGTCATGTTTTGGTCATATATGTGCACATTAACAGCGTGTTGTATTGTTGCTTTCAGCCCACAGCCAGTGTCACCAAGGCTGGAGGGAGTATGAGGGTAAATGTTACTACTTTTCAATCGATGCAAAGTCGTGGAATGAGGCGAACTCATTTTGTAAGACGCAGAGAAGCAACCTGATGAGCATCCAGGACGTTCATGAGAGGGTGAGACGACACGCAGGAGCCACAATTTCCTAAATGTTCTTTAATCGTTTCACACACTGTGTTAATGTCATTTGTACGTCTTCCCTCTAGCTGTGGGTGAGCACACAAATCAACTCAGACGTCTACTGGATCGGCCTGAATGACCACGTTGTTGAAGGTGTCTGGGAGTGGACTGATAGGAAGCCTTTTATTGCATCCCTGTCGTATGTAATACAGTATCAGAAACACTTATCAGAGTTGTACATGGATAAAATAACTGCACACTCTCGGATGTGTTTAGTGTGCTGACTAAATGATCTCCCTCCTGTTTCAGATACTGGATGGCGGGTCAGCCTGATAACTGGGGTGACGACCCCGGGGAGGACTGCGGTCAGGTGGTTGGGTCTAGCTTTGGACAGTGGAATGATGAGAACTGTGATGTTCAGAGGAAATTTATCTGCAAGCACATCAACCGTAAGTCCACCAGCAAGTGTCAGTTTTTACTGAGACAAACGGACACAATGTTAATCACACAAAGACACTCAAAATTATTAGATTAAAAATCAGAAGTATGAGATAAAAAAGTGAAAATTATGAGATAAAAAATAAAAATTATTAGATTAAAAATCAGAATTATGGGATAAAAAGTCATAATTATTAGATAAAATAAAACAATTAAGAGATTTTTTTAAAAAGTTGAAGTTACAGGACTAAAAATCAGAATTATGAGATTAAAAGTCGAAATTATTAAATAAAAAGTAAAAATTATTAGATTAAAAATAATGATTATGTGATCAAAAATTATTAAATTATTATTATCTCATAATTTTGACTTTTAATCTCAGAATTCTGACTTTTAGTCCTGTAACTTCGACTTTTTTAAAAAATCTCTTAATTGTTTTATTTTATTTAACAATTATTGGATTAAAAAATCTTAATTATTAAATAAAATAAAACAATTAAGAGATTTTTTTTTTTTAAAAAGTCGAAGTTACAGGACTAAAAGTCAGAATTATGAGATTAAAATCTAAATTATTAGATTGAAAAAAAAAATTGTAAATTTAAAAATCAAAATTATTGGATTAAAAATCAGGATTATGAGATTAAAAATCTAAATTATGAGCTAAAAAGTCCTAATTATTAAATATAAAAATCTAAATTATGAGATAAAAAGTCAAAATTATTAGATAATGTGTGGACGGTGACTTCCACCACTGTAATCAGTGGAGCAGTTTGAAAACAAGGGAAATCATGTGACATCATGTTTGATCACCATGTGTCAGCTACCAGACCCTCCATCAGGCCATATTTAACTACTTAACTACGTTTTAAACCTATTTTCTTTTCTGCCCTTCAGCAAACCCTGGCCCACAGTGTGACCTCGCCAACGGCTGGAGACAGTTCGGCTCCAACTGCTACAAGCTGCATGCAGTGGACTGGAAGAGCTGGTCGGAGGCCAGACATGACTGCGTGCAGGACGGCGCAGACCTGGTGTCCATTACTTCAGCAGAAGAAGAGCAGTTCGTCACGGGATCACTGGACTCATCACATTTTGACCTCTGGATTGGGTTTTCCACGCTGGTGAGAGGAACACGGTGTCACACTGAGAAGCTCGCTCTGTCATTTAACATTGGGTATGAATACTCTGTGCAACAATGTGAAGATGAGCTTTGTTTCTCCAGAAATGCAGCAAGATTTCCTGTCAGGTCGAAGCAGGAAATGATGAGTTCACCTGGTCTGATGCTGAGAAAGTGGAATACAGAAACTGGGGTCCTAATGAACCTGCAGGGTAAGAAGTCACATCGTATACCTGCCATTTCAAATCGATTATTTATCTTTGCAATCAAGGCTGAAACACATGTTTTCCAATAGGGATGCACAGACCGGCATATGTGCAGCAAAAATCAAAGAACCAACAGGTGAATTTGGGAAATGGAAAGGCCACATGTGCAGATACGAGCGTCCTTACATGTGTGAACGACCACTGAACAGTAAGCTGGCTCCTTCTGGAAATACACAAACATGATATCTGGTGTTGGTGTTGGTGTGGAACAATGTTGTTTAGATCCTTTGCTTCTCCTTCTCACCTTTTTCCTGCTGTTCCTCTAAAAACTCACCTCCAGCTATCTGCGCTCCTGGCTGGCATAGCTTCGCCGGCAGTTGTTACTGGATGGTCAGTAACACCGACCTGTTGACCACCTGGTACGAGGCCGTCACCAAGTGCTCCGATATGGGGGCTCACCTGCTGATCATTAACAGGTAGGAAAGAACAACAAAAACAAGAATTTTGCTTTTTTTTTTAATGTGATACTGTAACTTTTGGGAAAGGAAATATCGCACAAGTCTTCTTCTTATGAATGAAGAGTTGAATTCATAAGCAGCACAAGCATCAGAGACTTGGTCCTGTATGACCACCGCCCTTAATGTCTGTGTTACAAAAGTTAAAGTTGCATTAATACATTTTTGTCCACTTGGGGCAGCAGAACACAATGAAAACAGAACACATATGTACAGTAATTGCCTTGGTTGTTACAGTGAATAAATTAGCACAGTTGCCCATTTGCATCTTTTATATCCCAGCATAGTGATTTATTTTTTTTTTACCTCTTTTTTGGTCTCCACCAAATCCTAAGGGAAACATCTGTAGCACTATGTTCTCCACCTTAGTTGATAACTTTTTAAAAGCTAAAAGATGCTAAAAAAGCTCATTGGCTGAGCAGGACATGGGTTAGGGTGACACTTATCTTCACACCATGTATAGTAATGTAAAACACAATCATTAATACAGATAAAAGATACAAAGTCTCACTTAAAAGACATTCAGGGTCCAAGCTGTTTTCAGTTACACAGACTGAGGCGCTTGTGAAAACAGTAGAAATCTTATCCTGTCTGTCTGTCTGCTCTGATCCTCGTGTGCAGTCAAGAGGAACAGTTCTTCATCAACGGGAACCTTCCAGACTTTCACCAGGTGAACATTCCTGACATCTGGATTGGTTTATCAGGTACTTCTTGCGCTAAATGTTTTAATTCTCATTGTAAAAAAACCATTAATGACTAATTAATTATCATACTTAGTGTGTTAAGGAAAATCCCCTTATATTTTTTTTTCTGTTAGAGGAAGGGGCATAAAGTTTTTCTGTGGAAACTGTCAAGACGATCAAGATTTTTTTTATTTTTGCATTTTAATCTAAAATCTACGTAAATCTGATATTTAGCATGTCAAATGACAGGTGCTATTTGTAAGAAATGTAAGCGTCAGTTTTAGACAAGTTGAGAATTCGACCCAAAAATCAACATTTCTTACAAAATGCACCTTTAATTGGGAGATAAAGTTGATTTAAAATGTAGAAAATCTGAGTTCAACAGTCATTCGACATGCTAAGTATCAGATTTACACCGGATGAACGCACGTATTGTTTAAAATTTAAGATATCCCATGATCCTGTGACTAACAACTTAAAACAGGATGTTGAGACAAACTCAGGCAGTGGCGTTATTCTTTGACTGCTGTGGACATTAATCGCCCTTTACAATAAATGTAATTTATGAAAATGCTCTTTTGCATCATTTTCCGACCTGTGATGTCACCAGATAAGGACAAGGACGGGGATTTCAACTGGGTGGATAAATCCAAGATTGAATTTTCTAACTACGGTCCTGGCTGGCCCAAAAACACTGCAAACCTCTGGGACTGTGGGCAGATCTTCACAGGTAGGATCCATACTTTAAACTGACACTGTCACATGTTTTCAGTTGAGGCTGGCGTCACCTGATTTTTGCTCTCTTCTAGGAAATTATGACGGCAAGTGGGAGACAACCAACTGCTTCAAGAGGCATGGCTACATTTGTGAGATGACGGGTGGACAGAACCCCAAACCCACCGCAACCCCTGGTCAGTCAGACCTCCTGATCCCTCCTCACAGAAGGTCCAGCTACTGTATTGACTGTGTAATAAGTGTGTCGTTGTTTTGCTTCAGATTCCCACTGCGACGCTGGATACTTGTTGTACGGGGACTTCTGCTATCAGTTTGAGACAGATGAAGTGAAAAACTGGCAGGATGCTGAGGCTCACTGTGTCAAAGAGCAGGCTCACCTGGCCAGCTTCCACTCGGAGGAGGAACTGAGTTTCATAACCGGTGAGCACTTTGAAATAATTCACCAAGAAATTATACTAGATTGCGGATGTTAATAAATTGTTGGAAATTTAAATTACCATGATGTTTTTGTCTTTTATCTGCAGCTCACATGCCGGCAGAAGCCTGGATCGGACTGAATGATATCAACGTTGAAAACCAGTTTGTGTTCACTGATGGAACTTCTGCAGTAAGTGATGAAGCCGTGAACATGTTGTGCGATGCATATGGTTGTAAAATTATCTCGGTTTGACAATCTTAGCTCTGTGGTGGTCTCTAAAATAATAGATTATTAATAAATGATAAGAGAGAGAGAGAGTTCCTGCCACATCCTATGGACGCCTGTTTCCACCAGTTTAAAAAAGAAATGAGGAAAGTTAAGCTTGATGAAAATTATGAGATAAAAAAGTCAAAATTATGAAATCAAATGTCATAAATATGAGATAAATTATGAGACGAATAGTAGTAATAGTATTCATTCGGGGCTGTTTTTGTCTTCGGATCTCAGGAGCTCCTCCCATGGGTGCCCGGCCAGCCGGACAACTGGGAGGGCAACGAGGACTGTGTGCACCTCAGAGGGATGAATGATAACGAACCTGGGAAACTCAATGATGATTTCTGCACCACCACAAGGGACTTTATCTGCAAGAAAGGTCTGATACACTTTAACTTTTATTATATTTATCTTTTGTTGTACTCAGACTATATTTTGTAGTCAATTTTTGTCTTGTCTTTTCACAGCCAAGGGTCAAGGACCTCCTCCCCAGCCCCCTACATCTGGACCAGGTTCACTTGATGCCACACTGATCATTACACTTGAAGCATCATCTGATAATACGTGAGCGTTTATCTGGACATGTGCATATATATGGACTGGTGTGTGTTGTTTTTGCTGCAGGATGGAACGAGAAGTGCGGCTCGTGGATGGCTGACCCGTTTAACGACTACTGCTACCTGTTTAACTACCTGTCGATGAGGACGTGGGCAGAGGCTCGAGCCGACTGTGTCAACCAGGGAGGAGAGCTGCTCAGCATCACCGAGCCCTTCGAGCAGGCCTTCATACACGGTGTGACCACTACATCCTTACTCACTGACATGCACTCATCCTGATTTTAGTTTTATCTACTGTTATTTATTCCAGAAAGTAGTACTTCTTATATAAAGATCCTTGTAATAAACATTAGTTGAGAAGTAAAAGTCCTTACAAGCTTCTTATTGACATCATTATGTGTTAATAAGACTACCAAAGTGTTAATAATAGCATCGTAAACACCTTTATTGTTGGATTACAAGAAATGTATAAGCAGTTTAAGAACATTCAAAATGCTGTTTTTTTTTCTGCATCTCTTAATAAACCCATGTATCTTGATGTTTCCTCTCAGGTGTGATCCAGCACAGTCCCACAGGGATCTCTCTGTGGATGGGCGGTCATGACTCTGTCACTGAAGGCGGCTGGGAGTGGACGGATGGTTCTCCTTTCAGATTCATCAACTGGAACGAAGGTCAGTTTAAAGGCAGATATATCCTGCACGATTTAACGTATGGAGATGATCATGTGAACTGAATTCCCTTTCTTGGCCTGAACTTTCCTCACAGGTAACCCGGACAACTATTACGGTGAAGACTGCCTGTCCATGCTCATTAATACCGGCTACTGGAACGACGACAACTGTGAGAACAGAAGAGGGTACATCTGCAAGCGGAGAGGTGAGATGTGTTGCTTCACTGGTCTTTGCTGACAGAAGGTAATATTTAGAGCGTTGATACATCTTGGTAACACTTTCCTCATGCTGCCTCTTTCAGGTTTAACACCTGAGCCTCCTCCACCTCATGATGGTAACCATACCTGACTATTAGACATTGCTTTACAAACTGTACGTCTACAAATGGCATGAAGCAAAATTACATTTTCTTCCTTCCTGTTGTAGGTTTCGAGACGTCGGTGGTGTGCCAGGGCTCCAGCGCTGTCATTCACTGTCCAGACGAAAGTGTCATTAACATCCAGTCGGCTTTCTATGGACGAAAGAGTGACGACATCTGTCCACACATGGAGGGATCAGAAGGTGGTGCTGCACAGAAGAACACAAAAAGGGATTGCTGTATTTCTTAAAATGCTTCTTCTTTTACAATCTTTTTCTGCCATTATCACTGTTCTGTTCTGTAGGGACCTGCACAGTGGAGAATATCCTTCCTCACTACAGAAAGACGTGTGACAAACGTCAGTTCTGCTTCGTGTACGCCCACACGGACCCCGACCCCTGTCCCTCTATTTCCAAATATCTCGAGATTGTGTACACCTGTGAACAAAAAGGTGGGCTCTTCTTCTTGCAGTTCAAAATGTAACTCCCGTCGTCTTGTCTTGATGCACAATCGCAGTTGAAGGCTCATGTTTTTGTTTGCTCACAGTGTGCTTGCATGGCCTGGGTGTCGAGGATGGGAACATCACAGACTCCCAGCTCTCTGCCTCCTCCTCCTCCTCTAACAGCTTCACTGCCAACAAAGCCCGTTTGAATGGAAATTCCTGCTGGAGGCCTTCAGGAGGCAGTATGTGCCAACCCAGTGGCCACACACACACACACACACACTAATATTTGAATCTATGGACAGAGTTCTGATGTTGATTTTTCTATCTTCCTCCAGCGACCTCAAGCTGGATCCAGGTAAACTTGGGCCAGACCAGGAAAGTAACAGGAATAGTGATCCAGGGTTGTCCCCAATACGACTACTGGGTCACCAAATTTAAGCTCCAGCACAGCATGGACGGACTGAGCTGGACCGACTACACTGCTGACGGGGAGGTGAGTAAACACAGATGGCCACATGCCACATTTCAACATTATTAAGAGGTCACAGCCATCCTGGCTTTAAACCAAATGGTGAGACTAATTAATGGGCTCTGGCTTGAGGAAATGTCTGTGAAGTATCAAAGTATCTGTTGACCTTTAAGAAATGATCTCAGGGTGAAGGATTTATCTCATATTTTGGAAGAGTCTGATCAAAGTAATATTGTTTTTTCAATAATTTGTATGTTTCTCTGTTTAAATCATGTGTTTATACTGGATTTTTGAAAGTATGCATACATAATGTTTTTTTTTTCCTTAATTGATTATTTGTAAAATGTTAAATACTCAGTTAACATATTGTTGAAATATTAAAATCAAACTGGGAAAGATGAAGAACAGGTTTTCATTCAGGATTTCCTTGATTTCCAGTTTTTTCCAGGCTCAGCAGACAGAAGCAGTCCCGAAACCCAGCTGCTGGGCACGCCTGTGTCGGCTCAGTACGTCCGCATCCTCCCTCTGGAGGTCAACGGTCAGGCAGGCCTTCGCTTCGACGTCTTAGGATGCACACCGGACTGTAAGGAAACCATTTTACCAGTGTCACAAATCTTCTTTCCAAAAATCGTATTTAATCATCAGTACAATCTGCTATGATGCTGTTCTGTGCTTTCAACAGATGCAATCACATGCGCCAGCACGCCTGCCTTCAGCTTTGCCAATGATAAAGTGACGTGAGTGAAACCTGAAATAATATTAAATGCATATTAAATGTAGCGTTTGTATGCTATGGAAGCCCAGAGAGGCCAATTTTCAACTTTTGTAATTTTTATTTTGTAATCGTTTAATATTACATTTTTATAATCTAACTGAACGTATTTATTTATTTGTCCGGATCATTTTTCCAAGTGTTTGTTTTTGTAATGCTTATTTTAGCCACAAGAAGCTGAAGTACGCCACTACCCCATGTTTTAAACAAGGCTACAAGCGTTCATGTTTTCTTCAAGTTGAGTTTTAATTTCTCCATGCACTCCAAAAATGATGTGTATATACTGGATGTTGGCAAACTATAAAAAAATTCTGTCAAGTTTTTAGTGCCTTTGTGGCTTTTAGTCCTATTTAGTATTTCGAACATTGGTAGTGGAGCACTTCAGCCTTTTGTGGCCGAAATGAGTATGACAACAACAAGCTATCAAAAAAAAAAAAAAGCTCAGAGCTTCCTTAATAATGCTATTTTTGTCATTCTCACGTGTCTTTCAGCGTCCACTGTCCAGCAGGCTGCTCCAGGGCCAGTTACACTGTGTACGGCACCTCAGAATATCGTGGGGTGTGTGAACGTGTTGTCTTATCTGTGTCACAACTTGCGTGCAGCGTCAAAGGACAAATAAAAACTGAATACATACAAATATCGCTGTGCTCTGTCTCCTCTGACAGGACTCAAACATCTGTGCTGCAGCTATCCATGCTGGAGTGATACTGAATGAAATCGGAGGAGACTGTACTTTGTTGAAATCTGCAGGACTGGACTTCTATGCCGGCTCCACCAGGAACGGCATCACCTCGAGACAGTAAGTAGTTGAAATTCAGACTAAATCTGTTTGTTTTTTCGTGTAGGGCAACAGTACAACAATGTATTTTTCTGCAGATATGATGGAACCTATGGTGTGTCTTACACTTTTGCCGATGGGGGTGAGTTCAGATGCATTTATAATCCCTGAAATGATTAAACTAGGTTTTGTTTCTCATTCATGATACTCACTGATTCCTTCTCTCTAACAGAGTTGAGGTGTTCAGGGCCTGACTGGTACGAGTTTGGAGAGTTCTGCTACAAACCTTTCCAAGACAAAAAGACATGGCATGAGGCCCGGACCACCTGCAGAAGTCTGGGTGCCGATCTTGTATCCATCCGCTCAATTACAGAGCAGCTCTGGCTGGAAAGCTACCTTTACCTGGGTATGGATTGAGAAAAATAGCTGGTGGAAAGCCTGAAAATGAGCTTTTATTGATTCCCACACAAAGCATTTAGGGGTCCCGATTTAATTATGTACTGAGAGTTTGTTTCTTGTCAGCTTCTTGTTTAATGATAAAATATTATGTGATGCTGATTTGGTTAATTGGAGTGTCACTTTATGAAGCAAAGATGAGATCTGAATCAATAAATGTGGCTTTCGTTAGATAGAAAATACAAAGGAAGCAGATGGAAAAAGGTACATGTCATGTTTTCATGAATAGAAATGAGTAACATTATCCACAGGTCTCATAACTGAAAAGAGAAATGATTCAGCGCGTTGAATATTTTTGTTTTATGTCCTTTACAGAAACCAGTGACGTGTGGACTGGTATGAATGACCTGAGTTTCTCTGGTTTGTTCACCTGGTCTGACGGACACATGGTGACCTTCACTTACTGGGCTCCAGGGGAACCCAACAACCACGCTGGGTACCATGAAGACTGTGTTGAGATGTTAAGCCAGGTGAGTAAGCTGAAAAAACACTCTCACACCAGTTAAATACAGGCCAAAATCTGACCAGTGTGCACTTTGCATGGAAAAATCCAAGCTGACCGTATAACTTCTAACTTCTAACTAAAATATTTGCGCTGACTTGTGCTCATTTTGATGTTCATTTCATTCAGACTGGCAGATGGAACGATGTGACCTGCTCAGAACTCAATACCTACATATGCAAAATGGCCAAAGGACATTACCCAGTGCCCTCTGTAAAACCCACCGTGTACGGATGCCCTCAGGTAGGACGAACTCTGCTTTCTTTTTAAGCTCAGACCCAAGTTATGATGCCTTTTGAAAGAGAGCTACAGTCCATCTCATGTAACGATGTCAGGGCTGGGACGCGTACGGCTACGCCTGCTACTGGATGGAGGAGACCGCCAGGAGCTGGTCAGAGGCGAAGGAATTCTGTGAAGGCCAGGACAGCTTCTTGGTGCACGTCGGAGACATGTGAGTCAGACACGTTATTCAGTTGCACAGGTGTATTTTTTTTCCACACTTGCTCTTAACCTTTGTGGATGTGTTCTTAATGTAGGAATTTAATTTTATTGTGATATTGCTCTTCAGATTCTCTCTGGAGAAAATTATTTGCCACATTTGGAAAAAAAAAAGACTAGATTAAATGATGACAGGGGCAGATTTAGCATCTTAAAATGCTCAATTATCATAATTTAGAGATCTGGTTGGCTAGATTTGGATTTATAATAATAAATAATAATAAAAAAGTTGATTTAAAAACAGATTTTACAAAGTGCTTTGATTAAAAATAAACAAAAGCAGTAAAGGACAGTAAGAAGAAAGAAAAAAAGGCATCACATGAGAGGAATTAAAAACAGAAATAGAGAGCGCAGTAAAAGGAATAAAAAGATAAAAGTGTTACTTCACATAAAAAGATGTATGTGTCTGTGTGTGTTGCACTGCAGTTATGAGCAGGCACATTTTACAGTGGAACTGTCAGGAAAGACTGGTTTCTGGTGGATTGGCCTGCGTGCTCAAGGAGGAGCGAGTGGCGGGGTGGACTACTTCTGGGACAACGGCTTACCTCTCACCTTCACTCACTGGGACAAAGACCAGCCAGGTACAGACCTGACACTAACCCTCATATCAGCTGGACAAGGTGATATATTCACACTGGAAAACAACACTGTCCTTTTTGTCTGTAGATAGCGGGGATGGCAATTGCGTGGCGATGACCTCGGGTCAGATCGGTGGTTTCTGGGATGACAAGGAGTGCTTAGAGAAGTTCAACTTCATCTGTGAGAAACCCAGGCCCGATATCACCCCACCTACAAAACCCCCGACTCCTCCTCCATCGCAGGGCTGCGCTGACGGCTGGACGGCTCAGCCTCACTTCAGATACTGTTACAAGGTATTCAAGGCCATAAATCAAACAGCTAAAACCATGATTCTTCCGCGGTCAGTTTTCCTGTGCTGACTTGTGGGCTGATTCGTTGCAGCTCTTCCACAATGTGGACTGGTCCCTGAAGAAGAGCTGGGGAGCAGCACGTGAGGACTGCGTCTCCCGAGGAGCTGATCTGGTCAGCATCCACAACCAGGAGGAGGAGGAATTCCTGTCTCTGTACACCAAAGGCAGCAGCAAGTGGATCGGCCTCAAGCGCAACCCAACAGAAGGAGGCGAGTAGAATGTGTGTTTTTTCTGAATGAACCCTGGTGGAAGCTAATTGGTACACGACTAAAATGACTTTTCCCATCATGTAGGATACTCCTGGAGCGATGGCACCCCTCTCAGCCACACCAACTGGGGTCACGGGGAGCCCAATGACCATGAGGGCCGCGAGGAGTGTGTAGAGATGGTGAGCAGCACCAACGGGACGTACTCCTGGTGGAACGACCTCAACTGTGACGCTCACCAAGACTGGATTTGCAGAATTACTAAGGGAAAGAACCCCATCCTGCCCCCTGTGCCCCCATCTCCTGTCCCAGGTAAATAGTCCCAAAAATATACCAGACGTACCTGCATGAACAGGTTTTTGTTTTGCTAGTGCCACAGAAGAAAACAAGGAAAACAAGCATCTAAGTGTAGGAAATCACATTAGCGTAAATTGACTCATACCATCAACCTGTCTCGACCCTCAGCTCCTGACTGTGGTTCAAACCCCGGCTGGAGGAAGAACAAAAACATCTGCTACTACTACAACGACACCGACATCGTGGACTTCCACACGGCTATGGTCCGCTGCTACGAGGAGAAGGCCAGGCTCGTCAGCATCCACAACACAGAGGAACAGGCATACGTTAACACCATGGTACGCCTTGGTCTCCACAGCAGAATGTGTTGTCATATGTCACAGCGAAACATGTTTGTGTCACGTCTGTCTTGCTCTTCCAGGTGGGGACAGGCGAAGTCACTGCAGCCTGGATTGGGATGAGGATGTTTGGCATTGCGAGTGGACAATACCAGTATGTGTGTTTGGTGAATTGAAAGGGATAATTTAAATTAGATTTCCTGTTATTTTGTCAATACTGAGGTTTCTCTGTTTTACCTGCATAGTTGGGTGGACCACTCGGCTGTTTCCTACACTCACTGGGCTCCAGGTGAGCCCAACAACGCCAACGGGGAGGAGCAGTGTGTTCAGATGAACAGACATCAAGGTATTGAAATTCCCCTCACTTCAGAATCACTTCCATCTTCTCATTTCTCAGTTTGTACATCCTTGCCTCCTCTCCTTGTGTCTTAGTCCCTCCCACCTGAGATGCTGGTGGAGGAGGCAAGATGCACATGAGCAGTAGGGGCAGTGTAGGGCCTGTATGGTGGATGTGATAGGGCCACATCATCAGCATCCAAATGTCTGGACTTCACCGCGCTTGCAGACTTTGCAGTCTTTGTGGGTGTTTCACGGGAAGTCCACAAGTCTTGAGGGCTGTCCAAACTCACATTTCATCCAGTCGACAAGGGCCCTCAAGCGGCGGACTTCCAGGGAGACTTCACCGAACTTAACTGATTTAATTACCCGCAATTCATTGCAATTAGGATGTGACGTTGTATTACTTATTATTACTTTACTGTAACTTTACAAGTATAGCCTGTAGAGATAATCAGAATGCATTTTATCATTGTTGTCTTTAGGCCTGTCTGTCAGTGGGTTATATTTGCCCTGCAGTCTCACGCACTTGCAGACTTGACAGTGAATACGTCACTGTACATACAACTGAGGCCTGCGAGGGCTCGTCCGCAAAGCCAGAGGGTGGAGATTTGGATTTATTGAAGAAAAGCAAATGATGTAAGCTTTTCACCCTGGTTGTGATATTCATAATAAACTCTGTTTTGCTAAAGGTACATGGAACGATGCCAACTGTGGTCGGGCTGGAGCAGGTTACGTCTGTAAGAAGCTCCCTGGAGATGTCCACACCCCTCCTCCACCCACACAGCCCTGGGAGGGCAACTGCCCTGAAGGTAACACACACTTTTGAATTATTAACAGGAAACATCTGAATTATATGTGTTTGTAATCGTGACTGTAATCGTCCATGAAATATGATGCAACCCACTGACCTTCCTTCCCTCCAGGTTGGATGCGATTCAAGGATAAGTGCTTCATGTTCAAAGGGAAGGAACATGAAATCAAAGCCAACTGGACTTATGCTCGGAGTTGGTGCCAAGACCAAGGAGGACAGCTGGCCATTATTGATGACCAGTACGAGAATGGTGAGCTGAATCTACAAGACTTAAACAGTCCAGGTCGGGGAGACGGCTCTCTTTATTTTGTTTCTCTCCTCTCCTCCAGACTTTGTGTCCAGTTACCTGAGGGACCTGCACCGCCCCACGTGGATCGGCCTGTCAGATCTCCTGGTGGAGAATCAGTACGCCTGGAGTGATGGGGTCAGCCCCGTGAAGTACACCAACTGGAACGAAAAGGAGCCCAACAACGCAGGAGGAGTGGTCAGTACACTCAGTCTACAGAGTTGTATATGATAAAACGTACACACAGTGTTTAAAAAGCTCATGTTTGTAGTTCAGATCACTTCAAGCTTTCTTGTCGTCTCCAACAGGAACACTGTGTGGCGATAAGTCACAACTACCTGGTGAGCGGCAAGTGGAACGATGACGCCTGTCATAAGGATCACAGCTTCGTCTGTTCCAGGAAGAAATGTCAGCAAACACTCCAGTTTCTTCTGAACATTAATCTCTATTTATTAGCAAAAACATATCAAACATAAAGAAATTTCTCCGTTTGCTTCATCATCAGCAAGCACCATTGATCCTCCACCCCCGACCAAGAGCCCCTGCCCGGATGGCTACATCTCCTGGTACCTGAACTGCTACAAGCTAGTGGAGGAGCCGGCCACCTGGGACGCGGCTCAGGTGGCCTGCGTGCAGCAGGGGGGCAACCTGGCCAGCATCGACATGAGCTACGACCAGGCCTTCGTCGCGGGAGTGGTGCTGCAGGGCAAAGCTGATGCCTGGATCGGACTCAGGCGCAAGGTAAAAAAACACAGTAGTTTAACTCTTAACTAGCTCAAATTAAAAAAGCCAAAGACAAGAAAACTTTGTTTCACGTCACAACTATTTATGTATAAATAAACAGCAATCAAAGTTAAAAACATAGAACATACAAGATAATGCTGACATGTCGTGAGAGGATTTAATTTGGTCGCAAAGAAGAAAAAAAATATGTATGTTCTTGTTATTTTAGCTGGGCCAAAAATACAAACTTTTTGTATTTTTGAGTAAACTGACCCTTTAACCATCGAACCCAAGCTTACATTTTCTTGTAACGCAGGAGGACGGCTCCTACATGTGGTCAGATGACTGGCCAGTTTTCTTCACTCAGTGGGGACCAGGAGAGCCCAGCAACATTGACGGCGAGGGCTGCGTGAGCATGCATGGCTCACGAATGTTTCACGGGACCTGGAACGACACCAAGTGTGAAGTCTCTAAACCCTACATCTGCAAGATCTCCTCAGGTATGTAACAGTGACTGACCCCTGTATTTAATCTCCTTTCATTCATGATTCTCTATAACGACACACACAAAAGTCTAATACTTGAGGAGTTGATCATTATGTAACTTGTGTCGTCTCTCAGAGAAACCTCCACCAACTCCTGCCCCCGGTGATGGGAAGTGTCTGCCCTTCTGGGTCCCCTACGGCCGCTACTGTTACTACGTGTACAACGGTCAGCAGGGTTTCTCCTGGCCGGACTCTCGTCACTACTGCCAGTCGATCAAGGCGAACCTGGCGTCCATCCACAGCAGAGCCGAGGTTGAGTTCATCAGGAACCTCAACTACACCAAATATCACCACATCTGGATCGGCCTCACCAGGGACAATAACTGTGGGTGTAGAAGTGGACAAAAGAAGTTTTCTTTGAGTTACAGTTCAGTTCATAAAATATGATACGTATATGTACACTGACCTCTTTTGATTTTGTAGTCGGCTGGGCCTGGACTGATAAGACGTCTCTGGCCTTTACCAACTGGGCTCCCAATGAGCCAAACTTTGCCTTCCACCCCGGGGAGGTGGCCGAAGAGAACTGTGTGGAGATGTACCACGACGGACACTGGAATGACAACAACTGCCTGGAGAAGAGAGGTTTCGTATGCCGCCACCGCCAGTGTAAGGATTTATTTCACTATTACTTTATGAACATTCTGATGTTGAGGACTGAATTTCTGCAGATTTCATTGTGGTTTTGAAAAGATGAACAGCAGATTAACAGCTTCTGTGTGAAACCGTCTTTCAGACTATACAACTGATGATGGCGGCAATCCAATAATTCCCACTGATGGTCCAGTTGTTAATGGCAACAGTAAGTGTGGCCAAGTTTACAGTTCGAGTGTTAGTTTTTCGGGCTACTGATATAACATAATTTATAGCAATGCTAGCTGCATAGCTAGCATGGCTAAATGTCACTACCAAATGTACTACATCTGTGTTTTTGTTTCTCTGTTTGTACAGATGGAGGGGTGATAGCTGGCGCCATCATTGGAGCCATTCTGTTTGTTGTCTTGATTGTTGGACTGCTGTACTATGCCATCAGAGTTCGGGGGTACAAACTGAGCAGCTTGAGCCTGATAACAAGATCAACCAGTAAAGCTGATGTGGTAAGTTATTGATTGGTCTGTCATTGTTGGATGTGAACAATATTTTATAGGAGCGTAAATACTAAAGTTGTGTTTTTCTTCTGTTGCAGGTCACCTTCAACAACCCCAACTTTGCATCAGAATCAGACACGTAAACCATCATTCATGTTTTGTACAGTACATCGAATTTGATACTTTTTTTTTTAAAAACAAATCAGTGATTTTGTAGTTTTTAAATCTCCAGAGTTCTTAAAGATTCAACTCTATTGTAAATATTGTAATAGATTAATGAAAAATGTATTTAAAAGATAAAACTTCTTTTCCTTTGTTGCACTTACATGTCTGAAGTGCAGCAGTTATTTTGTAATGTTTACAGCAGAGTAATTAAGAAATGTTCATGAATCGTGTAATTTTCTTACTTTGAGAAAAAAAAAAGGATTAAACAACAATAAACTCATTTCCAGTGTTTATTCATTTCTGTACACTGCAACACAAATTCTTTACATATTTCACAAAAGGAAAAAAAAAAACATCCTTCAAATGTTTCCAGTAAATAATTATTTGGACAAGAAGTGTAAACTTATGCAGAGAAATTCATAGAGGAGGCACCAACAATTAAAGATGATGGAAATAAAGCCACAGGTTGGAAAGGACAACAACTGAAGATGCATGATTTCTGAATGTTGAATGCCAAAATGACAGTTTAGACATCCGTGTTAAGAAACTAAAGATCAAGTCTTTAACAGCCTGTACATAAAAATATTCCCAAACAGTCATGGCACCAGTGTTCTTGCTCCATACTTAAAAAAATATCATCATTTGTGTGTGAAAATAAAGTTAGGAACACTTTGTGATCCTTGTTTAGCCCTTTTATCATGTAACTGCACAGACACACCAACTGAATCAACAAGGGAAACATTTCAAAAACCCACAAATGCTAATCTAAAGCAATGTTTCTTTTTACTATTTCCGACTGATTCTTTTTGTGTCCCCGTGTGTATCAATAAGAAGCTGTGACGTCAACACCTCACTAAAGCCAACAAAACTTGTGCGTTATTGCTTAGAATCAAAGTTACAATAAACAAGACGAGCACAGTCCTGCTGGTCTTTGGGAACGTGGTCTTTTGTCCAAAAACACACTGAAATTAACTACAAATACTCAAAAAAGTGCATTCTTTACTAAGCTATAGTTTGGCCGTTTATTCTACTACCACAGATCTAGTAAACATTTTGCAACTCAACATTTGCTACTCAACAAAAGTGTGGGGAACACAGAGGAAAGCAGCTTACTGGTGCAAAAACAAATAAAGGGAACACTACTGTCGTTTCATGACTGTGGTCGTTCCACTATACTTAAAAAGTAACTCAAACCGATGGCCAATGTGAACCACGACATCCACCAGAAAGTCAGTGATGTCATTATTATTGTCATCATCATTATTCCCCATTTTTTTGTTCTCGCGGGAAGTCAAGACAAGAAACCTCTATAAGTAAGATGAATAATTTACTTTCCATTAGGAGGCAGAAGAGCTATTTTTTCAACAGGATGACGAGAATAAAAATCCAGCAAACGAGTCGCTGCTTGTCAAGCGCATCACCTCTGCCACGACCCTGAGCTGCAACCATCATAACAAAAGCATGTGATAATCCAATAATCAATTTCCAATCACCATTCGCTCAGATTCAGACAAGAACAGACAGGTGAGACCTAAGACGAAATGGTTATGCCTTGAAATGACACAATGACATAAAAGACTGCAACCAACAGCTTCTACGCAGTCTGAAAGTGCCTCCCTGTCTTATTATTATTCAAACATGATTTGTGATTCGAACGTGTCCAGATTTTTCCCAATAATTTAACCTACATTCAACATGTATTTTAACCAGTGCGGACAGTTTGGCACATGTTTTTTTTAATTAATCCTTTTAAATGCACACATTTTTGCACAAGAAGTGTGTTTCAATCCAACCAGAACTTTAAATCTGGCAACAATCAGTTGAAAAACTGAAGGGATCGACTGAAATGAATAAACTGAATGCTGATCTGGTTTTTACTGTTTCTAAGCTTTTTATGGCAGCAACAAGTTTCCCATATTCGCCTGATCTCTACTTCCTAAAAAGTAAAAATGAGATGCTGTCAGGTGTACAAAAAGCACAAGAAATTACCTCATCCCCGTGTGAAATGCACACCTGAATTATCATGGGTGAGTTGTGGAAGAAACACAGTGCAGAATTTAAAAAATACAAAATCCCTGAATCCAAATCAAACCAAGATTTCAGACAGAAACAGGGGAAAAAAATGACTTTCTTTTCAAGAGAAATTAAATAAAATCAAATAGAAAAAATGTTGTAGTGACAATTCTAAACATGATACTTAAAGAGGTGTTTAACAGCTCATAACTGTAACAATAACAAAAGTTGTGATAATAAATAAGATCTGTGTCAGCACTTGCTCCACAACCACGTGTATAAAATCATAGAGCCACTGAAAGGTACTTTCAGTTTTAATTGACATTTGTACTTTCATCCAATTTGGTTAAGGTCACTCCTGAATAAAGCCCTGATTCCCAAATGCTTCATGATGTCAGCTGACAGAAGAACAGGAAGGTACAAAGCAGGTGCAAATCATAAAATATGTGGATTACAACAGATGTAAGTAACCAAAGCTCATAAAAAGTGCCAGAGAGAGAGAGAGAAACATCAACGTGGACATGAGAAAAAAAAAATAAAAAAAGTGCAATAATCAGTGTGGTGTCCTCGAGAACATGAGCGACATCCTCGTCTACCTTTTTCATGAGATGAGATAACGTCCATATGAAGTGAAGATAAAGACGACTGTCACAAGCCTGAGGGGCAGCTCAGGGGTGAGAGGCAGCTTGGAGGGTTTGCAGACAGCAGCAGGTTGTTGGTCACTTCACCTTTTGGCTGTCCATCCTCAGCCAGTGGACACCCTGTCTCGTATAACGGACCATAGAGCTCATACTCGACATCAGGCTCAGTGGGCCCATAACGGTGTCCAGCTCTGTCAGCATGCCTGGAACATACAGAAATATTGTGAAAAATGTCAATCAGTTATGTCCTCAAAGGTTTTGTTCATTTAAGATATTCAGGTTACTGTCATACAGGAGTAAAAACAGAAAATATTCACATTTAAGAAGCTGGAATCAGAATTTTTAACTTATTTTTTTAATGAAAATAGTTTGGTGATATATTTTACAGTATAACTCAAACAGATGTGTGTAATGTGTCCTGTTCAAGGTTTTGTCTTTCAAAATTAAGAACTGCAAGTCAAAACATTTCCTGCAGTGAGGAATTTTTAGGAGGAATTAATTAATTAATTTGGCAGGAGAATCTCCTGGAGTTTTGTACATCTTGTGTGACGCAGAGTGAAAAAGAAATCTTAAGGACAAAAAAAATAAATTCAGGGGATTTCTTTTTTTTTCATTTTTGAAACCTGCTGAAAAAATGTGGCTGTTCTTTTAGGGGTGGGGTAAAAAAAAATAAAAAAATTCTGGCCTGCAAAACAAAAAAAAGTCTTTTGATATTTTTTCTTCTCCTGTTTTTTTTTTTTAAATTTGGCATTTTTTTGTTTTTTGGGGGGGTCGGGTTAAAAAAAATGTGGCCAGAGAAACAAAACAAAACAAAAAATCAAAAAAAATTTCGCTGTAAATTTATATATATTTTTTCTTTCTCTTTATTTTTCTTGTGTGAAGCCGCGTGAAAAAAAATCTTATTAATAAATAAATGAAAATCTCAGTTTTGTATTGCCAAGGAAGAAAAAAAAATCATGTAGGGAACAAAAAAAATTTGGTGACAAAAAAATCAAAATTTGGCAAGAAATTTGTTTTGGTTGGGGGTTGTTGAAACATTTTGGAGTAGTATTGGAGTAAGTATTGGAAAAAAAATGATTTTAACACACAGACATCTTTATTTGACCCAAGGCCTTAACCATGTCTGCCCCCCCCACCCCCTCTTCCCCGGAAAAAAATCTAAATTTGAAAACTGATTTCCTGCCATTCTAAATTAAAATATATAAAAATTCACTAACACATGGGATACTTTTTATTTTTTACCATAATGTCTGATAGTGCATTGTATTACATTGCTCTATTTTATTTTGTTTCATTGTACGTCATGGCAGAGATTAGGGATAAATAAAGTACAACTAACCATAATCACATTGAAGCGCTTCGATCCACAGAAAGGTCTGTGCCACGCAATTTCAGTAGAAACAGGTAACTTATTCCATCCATTCTTACCGCTGCCTTTGTGTGCCAGCTCCTCTGCCTGCTCCCAGATATCATTAGCGCTCAAGAATAATGTAGTGATGTTGACGTAGCTGAACGCCACTTGCTCAATGGCCCGTGGAACCACCACGGTGCCGCTGCTGCTGACGGGGTCCACGACCAACACGCTGCCACTGTGGCTGGAGCCAGGACCTGAGCTGGTGGACGTGCTGGCTGGAGATGGCATCGGGGACGGGGTGTCTGCGACTCTAAAGGGAGACGGATAAAAAGATTTTTGACGCGCTGCACCTATGACAGCTTAGTGCAATATGTCCAACATGCAGACTAGAGGACTTACTTTGACGATAAGGCAGAGGAATCGTGTGTTTTCTGAGCAGAGTTCTGAAAGACATTAAATTTAATTTAATTCGCAAAACAAAAAAATTGTATGTGCTGTATCGTAGAAAGTATTGTAACTTATGGATCTATGCAGAGGTGCTACTTTTCTGCCTCAGTATACATTTTTTGTTAACTTATAATACATTAATACTCACATTGAAATGATCAGTGAGGGTCTTTGAATACTTGAGTGCACTTTTTTGTTTGTGGCGAAACATGGCCATATGCAGGAGAGACTGGCACTTCAAACTACAAGAAACAAATGTTACTTATTAAAGAAAACAACAACAAAATTCAGTTGTTATCTACTCACCCCCCATGCAGATGGTTAAGTCATGTAAAGTTTCATAGTACACAAAACATTTGTGGAGCTTACAGGCAAACAGTGTTGCAGCAAATAACGTCTTTTCAAATCAATTTTGGATCTCAGGGCTTCGGAGACTTGGACTACACTGGACCAGCTGTTCGGAGCCATTTTATGTATTTAAAAAAAAAATGTTTGTATACGTTTTAAAATAAGTCCCCATCTACTTCAGTTGTTTATCAACAACATGAAACACTGTTTTGCTGTGAAGCTACAGAAATGTTTTGTGGACTACGAAACTTCCCCCGGACTTTCCATCGATATGAGGTTGAGTAGAATAATTACAGAATTTTCATATTCGCATGAATTTATCATGTAACATTCAGGTTATTTTGTTTGTCGACATTAAATTGAGAAAATCGATTAGAATAAATTGCCCATCTAAAACAAATTCTACATATTTACAGAGTTATCAACAATAAGTTGCTGTTGTTTCTAATCATTTTTCAACTTTTCAATATTAAATTTGAACAGTACTACAGTAAAGACAATGGAGATAAATCAACATTTCTCTGAATGAGAATTCATTGCTGCAGAGAACCAAAACATAGATGCTTGTAAGCTTAAAAACACGCACACACACGCACGCACGCACACACACACACACACACACACACACACGCACACACACGCACGCACACACAAAAATCTATCTAAAACAGGAAGTAAACTATAACCAGTAATGTTGTTAACATTCTGATGTGTGGAGAAACAACACATTAAGTATCATCTACACCTTACCATAAAGCTAAAAAGTCCTTTTCTGAGGGTGGAGCAGAGGGGTCCACTGTGTTTTTAAGTTTCAGTACAAACCTGTGAGAGTGGAGAATGTGCAGTAAAACTAATGAATGAATCAAATTCAGTTATGGAGCCAAAACTTTAATTCTAGCTTTGATATAAAGAACATTTAAATATCTGTGACCGTGACAGGGTGGAAGAGTCGACCCTGCACTCTATGGCTTTGTAAACATGCAATTTAACATTTACAAAAAAAAGCTTCTGATAGCGCAGATTATGAGTTATAACAAAGAGTTCGTACTTGAGCAGTTCAACGGTCTCTGCAAACATCGTGTAGGAAGACATGGAAATCTGTGGATCTTTTTCCATAGCAATGCCACTTTCAACGAAGTACATGGCCGCATCCAGGTAGTTAAACGCTTTATTGAATTTATCTGACTACAGAGACAGAAAGAGAGATGAAAAAACACAGTCTGGTTATAAGTTATTGGTACTAGTAGGTTGACTGCAGTCACTTTAGTAAATGAACAAACCAAAACGTACCTCTGCATCAGCTTTGTGCTTCAGTTTTTTGGCCTCCTTTATGTAATGCTTCACTGGATACTGCCTACAGGTTAAAGAAGCTTTATTATAGCAGTAACAGTTCATAACACAGTAAAAGTTGTCATCAGTGATACAAAATAAGAGTACTTTTCTAAATTAGGTTAAGTTAAATCGGATGTGTGTAAATACTACAAAATTCCAAACTAAAATACAACAGGGAGATGAGATTACCACCATTTATTTATCCTTCATTTGTGCAGGAAGACCTTATGATATGTGAATACTTGTATACGATTCTTTGATTGATTGTTTTCACTTAAAAAGATGTGTCCCATCTGTGATACAGTAAAAATATTTGCTTCCTCACAAATGTAAGGTTAAAGTGATTCCAGTATGTTTAAGGGCAATTTCAGTTTTTATTTTAAAGTTTGAAGAATATTTTGATGATTATCGGGATAATATCAGGAATCGTACTTGTTGGACAATATAATCATGACACGAGTTCACTCAAAAATGAAGTTTCGAAGGATTTTTACCTGTCCTCAATTATGAGCAACGGTCTGTTGGTCAAAGCCTCCTTGGTGGGCTGTGAAGCTGATGGGACGGCGAAGGTTCTCTTTGGGGGCTTCTGCTTGGATTGCAGGGCAGACATTTAATTAAAATGTGAACTTTGCTTCTATTCAGAAAAGAAGCAGTGCACTAATTTAATATTAATTAGCGTTGATCTTATATCCTGCAGTCACCTTTTCAGAGTGTGGGTGCTCTGTGTGCTTTCCGCTGCTCCTCTTGCACTTGCCAGAGTCTTTGCTGGTTGAAGCCTCCTTACTGGCCTCCTGTGTCTCCGCAGAACTGCGTTTGTTTGGCTTTGAGTCTTTAGTGTCTTTGGGTGTCGGAGGCTGCTGCTGCGAAGGAACAGGATTTTTCTTGGGCTTCTTTCGTTCCCGGTCCTCTTTTGAATTCTTGGAACTTCTGTGGGTGATAAGATAAGAGAGCGTGTGTGATCTGAGTGAGGTGACAACGAAGATAACATCTCATTTAAACAATGTTAAATGTGACCTACTCCAGTTTGACAGAAGCTTGACTTGATGAGGTATTCGTGTTTTCCAGCCTCGGTTTCTTCTTGGGAATAGTTTTATTGTCTACCTCAACCTAGAAGACAACAAATCACACATTAAAGTAAAAAAAGACTCATTTTATACATGTATGCTAACTAGAACAGCCCTTCATATTTCTCACATTTTGAGGTATACTCTTTTTGCTGGTTTTGGTGAGTTTGTGGGTTGTAGGAGCATCACTGCCCCCTCCATCTTGCTCTCTGACCAGTGCTGTTCTCTTTGCATCACCGGGTTTCTCCTGGCGGTTGCCGGAGGTCTGCGGGACTCTTGAGAGCAGACTTAGATCAATCTTCACCAGCAGGGATCTAGGAGGCCTATGGGAGTCTCGAGAACTCTTGGCTGTATGCCCGGTCTTCCCCAGGCGCTTGTGGGTTGTTTTGGTGCTCTTCTCTGACTTTGGTTTGCTACAACTAAATCTGACTGACGGTGCAGGAGACAGCTGGTCAGGCTGAGCAGGAGTTTGGGTGGGGCAGGAGCAGGGGTTCGGATATCGCACACCACAGGCTGGACATGAACCGTACAGAACGAGCGGGACGTCAGGCTCCGAGCCAGCCTTCCGCTTGTCAAGTGTTGTGTGTTTAGAAGTCCTCTTACTGTCTCTTTTAGCGTCAATGCTGTCCTTGCTTTTCTTGCTATGTCCTGTTTTCGTCTTTACCTTGGGTCTGTCTGTGAAACACGGGTCTGTGGGTCGTGTCGCTACGACTTCCTCACACTTCACAATGAGAGCTGCATCAGCGCGATCTGGGCAACCAGCATTTGCTGATACTGAGGAGTACGTGCATGAACCTTTCCTGCTACAGCTGTTTACATCAGCAGGGGGGGATTTTTGGCTTCTTTGCTGGTTAAAGGTGTCCTGAGGGTTTTCACTGTACTGCTGGGGTTTTCCAAGGCTATCAGTGAACGCTTTCTGGTGAGAAGAAAGCTGAGGTTTAGACTCCCTGCTGGGGTCGACCACCTCTACACTGGAGCGCTTGGAGCTCTGAGTCGGCGGTGGATGTTTGTGAGTGGGGCTCTCAGAGGCACCGCTTCGACCTTCGGTGCCGGAGTTCTGCTGGCTGGACCTGATCCAGTTCCCCAACTGCCAATCAACATGGGTCACCACTGGAGCATCAGGCTACAAAAGACACAAACATTGTGAGCAAGAAACAGCTCAGAGAATGTTTAGATTTATGCGTCCTTCATTTAATATACAAACAGGGCAAGCAGCATATTACCTCGGTTTTAACTGAGCTGCTCACTGGGTGTTGAGGTGGCTCCTCTGTGGTGCTTTCACTGTCCGACTCTGATCTTGAGCTACTCTCTGAGTCGCTGGAGCTGGCAGACTCGACCCCTCTGGAATGTACTGCTTCAAATGATCTACAGCACGCACACAGAACACAACAATAATATGAGACAGCTGTTATAATTTAATAACAAATATTATGGCCCATGTGCCCAACTGCATGTCATATTTTGAAATTATGGCACAAAAACTGTCCTTTTGAAAAGTCACTTACGATGAGGTGCTCTGCTGGAGGAGCTGGGATGGATCTGCAGGACATGAGTCATAGTTTTCTGGTGAGAAAAGACAGGGAAAACAAACGTCAAACAAAGAAACAACACAAGTGGATGTCATTGTTAAAAAAAACAAACACAGATGTGAAATTGACTCCAGTGCACTACAGTTTAGACTACCAAAAACATCCCAGATTATAAACTTGATAACCACTTGAAAGACCAGACCTTTAAAATACTACTACATCTGAAGGGCTGTTTGCTTCCTGTTAAGTTCAACATTATACAAGCACATGCTTTTCAACATTTGATAGTAAAAATCTATTTCAACATAAAATCGAATGCATCATACAGATTATGCACGGCTTCATCTCCAGGAGCACAGATTAAATGGCTATTTTTATTTAACCTTATTAAGTTAGTAGAGTTCTGAATCAATAATGATACCCACATGATTCATCAGACGGGTGTCTCATTTCTACAATCCTGTGGGTTTGCATTCTTTGACAATCGTTCAGCGTCACAACAACCTGTTCCTAAAATGTTTTGTTAGCATTTTCCAAATTCCACACATTCCTAAAATCCACAACTGCTGCCAAAACGTGTTTCTCTTGCCTGATGTGATCTTAAAATTAAATATAAAACGCATCCAGTCGTGGCTGCATTGGCTGGTAATGTTTTCACCTTGTGAGTCTGTATGTGTCATCATGGCTAATGTGGTCCTGGAGGCAACTCTTATAGTGTGATAATAGTTTTGTGACAGATCACGCCTCTCTTTTACACGACTGCCTCTTTCTCTTAGTGGAGGCTAATTTGAGATTAAATTGTAGGGTTGTTTGTCTCCTCCGGTATTTTGTGGTAAATCCACAGAACTGGGCAGCTGGGTTGTACAAGTTTCCATAGAAACATAGAAGAAAATGAGAGGAGAGGAGAGGAGAGGAGAGGAGAGGAGAGGAGAGGAGAGGAGAGGAGAGGAGAGGAGAGGAGAGGAGAGGAGAGAAAAAACGAAGAAGAGAAGAGACACAACACACTTACTCTTTAATGACACAATATTATAATTTCTACCTTACTATTTCTTATCATCATTTTCATCTTGTTCTGTGCCTGAATTGCACTAATTTCCTCATTACTCACTTTGTCCTGGACATGAAGAGACATGCTCTGCTTCCTGTTAAGACAGAGAGAAAAAAATAAAATAAAATCACGCACCTGAGAGTAGTGAGACACAAAAGGCCATGAGCTGCAAGGATGCAGGATTATACTGACTCATGGTCCATGCCAATGGGCATAAAATCAAGACAGATTTCAATATTTCTCAACCTTTAAGCACTTACCTTGGCTGGGAACGGGGACATGGAGGGTTCACCTGTGCTAGGTGTGCATATAGCTGTCAGGAGAGGGGGACACCAGCGGGTCATTTCCTGTAGAGGGGCATAAATAGAGACAGACATGTCAGGAGTCGATCAACATAGCCCAGCTACAAAACAGGAATCACTCTATATAAAGTAAACATCAACATAGGATTCATTCTTCAGTGTAGGCCAGTAGCACATGCTGATCTTTTTGAGCTCTGTGAAGCTGTGAGGTGAGAGAACAATTGAAAATAAACAGAAATGTAGTGATAAAGAAATACTGTAGATCCAGAACAGAGGAATGTTGCAAGACAGCTAAAGAAAAGTGTATCTGCAGTTATCAAACTTTGTATGGTTGTTGAGCAACTAGTGTGTTTGCTCTTCTATGGTTAAAAATGTAACACGAGCACAGTCAACTTGTGTGTAATACATTTTGTAAGAATCCCCATGAACAATCAGACAGCATGACTTGTGCACCTACATTTGTTGAGATATCAGAGCTGTTAAGCAGTTTGCTGCTATTTATGCACAAGTGGTTTAGAACTCAAATGTTAGATGTAAATTAGCCAATGTGAACTATAAATAAGAATTAAAACGGCTGTACTTACCCTCAAGATGTCCTCAACACACTGAGCTTCATTTGTCCTTGTCTGTAGAAAGAAAATGAGTCATTGTGAGTTTACAAAAAGACCTAGAAAACCTGTGGGCAATTATAACACAAACATAAAAAGGTTTGTTTAGGGGCTAAGGTTTTACAGAGCAAAGCATTTATGGTATCTGACAGGAAAGACTTAAGTTAACTTATGGGTTAGGTTTATGTATTGCCATGCATGATTCCAGTGTGAAACTATCTTTGACTATTTTTTACAGAGGAGTACAGAGGACTGATAGAGAGGTGCAACACATAGTGCAACGACAATCACCTGAAGTTCAATATCAGCAAGACCAATGAGCGTATGGTGGACTACAATGTCTCATATATAATATAACATTTCTATACAGCTACAAGTTACAAACTCAAGGAGGGCACCTTAGATTACCGTCACCAATTCAGCATCCAACCAAAAGTGAATTATAGTCATGATCTCCCCTCTGAGTGATATCGCGTTGAATAATGGCCAGAAACGTGTTTTTGCAGGATATTATGATTTGAAAAAGTAAAGAAAAGCAGCAAATCCTTAAATTAAAAGGAAACTTTTTTGCTTGAAAAATGACTAAAACAATTGATTATTGAAATAGCTGCCAATTAATTTGCATTCGATCTATTAATTGACCAATCTTTGCAGCTTTAGCCTACTGATACTACATCACCACTAGATGAGTGAAGAAATACCTGTCAGGCAGCAACACAGGCCAACCCAGACATCAAATAAATAATGTGTGTGGGTGTGTGTGTGTGTGTGGGAGAGAGTGTGTATGTGTGTGTGTGTGTGTGTGTGTGTGAGAGAGTGAGTGAGTCAACAGGCTGTATTTCAGTTTGTTTTCAGGCCTGTCTTTCAGTTTTTTATTGTGAATGGACAGTGTTTGAGATAAGGTCTGAGTGAATGGGCCTCCAGACCAATAGAGTTGGTGACAAAGCTCATTTTTTGTTCGGCTGAGCCCAAGGGTGAAGTTATCGGAGGCAGCTGAGCACAAACACACACATGCACACGCACACACACACACAAACCACAGGCTTTTTGCACACACCATGCTATGCACCTGAGTAAGACATGATACCACATGTTTGAATTCTGTCACACTGGGTATTGATATCGACTACAAGCAGCACAAAACAACCATTCCCAAAAGGACTAGTCACTTCTAACTTTTTGTTTTCTTAAATGTCATTGTGTTTTCTTGATATTGTGTTTTATGTTCACATGGTGGTGTGTACCAAACAATTGTTCCCTTACATCAAGGGACTTTGTAGGGCGGGGCACCTCTGCCATCGCTTTATGTATAATGGTGTGTGATGATTGTACTTATCAAAAAATTGTTATTTCGATAATACCTGAATCAATTGTTCAGGCCTATTTTGCACTTGGGTTGCAATGTTATGAAATTTTCAAGGTATGATAACTGTCTCAGAAAATATCAAGGTTTCGCTGTATCACAATATATGGAATTACACATTTCTTTGTCTTCTTAGTGGTATTAATATTATGTTGCAATAACCCTCCATGGAATGGAAAAAGAGGGGTTTGTTTTGGTATATCATTTCACAAAATATGTCCTGACATGAAACTTGATATAAACTTGAAACATGTATTTTAATTAGCCATTTTTTCATTATTTTTTATTTGTTAGGGAGGTTTTATTTTCATATATGGTTTACTTTTAGAAAAGCAATTTTTAGGAACTCTTATTTTGTACCATTTGGTTATATTTATTTCCTTCATCTAAACCGCACCCATTCGCCCTTTTGTTTTGTAGTTTGCCTCACTTAATTTTATTCGTAACAAAGTCTGGCCTCAATGTTAATAAATAACTATTTTTACCAACAACATCTGATTTTATGTGGCTTCCCTTTACCCTGGGCTGGGCTGGAACAAAACCCGAGGGACATTTCTGATTATACCGTCTTATATATGGCTTGTTGCAGATGTTGAATTTAATTGTGGAGTGGAGGGTTGGTGAGAAATAGTCGAATGAGTAACTACCAAACTATCTTGCACTGGACAAGTCCCAGCAGAGAGAACAGCGGCACATTCAGCACTGCTGTGCTGCGGCAGGAGGGTGAGGGGGAGGTGTGGAGCGCTGCAGGTGCAAGGGTTGTGTGTGTGTTTATGTGAGACAAAGAACAGATGAATGAGTCGAACTGGAGTTCAGCCAAACTCTCCAAAACAAAGCAAGTCTTACCTGAGCGCCTGAACAGTCAAGCAAGAAAAATCAACACAACTGAGGGACTTTAGAGAACATCCTGAGCTCAGCAGACACTCAATCCGCTTAGTCCACAGTACAGTATATTCAAAGCCCAGACAACAGTGCTGAGAAACAATAAGAAGGACTTTACTCCTCTTATCTTCTCCCCCACAGTCTGCAGAAGCACCAAACATGAGATTCGGGGGCATATGATATTGCAAGACACTCATGTTTTATGATGTACAATATCTATATTACTAGAGAGGGAGATATTCTCACTAAGCAGGAAATCAATCATATACTACTAAAACTAAATTACTATTAGATGCTACCTTAAGGTTCAACAGTGTCCTATTGTAAAATAAGGTGATTGTATTTGTTTACACAGAGCCAGAGTAAAACTTGAACTTCAAGGTTCTTATACACTTAATTTTGATTATATACATAACAATAATAAACTTAATTCCATAAACAAAACAATTAAAAAAAATGTTTTAATGACATTATAGTTACATTGTCAGGTATAACTTGATTACATTTTGATTTCTGTGGCTGTGTCGATTTTTTAAGTATGCCTTGCAATATTTTGAACGATTGATTTTGAAGTAATCCAGAGTGATGCACAGGGAACAGTCTACTGCTCTACATCGAGAAAACCAAGGGGCTAATTGCGTATTTTTGAAAAAAGGAGGCAAAGACACAGATGCCTGTGAAGCTGGGGTGGAGTAGGTGACAAGTTTTGGTAATCACACGTTGCCAACACCAACACCCACGCCAGCTACAGTCTGTCCACCCTGCTGCCATCTGGCAAAAGATACAGAAGTATCTGCTGCCGTACCACCAGACTACGGAGCAGCTCATTTCCTCAGGCTGTGAGACTCCTCAGTTTATCCTCCACAAGCCACTGTATAAAAGTGTTTGTTATTTTTCTTATGTAGCATTAAGGGACTTACAATCATAAATCACAGACATTACACTCACCTCTAAAAACTGTGGCAGTATCTTTGCTTTGCCCAGGTCAGATTTGTTGATTAATTCCGGTAGAGGCACGTATGGCTCTGGTGAAGGCTTCAGCTCTGGTGACTCGCTGACCACCTGGTCCTGACCATCCATGGGTCGCACATATGCTGTTGGCTTCTGGGTCATGACTACGTTGGGCTGCTTAGACAGGAGTGAAGGGAACGTCTGGGAAGGTAGTGCGTTACCCTTGTTGGCTTGAGACAGAGGTGTATCTTTGGGGGACTGTTTTAGGTTAAATGTGGAAACATCCATGTTGCCTGTGCACTCGGAGGGGTGATCTGTGGAGCCTTGAAGCTGATGTCTATCCAAGGTGTCCTTAGTGTCCATGTCAGTGTTATCTTGGTCACTGGAACATAAGAAGGGTAGTGGTGGCTTCACATCAGGAGCCTGACAAGACATTTCCTGGGTAAGGCTGACACGCTCCCTGAGATCTGCTTCACTTTTCTTTTGGTGATGTGCTGAGTGGCTGAGCTGACTGCGGTTCAAAGATGAATTCCCATAGTGGTTAGGAGAAGAAGAGGTGTTAGACGTCCTCAGGTGCTGAGAGGAGTATCCACTACTAGACGGGGCTTTCTGACTCTGAGTCGACATGTAATGGACCAGGTTATGGAATGGCGGTTTGGTTGGTTTATCCGTGTTAGGCTGACCCTGATCCGACTGTGAGAAGGTCACATAAGAAGGAATGGGTAAAGGCTCAGTGGCAAAGGGATGGGGATTATTTACATCTTCATAACTGCCCAACATCCTCTTGATTCGATTGGAAAGCTCATCCCCTTTGTTTGTCTACAAAAAGAAGGTGTAAACAGTTATGTTAACAGAGGACAAATAACCTTAATCTAATAAACATAATTACATTTAACTAAATGTCTTGATCCCTTGGTTGTTTAATCCCCAAAGGAATATACATCACACTGCTGATAACAGCCCAATAAATTTAGCCAAATTTAAAGCAACAACACTCAAGCATCAAACCCTCATTGATGTTTTCTTCCCTTTCAATTCGTCCTTTGCCAGAAATACTGGTTTAATATTTGAAATCTTAATAAATTGTTAACTTGTCTGACTGCTGGTGATACATTAATGGCAGAATCCTTATTTTGTCCTGCCAATATTTACAGTTTCAGTCTAAATAACTCACTAAAATCTCTCCAAACAGTGTGCTTTGACTGTCCAGACGTGAGTTAGAAAAGAGAAGAAGTAAGAAAAAGGTTGATACTTTCATTTAAGTCACCTTTAATTATTATCATCATGTGCTCACAGCAATTGCACTTGCAGTAATTGAGCTTTAGGAGCACCAGCGAGTGATTCACTGGCCTTCTTGTCTCACAGGCTACGTACAGGCTGTCCCATCTTATTTACTGTATGGAGGCTGTTAGGGCCATTTGTAGCCTCAGGGGAAGAGTACAGACACTACTCAAGGCTGAAAATAATCCTGACATCTGCTCTGCATGTTTTCCCAATAAAAAAAAAATTTAATTTTTTTTTTTTTTTTACAGTTAATATTCTCTGCACAAGATGCAGAAAGTGACAATAAATCACAGATTAAAACAATTATCATATTCTCCATCAAGGAAACCAAAGTGATTAGAGGAGCAGAGTTAGAAATAATGCATTATTACATATTAATGCAACAATTTATATGGCGTTTTCTTTACTATCATTATTTTTGATAGTACAAAAACCAATTTCATCAAAGTCCAATTTTTGCTAAAAAAAGATGTAAATTTGTATAAATGCAATTTTTCTTTTGGGGGTTAAAGAACATCTGAACGACCTGAAATTAATCTTACACTTTACACGCATATTGTGCTTTAAATGCAACACTTAAGATAAGAAGTTGAAAATAAGCATCTTTTATAACAAGGACATTAGAGGTCCTGTTAGAGTCTGCACTGCTGTTCACATGCGAATAGGTCAACAATTTGTCTGAACTAGTCCGCCAAGAACCTAATGTGGTATTTACCTTGTATGGTTTGCCAAAAAGTGGTACATTCTCAGGGTTAAGTTCTTTGGCTTGTTGGCTTGTTTCTTGGTTCCTCTGTTCCCATGCTCGGAGACGAAGAAGGTTCCTTTCTTCATTGTGTACACTGTAAATTAAACATTGCAAAAGAAAGACAGATCTTAAAATTAGCATTGCATTTACAAGTGCATCAATTCAACATCAACACTAAATACAATTACCCAGTTAGATGCCACAGGTAAATATTCAGTAAGTGCTTTATATATTAAAACTTGAATCCAACCACCAACTTGAGGACATACTCCACAACTCAATGACTCAGATTGTAAAACAGTTTGTTCTTTACATATTGTATCGGAGATTTTCTACGATTCTAAACGCTTCGAACACCCAGAACAATGAATGTGTCTGATCAGTTTTAGCTAAAGAGAGCAGAAAATTTAGAGACTGAAAATTTATGGCATCTTATCACAGACTTATCTCCCCTGGGGGCAGAGCAGCAGTCTAATGGGGGAAGACAGTACCCCTCATATGGACAGAAAAGTGCAATTAGGCTCACAGACGCCTTGAGGATTCACTGCAAAACTCACATCTGTTCTCACTAGTCCCTAAAGATGGCGTGAAGCCCATGCAGACATCAAATGGATGATTACAACTACTGGCCTTGATATGATGCCAATGGCAGAAAGAGCTGCTTTGCTATACTATATTACATTGTGGAACAACAACAGGCCACATGGGATCAGATCTGTGTAATACTTTCAATATATCTAAGTGTGCTGAACATTTATCAACATTTAGAAATTTCATAGTTTTCTTCCAAAAATACAGTGTTTATCATCCTCAGCAACCCCAGTGGGACGCTTCCATGGCAACAGGTGGAGCAGCACAGATTTGGGATTAAGCCAAACAGATGAGCACTCACTCATTAATTTCACAGAGAGACTGGCCAAAATAACTGGTGGGACCTAGATCAGAACTAGCGAGGGTCAAAGCAACGGCATACTGTGGTTGTATTAAATGTACAAAATGTAGATTTTTTTTTGCTGATTGTGCATGTTGAGGAAGCAGCACAAGCACCTTTCAAAAGCTGCTGAGAACAACATCAGAGGTTTAATTATTGATGCGACTGGAACATAAACTGTTCAGGATAGACACTCAGGGATGTAATGTTAATGGGTCTAATTATTTAGCATGAGTTACATCTGAACAAATACTGTAGTGATATCACATACATGTTTTCTTTTCCTGGTTTAGAAGGCTGCATTACAGTGACATGATATTTTCTCAACTTACCTGACTATGAATTATTGTTTTAGTATTTTGTGTAATTAGCAATAGTCATTTCTACAATGTTGATGCAGTAGCGATATCAAGGTATTTGGGGAAATGTATTTTCATGTTTGATTTTGTCGTCCAGTCCAAGCATTTTTGAAGGGCTCTATATGTTGTGTATTCAAATATAGCCTAAAAATATGACAAAAGTATTTAAATATTGCCATATTGCTCAGCTCAAGTATTTTAACTGTCTGTTAGTTTCCTGTCTTTAAAACAAATTATAATTTGCAGTTTACTGTGCCCTCAGTGCAAAACCTTCAGCCCTCAGTGCAAAACCTTCCACCAAGGGCGTATGAGCAAAATTTGAGTGTACCAATTTACCAATCACAGATGATAAATACCAGAAATTGATCAAATGTTCAATAAAAAGGTGAAATAACTACCTGACTAAGAAAAAGAAGCTCTGAATCTGAAAGAAAAAAAATTAAAAAATGGGCAAAAAGCATTTTTTCCTTCATTTTGACTTTGCTGCACCATGTAGCTTTGTACCACTTGGTTTCTAAATAAAGTAAAAAGTTGCTTTTATGTTAGGGTCCTCATTCATACTCAAAAATGGGTCTATGAGAACATATCAAATTGTTTTTTGCAACTTTCAGTACAATGAAGCGCAACAAATGTGAGAAAAGGAACTCAAGACACAAAGAACTTACTTTTTACTATCCAAACTCAAGGGAACACAATGTTATAAATAAAATGTTAAGCCTCCCACACAGTTCCACATCACAGGGAGGATGTGAGAGTTCCTGGTTCAGTATCTCCTCTGAGCCAAACACATAAACCCCGAGGGCCACGACAGACTGAGAGACAATCTGGTAGTGAGTGACGAATTTTAGGGTTCCATAGCGTGATTTAAAGGAGACATATTGTGCTTTTTTTATTTTTTTATTTTCAGGCTCATAATTTTATTTTGGGTTACTACTAGAATAGGTTTAAATGCTTTAATGCTCAAAAAACACTTCAGTTTTCTCATACTGTCCAGGGCTGCAGCACTGTATTCCCCCTCTGTCCAAAACGCTCTGTTTGAGCTCCTGTCTCTTTGCGGCCCCTCCTCCCGAACAACAAGTCTGCTGTTATTGGTCAGCTCACACACGTCTGAGCCAGCACCGCTAACAACAACAGAGCAGCTTCACTAAATTAAGTCTTATTTGCCAAACTAGCTGCTAGACATGTATTATGCAAATGTGTGACAAGGTGACATAGTGTGATGTCAAGAAGTAACGGTATTAAAGGCGCCACAACTGATGAGGCGTTTCAGGGGCAGTGTTTTGTGTGGGAGAGAGGAGCTACTGTTGGTGCGGTCTTGAGGCTTTTCAACTTTCAAGACCTATTACATGCACAAGAACCTATACAAAACAATGAAGCAAGGAGAAAAACTGACAAAGCATAACAAGTCTACTTTAAATGTATAAATGTAGGAAAATTCAAAGCTTTTGACCAGCTGCAATGATGCTAGATTAGGCAATAGACAGACAATTAACCATTTTGAAAAAACGATTGATCAATCAGTGCCAAACATTATAGATCAAGGTTTTCAATTGTATGACAGTGATCTTAGGGTTAAATCCGCTGTTTAAAGGAGCACCATGTAGTTTTGGGGAAGAAATTTTGACCCTTTTTTTATGCCTAAACAAACTAAATTAACAAACTCTCAAGTCATTTTTATGAGTGAGTAAACTGAATAAACAAACTGACCTTAAAAAAGGGACAACACAATTTCTTTTTACTTTGTTTATATGTGGCGGACACTGCCACCTTTCTATCTTCAAAACAGTGTTCTGGGGACCTTATTTTCCTCTGAGAACAGCTTGTTTATTCAGTTAAGGAAAAAAATAAATATTTCTGAGTTCGTATTATTACCTCATTAATATTGTAAAAAAACAAAAAAATCTGAGTTTGAATTTCTTCTCCAAAAACAGCATAGTGTCCCTTTAACTGTAGAGTCTACAAGAAAGTTGATGACTATATCATTATATTGGTAAATAAAAACAACACAACAGTTATTATAAATTGAAAGGAAAACATTTGCATTTCTCTTCTGCTCAGATTATCACAGCCCAAGTTTTATGTTGATGTTACTGTGTGGTTGAATCTGGTTGCCCTGTGTGTTTTGGGTGATTTTTGAGGAATATACAGTTAAAAAGACATTAATCCGCTGTCGTCCAACTTGTTATGCATGATCCAAGTAAGTCAAACACGACGTACGAGGCTTTAAAACTAAAACATGTACGCTACACAGCTTGTATAAACACAGCAGCCTTTGACCAGCTGGGTAAAAAAAAATCACATCAGCCTGCTCTTTCCAGCTGATTCCACCTCCTCCTCGAACTGCTTATCAAGCTAAAAAAAAACCCTGCATGTCACTTTTAACACCGACTACAGAAAGTCACCACACCCACACCGCCTTCCTCCCGATTACTTTCACGGAGTTTTTAAACGCAAAACTTTTACTTTAAAAGACGTGTCAAGTGCGAGGCTTGCGAGCTTGGCTAACCGTGTCTTTTTGCTAATTAACATTGAAGTCGGGGGGCTGCGGAGCTAGCGCCCCAGCAGCTAGCAGGCAGCTAGCCGCCGCTGTGTCTGCCTTACCTCGGCTGAGATGCCATGGTGCGCCTCTCACAACAACCAAAGTTGGTTGTCATGTGTTTCTGACAGTCCTCACCACGGTGTCCTCCTCGCTCGGTCACATTGCGTATCGCTGGAGGTAATTAGTTAATTGAAACGGCTGTCAGGCCGCCGTTGTTTAATACGATAGTTGTCTGCTAACCGTCCGTGTTTGGGTTGTCCACTCTCGCTGCCTGCTGGACTGTTCTACTCTCTTCTACCCGGGGACCGAGCTCTGCTTTATAAACTCAACGCGCTGCAAACACCTATAAAAACACCTATAAAGCAGCTGTGTTATTATTCTAAGCGTAAGTACAACGTAAATATAACAAAGGAGTCAATTAAGAGCTATTTTATTCGCAGTTTATTCTTCGCTTATCCAGTTTGCCCAAACTTTGCACTGTTACCCCTGCGTGGCAGACATGGTACAGTCATCTGTGTTCAGTGTTATGAGTCCTGATTTAATGACAGCTGCTTATGAAGCTAAAACATGTCTGCAAATGTCTTGGAAAGTAGATTTCTGACCTAAAACAAATAACGATCCTCAAAAGAGAGACATAAAACTACAAATAGAGTGCAAAAAAATGAATGAATAGTCAATGGACCGCTAGCATGAAAAAAGGTGAAGGCCTATTTGCTCATTAATAAGATATTAAAGGATAAGTTGACCCAAAAATGAAAATTCAAGGGGAAGTTTTGTAGTCCACAACATATTTCTGGAGCTTTACATCAGAACAGAGTTGCAGCATTCTTCTAAACAACTGAAGTAGATGGGGACTTGTTTAAAAATGCTATAAACAATTTTAAAAAAACAAGAACAAGCACAAAAAAACAAACATAAACTGGCTCTATTCAGCGGGTACAGCTCAATCCGATTCTACAGAAGCCCAGAGATCCCAAATTGATTTAAAAACACATTATTGACATCATTTTTAAGCCTAAATCTGTAGCTGCTAAGCTAAAAGCGTTAGCACACACCCTGTCTGAAGTGGGTGCATGAGCTTGACTGTGCGTCAAAGGGTGTACATGAAGTCTTTTCCTTTTTGCTTCGTCTTTTTCAAATCAATTTGAGCCCCTGCCCCGCGTATCTGTGCCCATCCTTGCCTGAGTCAAATTTAAACTGAAATGGTTGACAGATATGTGACACAACTGACTGTGGATGCAGCACAAAACACAAAATATTCATGTTTTAGATTTGAAATAAGACACATCTGTCACACCCTTTTGTGACTGCGTGTCAATGCGTCACCTTACCTGTTAACAGCTAAAAAGCAGTACCTCTGGATCGGGCAGGGATTCACTCTCCTGCCCAGAAATACAGAGCCAGTCTTCTGACTCACTTTTGCCGCCTTGGTGCCAGTTTTGGTGAGTAAATTCAGATTTGATGACACACAGGCAAAAATGGCAATGGTTCTGAGGTCTCCTGCAGCCTGAGGCAGAAAACAGATCATTTTACACATTTCAGCAAGTCATTTAGGATGAACACGATGATAAAGTGCATCAGAAAAGGGTTGAAAAATTAGGTGGTCTGTGTGCTTTTTTGGATTTATCCCCTGTAGTAGTATAAAACATGGGTCAGTGCCCTCTAGGGTGCCCCTTAAATGGAGAAAATGCAGTGCAGTGCCATATAGCCACACATGCTAGAAGAGGGGTTGTAGCTGTTTCATATTAATCACAAATTTCTGCATGCTGCTGCCCTTTATTTTTTATGCCACTGTCTGCGTGTTGCTGTTGGAGCATAGACAGCAGCGCGTGTACGATTTCATGCAGGCCTGAGCACAGGCTGTGCAGAAAGTCCTGTTATTGGACACTCACCCTGGGTGGTTATGTTACACTGCTACTGGACGTCTGCCAGCAGTGCACACCAACATCATCCTCCTCCATTTAGACCTGACTGGGAGCTAAGGACAGCTGAATGTACCATGAGAATGTAAGATTGCAGACATATGGCAGTATATCAGCGGGGACATAAATGATGTTTTGCAGTAATACAATATATATTTACTTAATACTGCTGAAAAATATGCAAGCCTCGCTCTCTCAAATACATGCATTTACAATATTTACATTTATCATAAGTGTTGTTTCCATCCAGTGTGTATTTAAAGGTTATTTAAATGTGGGACTATAAAACAAATATTAGGCTGTAACTGTAACCATATATAACTCCATGTGTATCTGTTTATGTGTCAAAGCACAATGAACAAAATCGAGCCTTCGTCAAGGAGTCAAAAACGGCTCAAAGTTTGTTTTCAAGGTCTAGCATAACCATGTCGTGGCAATAAATGCATTTTTAAGGGTTAACAGAGAGTGCCTTGGAGTTTTCTTGTGTCTACATATGTCTTCGTCTCAAAAGGAGCTGTCTTTCCTCATACTTTTAGCCAGAAAACTGGCACACTTCAGTAGCACTGATATACATCACACTTTCCAGTTGTATTCCTCTGTATGTCCTGAAGATTTTACCTGAGGGTTTTGTTTATATAATGTTCAACGCCTGAGTTATAGAACATGTTATTCCCCAAAACATGGCAAAAATAGGCTGTTGGCTGTATTTTCCTGATATATTGAGTAGAAAAAGAGATATTCCAAATTTCCTCTGTAAAAACCTTTCATTCTATTATGGGAACAGAGAGAAACAAACTTGGCCTTTTACAAAGTTCATATTTGTGTGCAGGAAATGTATGCAAATTAGTGCATTTGTAATTTGAAAAGTGTCTCATTTGGATATATAAACATGACATTTAAGAAAACTTGAAATACAAAGAATAATTGTGTTAATGTAAGTAATCAACTGGGGATGTTTTGTGATGATAACTATCTGTTAAAGTCTTTGCCCTGTCGTGTCTTTCCTACTAATTACCACTTGGTGGCACTATATAATTTCTTGTGAGTAGAACAGAACAGACAGATCATTCTGGCCACACAACCAGGAGCAGGTGGAAATAGCTTTAGGTATATAATTCATAATAATGAAAACACAAACACATTATATTATGACCAGAGCAGCACACACTGACATACTACACACGTGTACAGTAACCAGACAGCATTCCAAACATATCCATTAGTCCATTTTTTTTTTCTTTTTGCAGTTCAGGTAGTGGACTAAATCTACATACATACATACATGCCTACAAGTGTATACTTAATCTGTCTCGAAGTTAATTGTAATAAGAAGTAGGTTTGCAATAACTTGTTTGAACACATGACTGAAAAGGAAAATAAAAAGCTTTATCATAGCCATTAACACTCACATCCATTAACATCTCATATTTACAATCGTCATTTCACTGAGAACTTTTCCATTACTCCAGCCGCCTTTTGAATAAATCCATCCCTCTTTGTGCGTGACAAAGCTGGATTCATACATGCAAAGTGATCCACACATCTGCATCTTTGCTCAAATCCCAACAAATAACCTGCACAACTAAAAGAAGAGACTAAAGGTTTAAAGGATAACTTCACTCAAAAATGAAAAATCAGTCATAACCTACTCTCCCCCATGCAGATGGAAAGTTGGGTAAAGTTTTCCACAAAACTTTTCTGGAGCTTCACAGCAACATAGGGTTGCAACATTCTCCGAAACAACTTAAGTAAATGGGGACTCTTTTAAAATGTACAACAATGACTGACTTTTCATTTTTGAGTGAACTTGTCCTTTAAATGTACAAGTGTTTAAATTACTTTAGCCTTCTGTCTATTAAAGGAAACTCTGCAAGACAGATCCTTTACAAAAACAAACAGGAGAGCATGAACAATTATTGTGTCACACGAGTAGCTGCAGAGATCATCGTGCTTTCCACTGTGTGAAAGTCAAAAGCAAACTCATCGTCTGTTATATTTTCTGATTCCACATTAACTCCTCAGTCACTGCAAAGGAGAGATGTGTAAGCCAGTGGTAAAAAATTATGAATCAGTTGCACACTACTTTATGTATTATGGTTATGATCCACGCAAAACTTACTGTGACTATATAAATCAACCTCACTGCAAACCAATATTCTGATGGTCAGTAATCCTGATATATTTTACAGTGGTGGAATGTAACTAAATATTAAGGACTGTACAGGACTAATTTAGGATACCTGTACTTTACTTAAGTATTTCCATATTATGATACTTCTACTCGACTACATTTCAGAGGAAAATATTATACTTTTTACCCCACTTACAGTTACTGCACACAAAACATGTGAAAAGCTCAAAGAATATTGTGTTTTTATAGCTTAAACTATCCAACCGTGTATAGAGTATAGCTGAAATGATTGATCTATTGACAGAAAATGAATCAGTAACAGGTAATTAAATCAAAATTTTATGGTTTTAACTCATGAAATGTGAGGATTTGCTGCCTTATTATCTTTTATATACATACATATACATATTTCTCTGGATGGAGTACTTTTTAACACTTTAAGTAGAGTTTTTACTTAAGTAAAAGATCTGACTACTTATTCCATCAGTGAGATTTTATCCTGCACCTTCTTGGTTGGATGGGTTTTGATTTCTCTGCCAAAAGGTGACCATATATGGAGGACATTTAAGAACTTCATCCCCCAGGACGTCTCCCCGTGTGATGACTTGTACGCAGAACGAAGTCCCCGTGTTTTCTGCGTTGAAGTGCTGCGTGATGTCGTAAAGGAGGCCACAGTTCTCTGCGATTGGGGTGGGGCTGTTGTGTGCAGGCAGTGTGCTCGCAGTGAGGCCTGTGGTTTTGACTTCCAGCATCTCATGTCCAACTGTAGATGTATCCACTGGCACCACCACGTAGGCGTGCTGGAAGCTCTCTCCAACGGTGCACTTGATCTCCGTAGACCAACAGTATTCCCCGAGGTCTCCTAGGAGGAGAAAATATTAATCAAAGGCAAGCAGATCATTTTATGTGCAATTCTAGTCTATGAAAGTCAGGCATTGATGAATTGATATAAGAGAACCACTTTGGTAACACTTTAAAATAACCATTATCAATAAATACCATAAATGGTAAATCTATAGTTAATTAAACTTTAGTAAATGGTTATTTCACTGTTAACTAAAATTTAATGCTTCAAAACCTCTGTTTTGGTTCCCACGCTTAGTGTTGCATACACACCTGAAGGATCTAAGATAGAGCCAAAAACTAGAGAAAAAAAGTCTACAAAATTAACATAAGCTTCAACATTTATTAAGCAACTGTTTATTGTCAAAATGCAGCTGATAATACTTTGTAAATGGTAAAAAAATAAATACTGTGTAGTTTATATTTAAACAAAATTTGGATGGCCATTATAAAGTTTAAACTCTATAGTTTATAACCCTTAACAATGGCTTAATAAATGGTTTGTAAAGCATTTCATGGTATGTAGGTGGTAATTACCAAGTAACATATTTGAAATTTCCTTCAAAAATGACTCACCAATTACCACAATAATCAAAGTTCTTAAAATGACATCAATTAATTGTAAAAATTTAAATAATTGTTAAAAAATTTCCAACCAGTTTCTGCCCAACTTCTAACATGGCATGATCAGCAGAAGTTAAGCAGAAACTAGTGGGGAGTTTCTTGGAAATGTATTTAAAAAATCACCAGCTATTTAGTAACTGATTCTTGGAAAATATTAGAATGTTATTATTGAAAAGTATTGGGGTAATTTTCAATAACTTTTGAGGTCATTTTTGAAGGACATAACACACCAGATAGTCAAAGTGCACTGTTACCTTCACAAATATTTATTATTCATTTCAAAGAAATTTCAAATATGTTGCTTGGTAATTATCACTTACTTACCATTCAATTTCCAGACCTGTAAAATGAAGTGTTGTCTTGAGCTGCCTGGGGCTTGAAACATTACTTTTTACTGTAGCTTTCAAATGGTTAGACTCATAACTTCTTTTTAATCTATAACTTTTAATTTGCTTTTATTGTCTTTTAATTAATTTCTAATATGTGAATATGTGCAGATTCCTTTATTATAAGTGATAATCTAGTCACTACTTCAGAGATCTGTCACTTAAATAGAGTATGTGTTAATGGGGGTTGTGCATATATAAGGTGATCCACAGAGGAGGCATTGCAAATGTAAGGTGATTGAAAAGTACAAAATAGTGAAAGATTAATGATTATGTCGATAATATAAATGGCAAATCGAAGATAAATATATAAACATGCAGAAATGCAGGTTGTGCATGAGGCTAACATAGGCAGTGACTGATTACTGTTGATAGTAATGAACACAACCATTTGAAGTTGTGTGATTTTGCAGCATCCTAAATTTAAAAATGTCACTAAGTGGCTCCTTACCTTCAGAGGAGTCTTTAAGTCGTATATTACGGTTGTCCTGAAGTCCCAGTTTTTTCATGTACGTCATCCCAGTGCACTCCATCAAACAGTCCGTTTGCTGTGTCACCTTGCCTGGGAGCAGCTGCAGCAATTTTTCTTTCTCTGAACACACAATTGCCCCTGCAGCCATCAGCAAAGGGGCCAGTATGCCAAAAGACACCCACACAGTGAAATATCTTGACATCATGTCCAGCAGGCTATCAGAAAAACATAAAACTGATGAGTAATTTGGCTACAAGGTCAGAGCTTGCTGTCCTCTTACGAATTGAGATTCCACTTCAGCCAGGATAAAAGCCCTGAGTGTGCATGCAAAAACTTTGAAGACTTGTCAAAAGTGCTCATCACGTTGCTCTCTCCCTCACCAGCGGCTGTTTTCTGTGCGACGCTGCCAAAATCTCTCCCTTTGCTATTTTCCTCCCTCCAACGCGCAACCCATGTTCTATTTACTGAAGCCAATAACTACGGAAGCCCTTAAGGAAGCCTGTGACATACCGGCCAGGTGCAATTATCTTTTAAATGCCGTTTTTCTTTACAAGTTTCTTCTCTTCTAGCCAAAGATATGGGGGAGACATATTATTTCAGACTGTCAACCTGTCTGCAAGAATTTGTATCCCCCCACTCAAAATGGACAGATGAAGCCTGACCTTTGAATGATTTATTTTATGTGTACTTCAGATACTACTCTATAACCTCTGTGATTATGAACAAGTTTCTTCTCTTCTAGCCAAAGATATGGGGGATACAAATTCTGGCAGACAGGTTAACAGTCTGAAATAATATGTCTCCCCCCCTCAAAATGGACAGATGGAGCCTGACCGTCAAATGATGATTTTTCACTTTTATGTGTACTTCAGATACTACTCTATAACCTCTGTGATTATGAACAAGTTTCTTCTCTTCTAGCCAAAGATATGGGGGGGGGGAACATATTATTTCAGACTAACAACCTGTCTGCCAGAATTTGTATCCCCCCACTCAAAATGGACAGATGAAGCCTGACCTTTGAATGATTTATTTTATGTGTACTTCAGATACTACTCTATAACCTCTGTGATTATGAACAAGTTTGTTCTCTTCTAGCCAAAGATATAGAATTCTGTCTGCCAGAATTTGTCTCCCCCCATATCTTTGGCTAGAAGAGAAGAAACTTGTTCATAATCACAGAGGTTATAGAGTAGTATCTGAAGTACACATAAAATAAATCATTCGAAGGTCAGGCTTCATCTGTCCATTATAGTACATTTCGAGTGAAGTAGATTTAATAGACATAATTGAAGCCAGAAAACGATCACAGTGATCTTGATTTTGGATATCGACGTTTATTTAGTTCAACAAATTCCATACCAGGACTTGAATTACAGCGTGTTATATGTCAATGACATGAGGAAATAATTGCCTTGGTTTTTCCGTTCAGTACGTAGTACGACGTTACGACGTACAAGAGAATAAAAGCATTTATTTTGATGGGTGGGCCACGTTGCAAAACCTCGTAGATAATTACAACACCAGAACATTGAATTAAACAATGCAATTGTTGTTAGTTTTACACCTGTCAGGTGCAATTACCTTTTAAATGCCGTTTTTTTGGGTTATTGACGTTGTGTCACTATAGCACAGACATTTCTCTTGTGATAACGAACTAATTAATAACTTAAACCCAAGAAAACAAACCGCCAATCTCTTGTGATAAAGAGATAATTTATTATGAGAATAGGACTTTATGTTATTTAAAAAGTGGATCATTACCTTCCTACTGCTCTGTGGGAGTTTCAAAGCGAACTATATGAACGTTTTATGAACATTATGACAATTGTAAGGAATACCTGTCACAATAATGCTGAAATGTAGCGTTTGTTTTCCACCTGGACTTTTTAGAGTGAGACACTTGTGAAGAGTAGATAGCTTAAGTGTTTATTTTGCCATTTATGTTATTCCTTGACTGATATAATAACAGTATAAGCAACTAAAAAACCCCTTTAATCGTCCTTTCTGTGTAGAGACAGGGCAAAATGAAACAACAGGCTTACATACAGATTCTACACGGTCATGGATAAACATACGCCTGTAAGGGCTTCCGTACTTATGGGCTTCCGTAGTCCTAATTTAGGCGCGAAACCCGAAATCCTTGATGGCTGGCAAAAGGTAGTCTTTCACATACTAATACTCTTTGTTATACGTATGTATGTTTTTTATGTGTTATATTTATGTTTACTTTAATCTAAAACAAACCTTTCCAGGAAATATACAAACAAAATCTCTTGGTTTCAATCAACTTTATTCAAATAATTGTTTGCAAGAAATCAGTCAATCGTACAGATGATTGAGCGGGTCATAAGCACAATAAAAACAGTTTGCTAAATCTAAATATATTGATTAGTTAAGTTGAGGTGATATATCACTCTAAAAAGTAAGTCCACTCGTGAAAAAAACCTTCTTGAAAAAGTGAATAGTGAGGTAATTTTGTGAAGTCAGTGACAGGCAGCATATAACAAAAAAAAAGTGTTAAAGAAATTAAACAAATTCACAACTGAGAACTGTAACCATTATACGGAAGCCCTAAAGGGCCATGCATTCATACATTTTATTAGGCCTTGATTGAAAAGATATGTGACACGTGATATGCTCCTGCTCCACTGACATTGCTACACTGAATGATGTTTCCTGCAATGATTTAATATGCTACACTATCGTTTTGTTTTCTCAAGATCTCGAGAAAATTATCCTGTTATCTCGGGAAAACAGCAGTTGTTATTTCGAGATAATAACTCGAGATCTCGAGAAAACAAATGAAATTAACTCGTTATCACAGGAAAACGGAGGAAATAAAATGTATGAATGCATGGCCCTTTAGGGCTTCCGTACCATCATGAGAAACGATATGTTAGAAAACAATTCTGAGAACTCTATTTAGATTTTTCTTGATTTATTCTCTTCTTATATCTTGTGTAGTCAACCTTACCCTTTATATAACCAATGAACAGTTTAGTTGTCTGCTATTAAAGTTACATTTTGGATGAGTTTGCAGGACAAACCAGTTGAAACATGAAAATGGAGCATGGCCAATGGGCGTTGGTGGAAAAGCACACTACAGATATTGTTCATGCAGTGAAATTGATACTAAGCTCAAGGTGCAGGCAGTTTAGCTGGTTGGCGCAATCTTCAATCCTGTTACTCTCCCTGTGAAAAATGTTTAACCCTCAAAATAGCAAACATATACTTAACTTTTTTAATTACAAATTAACCTTTTTTCTGCGATGATTTTATCTCAGCTTACCTTTCTTTTTGCACATAAGAGGAGCCAGATTGGAGACGAGACAACTTGCCTGTGAGAGAATTTGGCTCGTGACAGTCTCACATTTTTGGAGGGAACACTGTGTAACAGCAGCTTTAAATAGCACTCTGATTTATTTTAACTGGCGTTTATAGCACAAGTGTCAGCTGCACTTCATGTCCAGTTCTTTCTAGCCCTTGTTGAGAGAGAAATACTTGAATTTACTGACAGAAATGTGTTTTTTAGTGTTTTTTTTAAAGCTTAAATTTGGTAATTGTTAATCCAACATAAATCCAGATTGTAATTTGAGATCAATAACATGTTAATCATCTAATTTGTTTTACCACTAAAATAATAACTGATCAGTTTTATACAAATATGTGCTGGCACTTGCATCTTTCATTTTGGTTTGAATAGACAAACAAGAATTCAAAGCTGAGCAGCCTCTGTTTTGGTTCCCACGCTTAGTGTTGCATCGGACTCGAAGGATCTAAGATAGAGCCAAAAACTAGAGAAAAAAAGTCTACAAAATTAACGTAAGTGTTTGTGAGAGAGGACAGGCCTGTGTATAGTTTTTGTGTTTGCGCCAGGTGGCTCACAGTTGTCACATACTGAGATGATAAGTCAAGACGTTACTCCTCGCTGGGCGGCTGGATGTTGGGATGTCCACAGCCGCAGCTGCTGGTAAGCTGCACGGAGGAAATGACGATGGTGCTGAATTCATCCACGTAGACAACAGGCACTATGTTGTGGGAGGTGGGATGACAACATGGCACCTGGACCTGGGAAAGGACAAAGACAGGAGAAATCAGGCAAGATAACACAGTTTGATATTCATAAGTAATTGAAATCTAGGGTGGTGGGCAAAGTGACATTTTTCATGGTGAAGTCAGTCAAATAAGGGAACTCCTACCTTTTGCATCGTTACATTACAGTAAATAGGCCCTGTGGCCAACCATTAAGTTCCAGTTGTGGTCCTCCAAGGGAAAAGTTTGGGCACCCCTGGTCTTAGGTATAAAGTTTATTTTATTTTGGAATAATTTGAATGGAGACAAACTTGTTGATTGATAGACATTTTCACTGAATGCAGACATAAAAATGCAAACATTTGTTGCATGCTGTGGTGGGGGTGTTACATTCAAGTGTAAATAGAAAAAAAATCATATTTAAAAGGTGCAATATGTAAGAATTGGTCACGTGACTATACATACTCAAAACAAATGGGGAGCAGTATACAGGAGCTTTGGACCAGGACTGGCCGGGCTAGTTGGTTAGCATGCTAACTTCAGTAGATTTCTCTGCAATATCACAGCTATTTACTCACATTCTGTTTATTATTTTATACATTTTTGAATGGCTGAAGTTAAAATGCTCACATATTGCCCCTTTAACGAAGCCAGTGAGATAAACAAAAAAGTTAACAAAGTTCACAAGTTAGTTTAAAAGACACAGACTGGAGGTTTTAAAAAAAAAAAGGTGTGCAAATTCATTATATAACTATATTTTAATTTTCACTTACTTCAACATCACATTCAGTAAAATTTGAATTTAGGAGAAAAATAGCCCTTTGTACCCACCCTCATCTTTACAGATCATTTCACTAAACGTTTGTGCTGTCATTCGCCCGCATCTCCTTTTTCCATGACACAGATCATTTCTGGCTGAACAACTCTGGGGAGGGTCTTATTATTATTAAGTGCATTTATGTTGGCGGCAGGAGGGCTTATCTATTGGCAGTTATTTCAGCTCTAGAATAAGCCAAAGTAAACTGCATGTTGTTTGTAGCGGAAAGACACTGAAACTCAGGCACAGTGCTTCTTTACTCCACTACATTTATTTCACAGCTGTAGTTACTTGTTACTTTGCAGATTGAGAGATTTTACTTACAAAACATGTGATAGCCAACAGTATCTACAATCCTGGTTCACCATAAATAGATTATAATCCAAAAATGACAGAGATCATTTTGCTGCATAATGAGTACTGTTGACACTTTAACTTACTTATTTTTAATTCAAGACATTTACTTGTAATTAAGTAGATTTCATGCATCTGACGGAAGGAAGTTTTCAGCATTGTTGGAGAAATGTGCTATAAATGAATGTAAATGTTACTCAGTGCAGTATAAGTAAATTGGAGTTTGCAGACAATTATTTCACTATTCAAAGGTCTTTGAGAGTTATACCTGTGAGTCCTGGACATTGATGTGGGATGATGGACACTGCACAGTGTTTACTTCAGGGTTGCAGAGTGCACACTGAACGATGGTGAGGCTGGTGGGATGGATCACCCAGCTGTCCCATCCCAGATCTGACGCACATAAGAATCGATTTTAACACACATTTCTTCTTATATAAGTGCTTGTCAATATGCACAAACATAAACATTGTTGCATACCACTCATGAAGATCTCAGTAGCCATGGAGCAGCATTTCAGGCTCGTATTGTTTTCATCATCATGTGACACAGAGTAGCCAGAGACTGCTGGAACTGTAAGGACAGAATAAAAGAAGAGTTCATTAGACTGTTGAATAATGAGGCTTGGCACCCGTCTGGAAAAGAGTTGGATCTACAGCAGTTTCCATGAATTTTAGATTCCACGTACTTGCAGTGTCCTTGGCACTGGTAGCAATGTTGCTGAAGGTCCTCCTCCATTGCTCTCGGACAGCATGCAGCCCACCAGCTGGCAGCTGTGGCTCAACCTGTAGGTTGAGCGAGCTGAGGAGAGCCTTCCTGATGGACTCCAGTGACTCACCCTGACACCTGAACATCACAGAGAACTCAAGTTACTTTAAATAGCACATACTATTAGAAATAATTAAACAGAAACACACAGAAATCGAAGAAAAAACTAAAAAACTAAAAAATAAGTTATAATCAAGACATAAAAGTGCATTAGTAAGTAGCTGCTGTCTCTGCGGGAGCACTTTACAGATGTTTGGCTATGTTATTGGGTACACTGCTGAAGAAAACAACTCATCACAAACCAAATAGTCAAAGTGACCCTGAATCATACGCATAATTCCCTTAAGCACATGTGGAAACACCTCAGCATGCATGCAAAAACAGATTACACCATGTTATCTGTCTGGGGCACTGAGGCTATTTCAAAATTTTATAACCTCGGTGACCCAACAAGATGTTTCGTAGTTTGTTTGTTTATATGCCCATCCAAGCCAAAAAGGGCAGATGCTGAAATTTATTGAACGCACCAAAGTAGTGACATTTCGAGCAAACATGCTCTTCATCAGGTTTTTCCCGAAACATCACTACTTTGGCGCATTAAATCATTTGGACGTTCGAGCCCTGCAGTGTGCGAGCTGTCTTCTTGTGTTTCAAAACAATTTTGGCAATCTTAAGGAAAATGGTTTCAAATGTTCCCTGCACTCCCAACAAAAGCAGAACATTGCACAGGCACACAAAGTCTTGGACAAACAAGATCGATACTGACCTGTGATGTGAAACAGGAGAATTTGCAGAGGCTGCAGGTTCTTGTTTGGGGGACTGCAAGACAAAAGCAGTCACCACTGAAAAACCCAGAAGCATCATCATGACACTGAAGGTGACAGACATGGTGCATGAGCCGGACGATCAATCTATAGATCAGCTGGTTTGGAGTCAGACTCGCAGTGGACGAAGGCTGCACTTGGTTCCGTGCGTCTGGTTGGACAAGGAGATAGGAGTGACCAGGCAGTGATGCTGCACAAGGTATTGTTTGTCAGGGCCTGGGAAACCTGGGTTTTTATCTTCCTGTACCCCCAGCGTGTCCTTGAGATACTTAACATTGTTGTCTTGTCCCCTGTGAACGAGTACAAGGAGGATGATCCAGCAAAGAAAAACTATAGACTGAAGACAAACAGACAGGAATGAGAGGAGTGAGGGAGATAAAAAAAGAGAATGTATATACACTGTACAAAAATCATTCAAGAATATAGAGGAATCTACTAATCTTTTCTCAGTTTTATTTATTTTACTTTAATTCAACTTAAAATTTCTTTATTTTTCAGACCACTTCAGAACAAAATACCTTAAATTCTTTTGACTTGAAATGATGATTTGGATGAATGTACTACAGAGTTCAGTCAACTCATTAAAATAAGTTTGCAAAGAAACATGCATCAGCACATTAGCAGATTTCTCAGCATGCATAGTTTGAAAGTTAAAACTCCACTTTTCATGTTGTGAAATCAAAAACTCACTCTTCAAAGTGAAAGAGTGTAAAAGGAAAGTACATTTGTTGATAATAGTCGTCATTTTGACTAAACAGCTGTTGATTCAACTTAAAGGTCTAATATGTCAGAATTGGCCATCTGTTTATTCCTACTCAAAACAAATAGGAAGCAGCATATCAAAGTAAAACGCTAACTGCTGCCAACTGTAGCTGCCTTTAACTAGTTAGCTCAGTTAGCCGTGCAGCTAGTGGTCCGAACTGGGAGCTCGGAGCAACACAGAAGTGTTTACACTGCTAACATTGGATACTGGGGCCGGGACAGGCTGTGGCAAGCTGGTAACGTCATAACTTTTATTTCTTCACATTCTGTCTTTAATTTTAGTTAAGTTTTGCCTTTTTCAACCAAAATTCTCACATGTTGCACCTTTAAGGCAGCAGTTGAACTTTTTAAGTTGAAACAACCCAGCATTATTTACAGTGCACAGAAGTTATGTAACATAACGACATGCATGTTGATCCAATTTCCCCGTGTTAATTAGTTCCAGTACTGGCGAAAAACCAGAAGGCATTTAACAACCAATCCACAAATGAATCATGAGACATCAGCCACCCAGACTTAGCCAGACAGATTTTATATAATGAGTGACCTACTTTGTGTGTATGTGTATTCATATTCGTACAAGGTCAAAGGTCACAAAAATAAACAGGATACACAATATACCACACCACTACCTGAAAACAACAAACAACAACCAAACAAGAAAAGAACAAAACCTCCTGCACTATAGGACAAAACTATTTATATACATACAAACACACGCCTGGCACATCGCTTTATGTTCCTGTTGCCTGACATGAGAGGCAAAAATCTCTGCCGATCATAACAATATTCCCCTGCAGTCATCATTCAAGAATGGGAGGTTGAGGGAAGAAATGTAGCACAAAACAGTCATGTTTACTGCAGGTGATGTTAATATGTGAGAGCCCAAAGCAAGTAAGCTTGGCAGCGTTGATGCTTGTGTGAGCCAACAAGTTTTGGAGGCACGAAAGGAATGGTAACTTCAAGAGCTCCTATGAGTCTTAGCTGAGGCCTAAACTGGGTCACAGCAAAATTTTGCCATATGGCCCAGAATAAACAGCATATCTACATATAGAGAGTTGCCGGTGCAGCTGATATTTTATATTGATGTATGCCTAACTGATGTCTTTTGTTCACTTTTCTCTTTTTCATTCACGTTGTGTCCCTAATGTAAGGAAAACATGCCACATGTTTTGTAAATAATAATAGTTTCCTTTCACAAGCCTGTGGTGTGGCTGCACAGACCCGGGAGGGAAGCCCGCCAGTAAGTGTCCGGTGGCCGGGCCTTAGCTCATGGGGTTTGGCGGGGCTCAGCCCAAAGAACATGGGCTGTGGCTGGGAGGAACAGCCTGTCTGATCTGAACCTGAGCGGTGCTCTGTTATTGGACTTCTGTGCTAGTCATGGATTGGCCATAATGAACACCATGTTCAAGCACAAGGTGGCTCATAGGTGTACTTGTTGCCAGGTCAGTTTAGGCCAAAGGTTAAAAAAATACACTCTGTGGTCGTATGACCAGATCAGCAGCTGTGTGTCTTGGATACTCGGGTGAAGAGAGGGGAGTGGGGGGTGACCTGACATGAGAGGCAGAAATCTCTGCTGATCATAACAATATTCCCCTGCAGTCATCATTCAAGAATGAGAGGTTGAGGGAAGAATCGCAGCACAAAGCAATCATGTTTACTGCAGGTAATGTTAATATGTGAGAGCTCAGAGCAAGTAAGCTTGGCAGCATCGATGTTTGTGTGAGCCAACAAGTTTTGGAGGCACGCAAGGAATGGTAACTTCAAGACCTCCTATGAGTCTTCGCTGAGGCCTAAACTGGGTCAGAGCAAAACTTTCCCATTTGGCCCAGAATAAACAACATGCCGCAGCGGACCATAATTCATCAACAGAGCCACAGAAATTCTTGGTACAAGCTGATACAAGACAAGAGAAATTGAGAGGGTGATTCTGAAGTGAATATTAGGCTCATTACTGCAGATCTTATATCTGAGCTGCAGACCTCAATGCAGGCATTAATCTGTTAGTGTACTGAATATTTAACTTTAACATTAACTTTGCAGGAGGGACGGAAATAAAAAGAGTGGTGGGAAGTAACTAAGTCATTTACTCAAGTACTTTAGTACTTCAGCCCAATGTTGAGATAATGGCACTTTGCTTGAGTATTTCATCAGCTTGGGCTGATTATTCACAATATCGAACACCGAACAGCTGTGTGATTCTTCACCTGAGAGGAACTAGTCTGACTGTATTTTAATTTTAAATATATATGTAAAATATATATTAATTTCTCCCCTGGCTGGCCCCTTATTTAATAACACTGAAAGTTATTATGTAATATTAATATTTGTTGTTGCAAAGGAAGAAGTAATGAAGTGAACATCATATCAACCTCTCAGTCCTTTATTTGTTTGTACAATTCATACTATACTAATCAATTTAAATAAAATAACATACTATAATTATACAAAAAACCCCGAAACAACTCTATTTATTTTTGTCTTGTGACCCTTTGGAGTAGCCCAACCCCCAGTTTGAGAGTCACTAAACTAAACTGGCAGTACAAGGTAAAAAAGTGGTAAAAAAGTTTGTGTCCCCCACACCAAGCGACTAATAAAAACAATCAAGGTTTATAGTTAAATAAAGGTCAGCACAACAGCACCTAGCACTCCTTGTTTATTTTCCCTACGCCAGTCATATTCATTCATCTTAGTTTCACTCTATATTTTTCCCTTGGTCATTCAGGCCCCCCCTCGGTGTCTCTACGCCCCCCCAGTTTTAGGAACCACTGACCTAAGGTAACCTACATGGTAACTACAAATCCTCAAATGAACACAGATTTGTGTAGCAACCCCAGGAATCATCTCACGATCCCTCAGATTTGTCTTGTATACTCTGCCTATTTAGATTATGATTATTCTTTATTTGAATATGATGTTGATAGTTTCATTAAACAGTAATATAACATTCTAAATAAAGGCCCAATAGGCAGAATATACCCTTTTGTGCATGATGTCCAGTGGAGTGGACAGATAGATGTACAAGAAAAATGTTACTGAAATCTCGACAAAAGTTTTTCTACCATCCTTTATCTTGTTGAAAAATATTGTTTTGACCTGTGTGGTTTTTAAAAAATAAAAGGAATCACTTTTTATATGGTTGATTCATACTGCTAGACGTAACTCATCTCATTCATAACCCTAAAGCAATTTGTGTCCCGTCTATCTGGGTATCATAATACAAATATGTGATAGGAATTTGTAAAAGATGTTCTACAGGTCTCAACAACACTGTGAAGATCTCGATCTCAGGTGTTTGATCATCATTAGGTCTCAACTTCTCAGTGCTGGAATGATTTCATAAATGACAGTAAATCAGTTTCATTGGTTGAATAATTATAGTTAGAGGAGTAACTTTTAAGTTTTTCGAGATTGTTCTTGCCTGTGTAGGTCTGCAGCTGATGCAGCATATTCCTTATGATTGATAGACTTCCATTGTTGTTCAAAAGCTAAAGATTTTGGATGGGAAAAAACGGGCGTGATGGCAGATAGGAAGAAGTTTTGTGAGCTCGATTAACACATTTTTGGTCTTGGTCTTTGGTCTTGGATTTGGTGATAATATTATCAGCCATATCCTTTAGTAATGACGCACAAATGCACACACACATGCGGTCACTGTGGGACACAGTCCTTGAGTGTTGGACATCTCCCACCACTTCCTTGTTGTAGTGCCGATGGGAGTCTTGCTGCCAACAGCTGCTGCTGGCCACGATCACAAAGAGCCTTTATACACAGATGAAGGACAGTGGAGGATGCAAGATGCAGATATTGCACAGGCAGACAAGACAGAGGACACCCTTTCAACTCAAAAAATGAGGGGAGTTACAGTTTCTTTTAAAGACGTTCACTTTTCATCAGTGTTCAATTTAATATGGATTGAACATGTAGCAGGATTTTGTAGCAAGATGGAGAGGCAACACTTAATAAGGCACACAAAAATGTGAGCAGTTACTAAGTATCGAAAAATCCTGAATAACTATGATTTTAGGACTATAGTTGATATGATGGTGAGTTAGAGCTGACTGGGAGATATTATATTAATGAATCAATAGGTAATGATTAGTTCATAAATATCTGTGATTTGGCAAAATGACCACTTTCTTTATGAGTTGTTCCTGATTAACTATGAACCAAGATCCACCCTACTCCGCCTCTGATTGGTTGTCTTTGTTGGTGTCAGTTCTCAACGCTTGAGTCAAACTGTTTACTCACACAAGCTCAGGAAATGTTTTCGGCGGTGTTTGAGCTGTAGTAACACTCCGACCTCTTAACACCGACCTCTTCACTCGTTCTCCAGAGCTGCTTTTCGCTGCAAGAGTTTCTCTTGGCCCGTAATTACTACTTACTTAATCATTCGTTATTTTTTTGTGACCCTCAAGTAAAGTGAAACATAATACTGAGTAGTTACAAATAAGACTCAATTGATTACTAATTACTTAATCATTAGCTACTCTTTTTGTGCACCCTCAACTAAAGTGATAGATAATACTGAGGAGTTACCAAGAAGACTCATTAATTACTCATTAATCTCAAAATACTCTTTTATGCCCCCTCAAGTAAAGTGAAACATAAAACTGAACTAATGATTAAGTAATGATTAATTAATTGTGTCTGTAGTAATTTGTAGTTTGTAACGACTCAGCATTACGTCTCACTTTACTTGACGATCCACAAATAGAGTAAGTAATGATTAAGTGATTAGTCATTAATTGGATCTGTGTCACTTAACCAGTAAGTTAATTTAAAAGCATGCCTGTCGATTAACTGTCAATGGACACAGAGATAGAATATTGACGTTCATAGCTGAGTCACACCAATGACACAGATCTTGAGCTGAGGCCAACTATAACCCCCTTTCAAAACAGTTGCTGCCCTTTAGCAGAGCCTTCATCCGTTTATTCAACGTAGATGCCAGCCGTAGTAAGGTTTAATCCTAATCCCCCCTCATCTTGTTTTGTTTAGGTAATCATGAGGCCTGTCCAAGACACTTGGCTCTGCTCTTCACAGACCTTTAGCCAGTGCGTGTTGGTGATGGCTCAGTGTGTGTAGCTGCAGAGAGGGGACATCCAATTATAACATTACAGCTACTAGGACCTGTGCTGGGAAATGGAAACGTCAAAGAGATAGTGCACGCTTATTCATATTTCTGCTTAAATTGTAACAGTGTGACGGGCAAGTTTGTGGAAAAAAATGACAAAGTTTCTGTAAAGGTGCAGAGGACGTGAGGGGAAGTGATGACAGAAAGGTAACGTGGCCAGGTAAGGTTTCTTTTGGTCAGTCCGGTGCTTTGTTTTTATTTGTCTGTGTTCGGTTTTACAATAGATTTGATAACATCCACTTCTAAAAGGCCAGTTAGGCATTAAATTAAATGATTGAAGTGCTTTCTCTGTTCATACGTTTGCAATTATATTGTAAAATATAATATAATATATAATAACGAAAATGTGTTATATATTTTTGCATCATTCACATTAAAGTATCTTTGTCCTTGACAGTGAAAACAGCAAAGGGTCATGGGATGTGGCTTTGGAAAATCAGAACGACCGCTGAAGAAATGTGACAGAGGTGAGGCCTTTATCAAAATCCTTCTAGCAAATACTCAGTGTTAATGTTCCTTCTAATTGCAATGATTTAACATCAATGTCATTATTGTTTGTCATTTCAGTGAGCATCTCCGTTCCAGGTGAATATGTGTTTTATTCCATCACCTCTTTACAGCTTGTGTTCAAAACGATCAGTTAAAACTGTCTAAATTTACAGTTTTTGATAACTTTTACAATCTGCTATCAATTTTTATGCCCTCTGTAAAGCTGCCACTGGTAAGTCATCAGTGTAGATCTTACAATAGTGTAGGAAGGTATTGGTAGTGGAAGAAGAGGATAACTTCAGCGTGTTGGTTATGATTAAGCACTTCCTTTTTCTCTCTCAATCTTCAGCGATCAGAGCGGCTCTGCTGATCCAGCGCTGGTACCGTCAGTATGTTGCCCGGCTGGAGATCAGACGCAGGTGCACGTGGAACATCTTCCAGTCTATTGAATATGCAGGAGAGCAAGACCAAATCAAGGCGAGGTCACAAAAGATTTGTGCAGAACTTATATCTAAAAATGTGCCCTCTCCACAGTGACAACCAGCTTCTTTTAGACATGCTGATGTCATTGTGCTGGTCAGTCCCACGCTTTGGTCGAGACTAAAATATAATAATCAATATCAACTACTGGATTTATTGCCATGATTTTTTTTTTTTTAAACAAAGATTCATGGTCTTCAGTGGATAAATCCTACTATCTTTGATGATCCTATGACCTTTCCTCCATCACCACCATAAGGCATTTTTCTGAACCCAGCTAAGTCTTACGTCTGTCGAGTCCGGTGCAGTTTATGTAAGCTGAATTAAAGTTTGGCACCTGGACAGTACCATAGCCTCTTTACACATAGATAACAAACCCCAGCATTGAACAGGACATGTAGCCCCAACACAGACAATCACTTCTCACTTATTTTTACACTATTTTACAAAGTGAATTTAGCCTATTACTATTATATAAAGCAACCTTGTCCTGGGTTCGCAACCCGGCTGGGGCAGGGCCTTTCTGTGAGAACTTCTGTGAGTACTACGGCTTCCTCCCACAGTCCAAAGACATGCAGGTTAGGTTAATCGGTCGCTCTAAATCGCCCGTAGGTGTGAATGTGAGTCCATGGTGTATCCCGCCGCCTGCCCAATGTCAGCTGGGATGATGATGGTGAACATTGTAACATTATACCTGCTAAACTTCAACATGCTTGCAATGTCATTGTGGGCATATGTTAGCATGCTGAAATTAGCATTGAGCTCAAAGCACTGCTGTGCCTAGCATGGCTGTAGTTACTTAGTCTTGTTCATTAATGAAATTCTGCTTTTCCTTCCTGCAGCTCTACAATTTCTTTGGTTTCCTGATGGACCACTTCACCCCAGCCAGCTGTGAAAGTAAGACTCTGAACTTTTAATTCACTGACTTGTAGGTTTCGTAAGATAACCGACAGTGAGATAATCTGAGCTCACCCGGTCTACTCCCTGCTGAGAGACGTCATATGGCTTTCAACTGACCGACTGATCCACCTCCCTTTCCTTCTCTCTCTGCCTTTATGTAGGAAACCTAATATCTCACATCTTTCGTAAGAATGAAATCTGCTGGGACACAGAATGGGAGAGGTACTTTTGCTACAAGAGCATTGAGGTGCCCGATAGCTACAGCGGCCCCCACCTGACCTTCCCCATGACCCTCTGTGGGATATCAAAGCTGGTGGAGGCCTTCAAGCACAAACACGTATGTACACAGGCGCATAAACCACTCTTCTGGCAGATACAAAAAGCAGACCGGACGACACAAGTATCTGAAGATTGTTTTTTTCTTCTGTAGCAATCAGTTTTTCATTCTTGTATTTTTTCCCAGTAGCAGCTCCATGCTCGATATGTTCTGCAGCTTCTTGGAGAGACTTGGAAACTTCTAAGAATCCTTCCGAATATCAATCAAGTCTCTGTCTGCCACACCAAGGAGGTTACTATCTGTGGTACGCAACAGCAGGCCTTTCCAGGAAACATTTCACTCCTATATTTCTTTGTACATTGTAACATTCAGCGCACACTCATTCTGTCACAAATATTAATACAAAATGTATCTCTTTACAGGTGATTTACATGGGCATCTTGAAGATCTACTGTTGATATTCTATAAGGTATTCACACATGCAAATCATCATGTTGTCAGACAGGGATCATGTCAGGGTTTTTCTTTTTTTAATCAATACCTTTAACTTAACCTGTCCAGAATGGCTTGCCGTCCTCTGAGAAACCGTATGTCTTCAACGGAGACTTTGTGGATCGTGGTAAAAACTCCTTAGAGATCCTGCTCATCCTGTTTGGGTTCCTGCTGGTTTATCCAAATGACGTCCATCTGAACAGGGGGAACCATGAGGACCACATTGTTAACCTGAGGTAAACAGCCTGGTCACAATAGGAGTACAACGTTGGCATTGTATGATTCTGCAAACCCTGGATACGTTAAATTTGTGCACAGTCATATCAACATTTCTACCATACGTGTTTCAGATTACATGTACATGAGTGGACTTTAATTTTCCAGCCATGTCAGTAGTGACAAAAACTATTTTTGACAAGACGTTGGGACAGTTTCCGGCCATGTTTGCTGTGACAGAACCAGTTAAGCAATATTATTTTTTTCCTAATCCTAACCAAGTGTTTTTTAATCAGACCTAACCAGAACATAAGCACACTGTTGCCACAACATAGAACTGAACATTTAACATAAAGAAACACAAGGTTTCAACATAAAAAAACATAAAGTTTCAACATATCTGTGATTTGCAGAAATTTCCATTGCCAACATTAGTTAAAGGTGCACTATGTAGTTTTGGGGACGCAATTTTAATCAGAAGAGAAAGATCTTCATTGACTGATTTTTTTAATGTCTAAACAAACTAAATAAGCCAACTTGTTTTCATGACTGAATAAACAAACTGACCTAAAAGACAACACAGTTTCATACTGTTTTACTTTGTTTATATGTGGCGGACCCTGCCACATTAATATTGTAAATATCAAAATTCTGAGTTTGAATTTCTTCTCCAAAACGACATAGTGCCCCTTTACAGCGATGGAGTTGAGGTAAGCTTCACTGTGCGCTGCTTTCCTCTGCTCAAACTTACATTTATTGAGTTGTTCTGCATGTTTTCTAAATAATAATGTTTTAGTAAAGTTAGTAACAGTCACAATAGTGTAACCTACAGCTGATGTGTATACTAATCTGGATATTTAATGTGTGTTTTCTCCAGATATGGTTTCACTAAAGAAGTTTTGGGAAAATATAGGGTAGGTCCTGTGAATTTTGCTTTTACCTTACTTTTACATTGCTGACAGCTACACTTCAGTGGTGAAAGAATTATTAAGTAAAAAGTATAAGTGCTATCATGCAAATGTCAAACTGTTTTAAAATCTCATAGCATGTTTTGTTTTTAAAATCATGGATTAAAAAGTACAATATTTCCTCTACAATGTAGTGAACGAAGTATGAAGTGGCATCAAATGAGAGGTCAAAATGAGTGCACACCACATGCACTTCTATTTCCACCTCATTCAAGCCTGCATGTGTCAAAACAACCTTCACATCGTAACTTTTCTCAGTTCGCCTGATGTTAGTGACAGAAAGAATCCACATTTTTGAGTGAAATCAGTTTGATACACTTTATCTGACTCCCCGTCTAGGGATTAAAATGACTGAGTCCAAGGTTACTCTCTTACAAATCTCATGATAAGAACAAAACCAACAATAAATTGATCCTAATAACAAATATTGTCCCAAAACCTGATACAGCTTATTTGTCTGTGCCATCCACCTCCATTGTCGTACCAGAAACTCATAAATGAGCCACATATTCCTTCATCAGGATGAACACACCCATGGAAGTTTGAGTCAGTCCAACATATGCTGCCTTGCTGGTTTAAGTACTCACAAGATTACTGTATTTACACACAGCTGAAAATAGTGAAAATGGTGAAACTTTACTTGTAGATGCATGGCAAGAAGATCCTGAAGCTTCTCCAGAAGATTTTCAGCTGGCTGCCTCTGGCCACAGTGATCGATCACAAGGTGCTGATTGTACACGGTGGGATCTCTGACACAACAGACCTGGACACGATAGCCAGAGTGGACAGACACAAAGTAAGAGAGTAGAAATGTATTTGGGGCATTTTACAGGCAACAAACCCGGAAACATTTTCATGATCATGATCATTAAATGCATTTAATCTGTGTATTTTTGAATGTGTGCAGTATGTGTCAGCTCTCAGGCCTCCCAAGCCGACCCATCATGCAGTCAATGGCAGTAAGGTTCAGACATTGAACAACAGGAACGGGGAGGCCTTTGGACAGGTGGAAGGCCGGCGTCGAGTGTACTCTCTGACCCACAACAGCTCAGCCACGGCTCACAGGCACGACCTCCCACGCCGCTCGCTCCAGAACCATCCAGTGAGCAGTCAACTCAGCTGGTCAGTGGAGGAGGAGCTGAAAAAGAGGCGCAGATTGGCTGGGTTTGACCAGTCCTACGGAGAACTGACAAAGTCTGACTCTGACTCAGACCCAGAGTCTGAAGAAACAACAGAGACGGATGAGCACGAGTGGAAACAAGTAAGTGACAGGAAGTATATAGGAGCTCAGATGTTCAACACTGAGTCTGTACAAAATGCACACAGTTCAATATTTTGTGACTTTGGCCAAATAGATAGTGGACATGTTGTGGAGCGACCCAATGCCCCAAAATGGCTGCGTTCCCAACGAGGTGCGAGGCGGCGGCTGCTATTGGGGGCCCGATGTCACAGAGGAAGTGCTGGGAAGACACAACCTCCAGCTCCTCATCCGCTCCCATGAGTGCAAACAGGAAGGCTACGAGTTCTGTCATAACCGCATGGTGAGCACAAATGAGATGTAGATGAGGTAGGTAGGGTTTAAGGTTTGATACCGTTCATAGAAGAACTTTTTTGCTTTTGGATAGTGTCATCAAGAAGCACTGTTGTCTGATGATGGTAAGAATGTGAGTCCTGTAAATGTTCTGAACACAGATTAGGGCCCGACGGGGCCTTATCATTTAAGCATTTTAGTTTTGCAAACCTACTAACGGACTTCTGCATCCAGGTGCTGACAATATTTTCAGCGTCTAACTACTATGAGGTGGGCAGCAACAGAGGAGCCTACATCAGAATGGGTCCTGATCTGGTCCCACACTTCATTCAGTATCAGGCCAGCAGGACATCCAGAGAGCTCACCCTCAGACAAAGGTACAAATAAACCAGACTGCACAAAATTCAAGAAAACAATTTAGAAAACACTTTTATTTATGTCCCAAGAACTCTTTCAGTTGAGTGATTAAAGCTTTATGTGACCAGAAGGGTCTTGGATGACAAAGATTGTATAGACATTGAGATGTATCGAGTGGTAGTAAATTGTCTTTCCTGTACCTTTCTTCTTTGTCAGCATTGGGTCGACAGAGAGATCAGCTATACGAGCTCTGAGGGAACAACTGTTTGTACATAAGTCAGATCTCATCAGTGCCTTCCGGGAGTTTGATCCTAACAACACAGGTACTTATCCAGAGAAGCGATGAATTCAGTTTTGCACAACAGAAGATTAAGATCATCACCATCTAGTGGCAGTCTATCAGTATGAAAACAGAAGTTCAAAAACAGGATTCATTAATAATAACTCCTCTGTATATTTCCATCTGTGTCTCAGGGTTGATCTCTCTGAGGCACTGGGCCAGCGCCACAGAGCGAGTGCTGAACCTGGGTCTGCCCTGGAGGGTGCTGCGCCCTCAGCTTGTCAGCAGCACCAAGTACGGCATGGTGGACTACCAGCAGTGGATACGGGAGCTCTCCATCACTGAGCCCAAACTAGAGGTCAGCCTTGTACAGCCAGTGTCAGTGTGTGTTTCAGTTTGTTTCTCTCTTCCTTTCCCTCCCTCTGACACACAGATTGATTTGTCTCTTCCATCTCAGATCTCTGATAACAGCATCTTGGAGACTATGTACAAAAACCACTCCAACCTGGAAACCATCTTCCGAATCATAGACACAGATCACTCAGGTCAGTAAGCAGCTTAGCTTCGATCCCACACACTGGCTTTATGGGTGTTGGTGGATTGGTTGGCCAGTCCATCTCAACAATATATCTCAACAACTACAAGATGGTTTGAAATGAAATTTTGTACAGACATTCACTGTCCCGAGAGGACAAATCTTACTGACTTTTGGGGCTTGGGTATGTGTTGTATTGCCTTTCTCTACAACAAAAGTGGGAATAATACCTCTGCATCAACATATTAAGGCATTTCTATAAATGTTCGACAAACTCTCAAAGTATTATGCGTTAAAACACAACTTTGGGAAGTGTACAATTAAATCCACGAAATCCTCCTCCTCTGTTTCATTCTAGGTTTGATCTCTTTTGAGGAGTTTCGTCAGACCTGGAAACTTCTGAGTTCTCATCTTCAGATGGAGATCAGCGACAAGGCCATCGCAGACCTGGCCCAGAGCATCGACTTCAACAAGGACGGCAGCATCGATATCAATGAGTTCCTGGAGGCTTTCCGGCTGGTGGACCTCTCTGCACATACCTGAGAGCCTGGAGCAGGAAGTGTAGCGAACTGTCTCTAATATCTCATCTGTTTGATCTTTGTGGGTTGATTGAGTGCATTATCATTCATCCATTTACAAACTAGATCTTTTCTACCTCTTTGGCGTTTAGCTCTTCTTTTTTTTTACCTTTTTGTATTCAAGTTTATTTAAGAAGTTAGTGTATATTAATGTTTTGTGCGTAGCTTAATGATCACCTATTTAGTTATGCATAATAAACATCAAAGACCTGTGATGTTGTGTTATGTTGTCTTTGACTTTCATGTTGAGCACATTTTTGATAATGATCTGCAGAAAAAAGTTAGGAATCAGAGGAGCCCCACTGACTTCACACATCAAAGTCTGTTTACAAGTGTTGTAGAGTACCAGAGCCGTCCCTAAAGGGGGGAAAGGAAAGTCTTTCCCTGAACCAAAATACACAGTTACTCACCGTAGACAGAAAACATAGAAACCTCCTTTCCTGAAAATGGTATGAGTCCTTTTTTTTGTAGGCATAGTCAAAACATCAAAACACCACCGACGGCCTACCACATACCCTGAAAAATGTACTGATCTGAACTAACTGCTGGCTAATGTTGGAGTGAATTTTGCAATGCTAGGACCTACACATAAATCTGAACGCCAGAAAAGAAAGGAGAAGGAAAAAAGAGGGTGCCGGCAAGAGTTTAGATCCAAACAGCGATGTGTGGAGGTGAGCGTGGTTGGAATTCAGCTGCAGGAGGGAGAGGTGTGAAGATGGCTGATAGGAACAGAACGACCACAGATTATTGTTTGGTGAAGTGCCTGTGCTGGGGAAACTCAACGGTGGCAGCTTGTCTTCTACACGTAACCACCATCAGCTCAGAAGCTGCTTCCAGCCAGGATGGAGAGGAGAATAATTGCCAGGCGGCTAATATTTCAGCAAATGTTACGAGCCAAGAGGTAGCAGTAACACTTTACAATAAGGTGCAATTGAGTCACATAATAAAAGAGTCACTACTTCCTCTACACTGCCACAGTACCTGTACTCTGATAAACTGTGTAATTCAGCCCCTTAAGGATATGGGTGACTCGATTGCACGAGGGGATATAATCCATCTGACAGCTGCTTAATCGGTCTTTCATCCTTGTGGGGTTTTGCATCCAGGACATGAATCCTATCAACTCAAGCCCTACTTTGATGAGATGTTGGAAAAGGCTTGTCAGAAGGTAAACACAGTGGACGTGACATATCCCGCATCCTGCATTAGTAACCGCAGCAGTGCAACTGTATATTGAAATGGCATTAGTTTGTACAGCTTTAAAGAGTAAAATTCAAGCACTTTCAAGGTACATAAAACAGAAATTTCCAGACTCTCAATGCCTTATAACATCTAAATTGTTACTATAAATGCAATGCAAAACAAAAAAATTATTCATTATATTCCGAACCTTGAAATATAATCCTGATAACTGATCAAAAACAGGATACACAAACAGTGGTGCTGCAAACTAAAAAAAAAAAAGGTTACAAGAGATGTGATGAAGATCTTGTTTTCAATTTAAATGAAATTTATTAATATTGTAACAACAGCATAAAAAACAAAATACAAAGATGTATTTACAAGGTATTCAATTACAACACACACTCAATCCCACGACTTGTTTACATGCCAGTCACATTCATAGTCTCATAACCATAATCTGATTTAACGTAAGGCGAAGCCTGCTATTATTAGACGATGTTGAGTCTCTCTATATCAGTCCAGAAAGCACAGATTAACCAGTCATTGTTGTGTTGGTACAGATAGAGACACAGTCCTGATAAACCTGCTGAAATGCTGATGAAGAGATTAATTACTCCAAATTCAGATGCCCTCCTATGATTCTACTGGCATGTCACTTTTCAGAGTAGGAGTGTGCTGGCAGGTCAGGCTCAGCTCAGGATGCCTCCTCTCATGTGTCCGCTGTCACTCAGCCCGTGCTCTATGAGTTTGATGTCTTCCAGGTCATCTTTGATGACGCTGATCAAATGACTTAAACCCTCTTGTTGCTGCTTCAAGTGCTGAAAGTGAGAGATAAAGAAGAAGTGTTGCAGTTAAGACCAAAAAACTGGAACTGGAACCACAATTACAAGGCAGGGATGTTAAAATAAGATGCGCCGTATTACACCGGATCATTTCACAAGAAAAGACGCTCGCTATCCATAGAGGGCTGTATTCAGTTAATGCTAATGCAAACAGTACATTTCCAACTGCTGCAGCTTCACATTAAAAGCATTTAACTGGACCAACAAAGTCAACACATTCAGAATAAGGCTAGTCACAGGAACACATTGTGGTCAGACTGCTATCTTTCATCAGAAATGTGTCTACAGAGCAAAACGATCTTCATTTTTGTTGACAGCAGATCAGTTGAAATATTGCAGGGAGTTGTTTTACACAGTTCACTGGAAGTAATAGAACAAGGAATAGCCTCGGTTAGATGTTAGATGAAGAGCTGCAGGTGACAGGCTGCACACCTCAAACTTCTCAGTGAGGTAACCAACTCCTTTTACCTCATTAATGTTATCGGGTTCCCTTTTATAATTTGATTTATATACTGCCAAATAGCGGTTTTGCTCTGACAACAAATCCTCCAATATCATCTTGTTGATCAGCTCTCCTTACTTCTACTCTGTGCTGCTCCTGTACAGAGCAGACAATTTCATTTTGTAAGAAATGTCTGCTGTCAGACTAAATGCTGGTTTTAAAAAAAACAACAGCTGGAGAGTGATGCGTTGTCGGTGTATGCGTGAACACTGTAACACTAGTAACAGCCTACTGTGTAAATGTGCTGACTCACTTGTTTGATTTCTCTGAGCAGGTCTGCATCAACATTGTAGCGCTCTTCCGATCTCACGGCTCCGAAGTGATTCTGCATCCGGATTTGGGACATTAACTCATTCAACCGACCCTGAAAGAAAAGACAACACAAATACTGTAAAATATCTATTAAAGATTTTGTCTCCAAAAATAAAAGCACACACTTCAGTCGAAATGCAGCGTCATTTGGTCACAACATTATCAGCTATGTCAATCATTTTGGGGGGGAAAAAAATCAGTCAAAAATAACGGTGCTATAAAAAATCACTACAGCACAGTTGTTCTTTCTTGAATAACACAGCAACAGACAAACACAAACATGCAATGACGCCCTTTGAAGCCATTTTCAAGTCTTGTCAGCAAACTCAATGGATGAAAAAAATTAGCAGTGTCAGGCTGCACTTGTTACTGCTTCAGTTTAGACACACTTGCCTTGAACTGTGTGGGAGCATTGAGCTCAGACTGAATGGTGTCCAGCTGCACCCGGAGATGCTCCTCATCCACTTGGATAGCGTAACCACTTTTCCTCTGAATCTCCTGTTTGATCAACACCTGCCAAGAAAATAAAGAAGGACGAGGAGGAATGAGAAATATGAGAAGAAGTACTGAGGCAGAAACGATAAAGCAGAGACAGTGGTAGGGCATTTATTCAAACCATAGAAACCAACACCATTTCACTGAACAAAGTGAGAAAGGTGAGGCAGCTACCTGCAGCACCCTGTGAGACAGATCCATCAGCTTCCTCTTGTACTGAGCGATCTTGGCAACTGTGGTCGCCTGATTCTTCTGCAGTTCACTGATGTCATTGGAGATAATCTGCAAGGTCAAATGAGTGAGTGACAACAGTTGTTGACATGTTTAGAGTTTCTCCACTGATTACAATTGTTTCTGTTTGACCCAACAAGCTGAAAACAATCCCCAGGCAGGAATCTTGTGCCGATATTCCACCTGCCACTATCGCAAACTATTTAAACATCTTTTAATCCTGACACTTTTACCTCCAGCTGTAAACATCCTGCTGGCAGCAAGCATGACTCGGACATCTGTGTACTCTGTCCTTGACACCACAAAACTGTTTCAAAATTCCTTTGTTGATAAACAGAAGTTTTTTTTAGAAACTAGCAGAAACAGACTTACATCCACTCTGGTCTGATGCTGTTTGGTCATCTGCTCCTGAATCTGCAGCCTGCGAAGAAGCTCCTTAAAACCCACCATGGGCACCGGGATTAATCTGGAGAAAACATTAACCAGTGAGGTGAAAGGCTACAAATTTGGGGAAAATCAAAATGCAGCAAGTAACTGTACCCGCCTCCCCCTCTCCACATTATTCATACACTACCCTTTACAGAAACTGTTGTAAAGATATTCTTCAGCAACTTACTTCTCTGGATCAGGGTTGTCCACCTTAGCCTGCTCCCAAATGATGGGGTCCACTCCTAGTGAGGAGAGACAACACCCTCAGTTACAAATAATTCATGAACAGTTTGTTGAATTTAGCGTGAGGATGACACACACACACACAAATTTACCTGCAGGAGCGTTTTGCAGCAGCTGTTTGAGCTGTGCTGGAGACAGCTCTGTGCGTGTGACGGACATGAGCACTCCGATCTGTGTGAGCTGCACCTTGACGTTGGCCTGCTCCAGATAACTGAAGAGTGTGGTGGCCGGGATCCGCTTGGAGGTGCCGTTAGGAGAGCGCTCCACCACGTAAACGATCACCTCAGTCCTGAGAGACAGAAGACACAGTTTACACATAAGTTTTCATTTTGCTTTGAACCTATTTCTTTGAATTGATCAAACTAGATACAATTACTTATTTCCTCTGCAATGGTGGTTTTACCATGCCACCAATAACTAACAACTTTAGATGACAATAAAGTAAAGAAGTGTCCTTTTGTCATCTTGATAGGTGAACAGTGATCAGTATCAGCCTGTACTGCTTCCAGTAATCTGTGATCGGCCTGATCAGGTCACTCTTAATAGAGTATATGCATATAAATATTGAATTTACCATAGCTGTAAGGTGCTAAAAAGGTAGGAAATGTGATGAAATCTAATAGAAACTTACTGGTCATTGGGCAGGGCTTTGACACCGTCTACATTGACAGTAAGTGTCTGGTTGCTTCCCAGAATCTTGTGCAGGGACTCCACCAGATGCTGCTGCTGCACTCGCACATCAGCCTCCTTTTTATTGAGAAGCAGGACCACCAAACCATCCTCGTCCTTACTCACTGGGACGCAGCTGTAGCCCACTGCCTGGCAAACAAAACACAGAGGACAACCGTTCAAACTCAAATTAATCTATCGACTCCTCCAACCACTCTGCTGGACTCTGTGCCATTACCTTGAACCTGCAGAATGGGTTCTCCTGTGTGAAGTCGACAGGTGGGTTGTTGTTGCTGTAGTAGCCCTTCCCAGTGCCCCAGTACGCCTGCAGCTGGTTCCATTTGGCTAAGATGGAGTCACGCTCGTCTCCTAACAAGGTGGGTGCTGACAGAGCTGTGACCTGCTGGTAAAGCTGGGTGGGCTGAGCCTGACCAGGCTGCTGGGCCTGCTGGCCGAACAAACCTCCTGGTAGGGAGAAAGAGGTAAAATGACATATCAGACCGTCCTATTCTTTACATTTTGTGACACATGTTTCTATCGACTATGTTCAAGAGGTAAAACTTCACTACTCATATAAGTGATTGTTATTTTATAACAGTCTTGTATTTCTCTTTCAGCTGCACTCTGTTGAATTGATCATGATGTTAAACATGAAACCTGTTACTTTCTGCTTGTTGTCGCCCTCTGCAGTCATAACAGGTGTACAGCACATTTGGTAGAGTACCAATTTGGTTGGACATGAAAGGAATTCTGAGGGAACTAATACTAAAAATATTAATGTTTACATTAGGGATTGAATTAAATGGTTACAGAGATTTGCGGTTGAAATCTGCCATTGGAGAAATATTGTTACGATTCTAGCACCTAATAATTAAAAAATGCTGTCCTGTTTTAAACAACTGTTGTAGCACTTGAATATAGATTTCTGAGTTTACAATGTGCACTTGAAAGCACCATAAAGTTCTTGTTGGCGTCCACGCACTTTGACTTACAGAGAAATGTAGATTTCCAAGTTTATGAGGAGCACCATGAAGTCCTTGTCCCTGTGTCGTGTGTGTGTGCATGAAACTCGTGTCCATAAATGACAAAAAACAGGGCCTAGTATGTGAGTGTAGTTTGTAATCAGATGACTGCTTTGGTACAAACATTTATCTGTCAGTGTCCTGGAACGCTTGTAAAGATTTACTCCCTAAACAGAAAATCTACCTGCACTTGGCCCTTGATGGGTGTCAATTTTGAAACCAAGTAAACGATCTACAAGAAGGATTGATCTCAGGATTTTTTCAAAACGGGTGACGGATATCAGCTTTAAGGTTCTCTCGTGGCTGCCTTGTTTGGGTCATAGTCTTCTAATCTTCATGTGGAAACACTATAACTGTTCTTGGGAAATAAGAGTTCTCTCACCTTGCTGCTGCTGAGTTGACTGGATTCCTCCAAAGCCTCCAAACCCACCCAGGCCAGTTGTTCCTAATCCAGTTCCAAATCCTGTTGCCCCAGTAGCGGTTGCAGCACCAAGCCCAGAGGAGAACCCAAAGCCTTTGTTCTGCGTGTTACCAAACAAGCCTCCTGAATCAGAACAATGTGCAAACACAGTGAGAAAAGATCAACTACAGTAACACCACTGAATGCCTGTAAAGTCTACAGTGTTTGGGAAATATGCTGCTGGCTCTGCAGAGGGATCAGTGCAGGAGTGATGGGAGGACTTCTGTACAGTGTAGAGTGACAGAGACATCTTGTTGAACACGAAGCAGAATGTGCAGCAGCAAGCAAGGTTTAGAAAACTTATCTAATTTTCATCCACAACTTTATGATACTAAATCATTAAACTTGGTCTACACTGGGCTTCCTGTAGGACTTACCTCAAGTATTTAGCTACTTTTTAATGTAACAAACAGCTGTATCTCTACACATTAACAATTGGAATGAAACACACAACAGAGCCGTGATAAATAACCGTTTCACCCTGGGAAAAAACCCCACAAACATCTGGTTTTTGTCTTCAATGGGAAAGGGTATTCAGGTCAAATGACTCTGCAGTAGTCATGAGTATTTTCCAGCTCCAGCTTTGGTTGGAAGTGATGGATGCACCAAGGTGGACACGCTAATTTTCGCCCCTTTTCCAGCAAGATGCCAAGACGGGAGTTAAGGTTAAGGCGTGTAAACCGTTTTCCATCCGATTCCAATCAAGCAGGGCTTTGACATCTTTCAGTCAGTGTTGAATTTGAAAGAGACCGACGTAAAATGTTGCGTTCCAGTCAGGTAGGAATTCCAACTTTTAGAAGCATTCCATTTTACATTCCCTAGTGGGAGTTCGGAAATGTTTAAGTTCTGAGTACTGCTGTGCTGCTGACCTGTGGCGTTGGCAGGAGCAGAAAAGCTAAAAGTGGAACCTGGCGCAGCAGCAGTTGTTGTGGTCGTCCCAAAGCCACCAAAAGTGCCTGAGAAACAAAGCAAACCAGGACAAGTGAGAAAAAGGAGGTGACACAAAAAAAGAGGTGAGAGATAGATGAATGGAGAAGAGACTTTTTGACATATAGTCGAAAAGAAAGATCATGACTGAGCTTTTAAGATTAATAGAAAGAAAACTGAATTTTTATTTCCATCTAGCATTCTTCTTCTTCTGTCTTATAAAGAAGGTGAAGATGTACTGGGTTTTACAGGAATCACGTGAGAAAAGTGCTTAATTCAACAATTTGTCCCCTCATGCAAATGGAAACAACGATGCACAACATTTTATGAAACGAAGCAACAAGTGAGATGAGAAATCACTGCACCACAAGATGTGAAAATGGGTGAAAATGTGTGTTTAGAGACACAGACTGTACTGATTAATCAATCACAAAGGTCATCTACCTGTGCTAGCCAGGCTATTACCAAAATTGAAAACAGTGCCAGTGGTGGTTGCTGTACCAAAGCACCCCACATTAAAGCTGACTGCTGCTGGGTTGGCATTTAAACCAAACCCCCCAAAACTAAACCCACCAGCCGTGGTGTTTCCAGCTCCCAGCCCCCCAAATCCTGCAGCCAGCGGAGGCAGGCAGCAAGAAAAAGAGAATGACACGGAGTTAAATGACAAGAGGTCAGTCCTAGTATGGTCTTATAAAATCATAAAAACAGTGTTCAAGTTCCTGTAAAGAGACAGGACTCAAAAGACGATTCAAAGCTACACGTTTTGTACAGAACATGTGTATCTTACCAGTGTTGGTGGAGCCAAAACTAAATCCTGTGGCTGGTGCAGCAGCAGTGGTGGTGGCGGCTGTGCCAAAACCAGGAGCTGTAAGAGCTACAAAGAAAAAGTAGACACACAACAGGCACTCAGTTGAACTTCTTCACAACTAAACGAAACACCTACCCTCTTCATTCAGTTCAAATCCCTATGCTAACTCCACTTACAAGAGTTCATCTTTCTGATAACACATTCACAGTCTCGTTCTACTTGTCCTTCTGATTGACTATGACTACCAATAACAAAATAACAGAAATATATTCATGCATCAGATAAAAACAGATCCTTTACCCCTTTTTTCATTCACTCATTGCTTGTCGTGCTGACAGAGCCAACAAGAGCATCAACTCAGTTTTCACAGACGGCTTATAAATTTACAATAAAAAATACACAGCACAACGATTTTAGAAAGCGAAGACAATTGTCTAACCTGCTTATATCTTAACACAAAACAGGTTTAAAATTGGTTAACCTTTGCAGTGATGCCCAACTTAACGAAAGTATCCAAGATGATGAATAATTTTTTGCTACATCTACTCCACTACTGTATATTATTATGTGACAAACAAAAACGATCATAATGATGCCAAACCCACACACTGAAATATTACAAACTTAGCCCTACACAATCACAGCTTCAAGTCCTATAGTAGTGTAGTATTAGGGAGGTATAGACCGATTATTGGGGCCACTATTCAGCATTTTTCAGATTATCAATATCAGTGTTTTTTGTGTCTGTGTTGCCGATAAAATAAACGTGTTTAAAATGCAATACGTTTGGCTCCGACGCAGCATCCTCTTTCTGTCTGTAGTCACCACTCTGATCTCTGTCCACAACACTATCATGACTGATTAGATGTCATGAGTAATAGCCTGTCATCACTGAATAATCTGAATCTGCAAAGTAACTAGTAACTAAAGTGAACTAAACTGAAGTAGAATAAATTGGAAATATTCAAGTAAAGTACCTCAAAATTGTAATTACATTCCATCACTGGTTATTTGACACAATTTCTTTTATTTATTTTACTGCAAATGTATATCTGTTCGAAATATCAGTAACTGGTCAATGATCAGCATCAGTATTGGCCCTGAGAATAACGTTATCAGTTGATCCCTATGTAGTATGCCACTGTCTGCAAGTATTTCAGTTTATTTCAACCTGCGCTTCATCTTACCCTTAATCCCTACCAGTTGTCTTCTGCTATGGTTAACCTCGGTCCAATATTACTCCGACCAGTTATCTCTAAGGTGCCTCACTATAACCCAACGCCAAACAGTGATGAGGAAAACTTGTGGGAAAAAAAAGCCTAGACACAATTGGTTGATCCCTTTAAGTGTCTTTCCCACTGTATGGGACACTGGGTCATTACTTCACCAAATCTCACTTAAGGGCAAGACTGTGGTGACAGCTGTGTCGAAGTCAATGGTAGACGCATGGAGAAACACACTAAAAACCCAACATATCAACGTCGTATGACCTTTGATGATGAAATGCCAGAGAGTACCCACCTTCCTCAGACGTAGATATGTTAGGTTGAAGTGCGTTTCTCCATGCATCTCCCATTGAATTCAATACAGCTGTCACCAGCCTGACCCAAAAGCAAGATTCAGTGATGTTATGAGCCTTCCTTCTTTTTTTAAGTCCTTTGACACATTCCCAGATACTTCCAATAGAAAAGCTCAGGGAAGCAGCTGTGCATTGGTCTGTCTTGTGGCTGGAGAAAACAACCTGTGAATGCTCATCTTTTAAAGCTTTCTGAAATATAAAACCAAAATATAGCTACTGCTGCCACACAGGTGTATTAAGACAGTTGGTCAGTTACATTGGTGCATCTATGACCAACACACAGCTGTGATCACTATGGGTCATCATGACCGAATATAAATACTATCATTAGGACTTACTGCCGAATCCAGAGGCGGCGGTGGTGGTGGTGGCTGTGGGGCCAAAGCCAAATGCTGTCGGTGCTGTGGTTTTGGCACCAAATGAACCGAATGAAAACCCGGACGTGTCTTCACAAAAAATAAAGAGAAGGGCTATGAGTGTAAGGTATCGTTACAGTTATCTTCAATGAATTTCACAAGCAGATTTTTGTCATGAAGATTAGTTTGCATAGCTAACTACATGACTTGTGAGAAGTCGCTAGCCAAAACAGCTACCGTTAGCCATTTGCGCTATCAGTTCACCATTTACATGTACTGCTGACCTTACGTACTCACACCAAACTGGAGCAACTTAATCAATATACAAGTGACATGTTTCTAGCTTCGTTAAAATGCTCCCAAATTAAGTTAAAATGTCCTTACTTGCCGCTGGGTTGCTCGTGGCGCCGCCAAAACTGAACGCCATGTTGACTGTCACCAGATGTAGTTCTTCTTCTCCGCCTACATTAGGCTAAGCAGTTGATATCCAACAAAATGGCGCATTACCGCCACCTAGAGTCTGGCACAGAGACTGCCAGCTGCGTTCACGGACATAATACATAGGAAAGAAAAACATTATCACAGTTACAAACAGTAGGATGAATGCCTAATAGCAGTATAATACTGGAAATATATTATTGATGATGTATTATTTAAAAAAGGGACCTGCAAATCCAGCTTTCATGTACGAGGTTTCAATGCAACATGACAAAAATAGCCTAATTGATGTCCAAAAGTCCAAAAATACAAGTGCTCAGTTAACATTCTTTTTTTTAATGAATGTTATACTGTCTTATCAGTCTAATCAGAATCAGGTTTATTGACAAGTAGGTTTTCACATACAAGGAATTTGCTTTTATTTTCATTGCTTTTATGTGTTTTGGGCTTTACACGTGTAGAAAAAAACAAAACAAAGCGTCAATTTTACAATAAATCAGATCAAATCAATTGTATTCATATAGCCCCAAAATCACAATCACATTGCCAAGGTGGGTTTTGCAATCTGTACAGTGAACGACGTCCTCAATCATCGTCTCAGGAAAAACATATTGAGAAGAGGATGTGTTGTTAAGCTCCAAACAAAAAATTGTATCACTAGATTTATCTTATGGTAGTTTTATTATGACTATGTACATTTTGAGTGTTATATGAAATTGTTTTTCCTTCATATTATGTTACAAATTGTTGAATGTTTCTGTTACAGTGCCATGAAGTTGCTATTACATTGTCTGTTTCATGAGTGTTTTCAGTCAGTAGCTTGACTGTTCTGACAAATCATAAAAAATATGAAAATGAAGAGAGTTGTACTGTGTTTGTAATGAATAGGAAGTAATATTGAACTGGTAATAATTATCAATAACCTGTATGGATTTTCTCACTTTTCCTTCCCTAAAATTAGAACCAAACACTGACCAAAAAGGCTTAAATGATGAAGCTCAGAGACACATTTACTGAAACTACTTTATTTTTGTGTACACAGTAAAAACAGTACTAACAGTCAACATTTCAAAACAGGCTGACAGTTAGCAGATTATGTGGTTATAGCAGTAACTTCACAAAGTACAATCTGTAATCAAAGTATGGCACAAAGAAGACCAGTGCACAGTCCGTGTGGTGCTGTCTGCGTTTTGGTTTTACCATTGTAACAAAATAATTTATCCTCTTTAACCACAAAACTAATAATGTGTAATACTGTGTTTTTTTTGCATTAAAATCATGATGACACTTATGCACTCTGAATTTCTTCTATCTCCATTCATTTTCTTATTGTAATTGAATAATAGTATACATCAAACACAAATACTAAAATCAAACAAATCTCTAAATCAAACATGTTATAGCTTCTCCGCTATTGCTGATTATTCGAGTGCATGTAATGACGAGGTGGTGTGAAGCAACTCCTTCATCCTTGAAATGTTTGAACTAAGAATAAGAGCAGTCATAAAAGCCGGGCTCATCACGGTTCAAATGAAGTCATTCTGCAGTATGTTTATATCACATTAAATGGCACCAGAGTGAGAAAGCTGTAGTCCTGTAAAAAAAGTCTGTCATTGAAGCAGAGCATTTAAAAAGTGCAGTTTGACCCTGCAAGCTGTATAAAAACTACCGAAAGAGTTTTATGCTCAGTTTTGTTTCAGCCCAGTAGCCAGGATAGAATGTTAGCAGTTAAAAAGCGGATATTTTTGGCAGGAAGTTGGGACATCTGCGGCTGTCCAACAAGTATTTTTAGCCAAAACAGGATCCATTCCAACGCTAACCAATCATTTTTGTGCCTTTTGTGACTAGATCCCGACCGATACTGCCCGATGTGTGACGATGTGAAAAGTCTTTTTTACTTTTTTTAGATTATAATGCCTTAGAAGATGCTTAGGGTAATCTATTTAATTATTAAAGACAATGAAGTTTATATCTAAACTTTAAAATATCCTGCCTCCATTATGTAACCTTGTCACAAGTATTTGAAAACCACATTTGAGGTATCAAATCAGTATCAACTTCGGCTCCAAAATTCAGGCGTCAGTCGTGCTTTAACTGTTACAAGAGAAAAATTTTAAATTGGGAAAAAATGGAGAAGGAACGGGAAGAAACGTACTTAAACGGACGTAACATTATTCTGGTGATCGGGTTGTTTGTTTTGCATCTGAAAAAGAACATGATACAAACTTGAGAGCAGATTCGTTGGTACGATATATCATCATTTTACAAAATACGTAAAAACTATAAAAAGCTAAACACATCTAGTAACATTGAATCTTTTAAATGCACAACTACAACGTTTCTTCATATTGAGCCCTCATGAGTTTTGAGTTGCAATGGCTGGACACCAGACATGAATCTCTAAAGTGTTTCTGTAGGGTGCATTATTCAGCACCAACGAAGCTATGGCATTCAGCAACAGCATCAAAAAAGCATATTTTGAAATAACACTATTAATCACATTTTCATATGGCCACGTTAGATAGTACAAGCAGTTATACAGGGCAAAAATACTGTCAATACATATATTCAGTAGTGTATCAATCATCGTCTCAGCCATTAAATCCTATTGTGGTCAGGGCTTCAGATGGCTGATGGAAGTGTTGCTCATTATGGCACTAGAAGACATTTCTACATTCACATTTACAAAAAAATGATTAGGTCTTCTTATTTTACAAAAATTAAAGTATCCAAAACATACAGCGTTACGTCTGATATTCACTCCCATCATACACTGAGAGGAATGTGAGCAGTTCAACACATCTTACACTGCATATATACAAAAACGTGCCATACTCTGAAGCAGGTACGGTGATAATGACGGCCACAGGAATTTCTCCACAGCGCACACATAGCAAGAAATAATGAGCTGTGAAAATGTTTTGTAACATTTAGTTTAGGATGAAATGAAACCCTAATACTGAATTGATTGAAATGTTCTCACAATGAGAAGACTTGCTGTAATCTTTGCTCCTATCTCCTGCTTTTATAATGTTTGATAGTATCTAAGCAGAGGGACCCTGAGTGTGACATGATACCTAAAAAACTCAGCGTTTGTGGACTTCATTACCCTGGTCCCATCACCCTCTATGCCCTGTTACAAAGTACTCAGTTGCTAAAATCTAAAAATCTAATCCAGGCAAACAAAGAATGAGGTGAGGCCACAGCACTTCAAATCTAAGGCTTAAAAGGTGTGTTTTCTTTGTTTTGGACCATAAACAAAGTGCACACTCCATCTCTTTTCATTAGAGAACACAGATTGTTTTTACATTTTACATTATCAGCAACTGATTTAACAGAACAGCAAAAAGTAGCCCTTGACACACACTGTTTTCAAATGAATGTCAAATATGTTTCTGGGAATACAGCGTGACTTTAGGTAGTTTTCATTGTTAAAATTAAGTACATACAGTACTTATGTTTGGGACTAAAAAACACTGTACATACCCCTCCCCTACCCCTCTACTCCCCCTGAGTTTTCAAATTCCAGCCGAGCCGCCAGAATAAATTGTTGGCATTGTGCGTTTCTGCGAACCACGGATACGTCAAATCAACATTTCTACATAACGTGTAATATCAAGTTTGAACTTTAAAGCAACAATATGAGACTCTTTTTTACCTTAAAGTAACAGTGTCAAAATCATTTTGATGGTATAGTGTCTTGTAATAGGGTGAATAGTGTCTCTGTCTCAGCCGCTCCGCTCCCCCAAGACATTCTTCAGCTGTGTTTGTGGCAACAAATTTGAAACATTTTTATCATTCCCCACAACCCGTGTCAGCTCATTACACAAAAACTATTGAACGGATTTCCATGAAACTTGGATGGAGGATGAGTCTCAAGCCAGTAGACGCCATAAACTTTAGCCGCAGATCCAGATAAATGGACGGATCCAGGACTTATTTTCTCACTCTTTAACATTATGAGATAGAGCTTTTATTGACAGGACAGTTTGAGAGATGACCGTAGATGGTCAAGGGGGGGGGGGGGGGGGGGTGACATGCAGCAAATGGCCATGGGTTGTACACTCTACCAACTGAGTTACGGGGGCGCCCCAGATACAGTGTTTTTTGTTTTTTTTTTACATTTTTGTTAATTTCTCAGGGAAAAACACATGGATCTTGATGAAAAATAAGGTGTATTTAGGTGGCTGGTATCTATGAGTGAGCAGAATTTGTTGCAGCTCCACATAAAAATCCGGATCAAGCACATTTGAGTATGTTTTATTTGGTATTGGATTAGGCTTGATTGAATTAATGGGGACAGTTGGGCCTTGGTAGATGTATGCGTTTTACTGAGCCATTCTAGTTATTATTTTTTGGCTCTTTCACGGTTTTACTTGACAGGAAAGGCTTAGAGACAGGAAATTAGGGTGAGAGAGATTTAGCCAGTACATGGGGTCCTCGCTCTACCAAGTAAGTTATCAAAGCACCTGAAAACTAGGTATTTTTAATTTCCAGCCGTGTTTGTAGTGACAGAACGAGGTGAGACAAGACATGATGTTTTACTAACCCTAAAAAAGTGTTTTTTGTTCCCAAATGTAACCAGACCATAAATACAGCATTGAACACAGAGAAACATAAAGTAGCAACATAAAAAAAGTAAAGTTTCAATCCGTGGTTTGCAAAAATGTACATTGCCGAATTTTTTTCTGCCGACCGGCAATACAGACGTGGATTTTTTTTCCTTCCCAAAAGAACCCAAATCCCTACTTTTAATTCTGAGGGTTGTCGATGCATAAAGCCCTCGTCTAACTAATACCTCCCTCCTCAATCTTGTGGGTCAGCTTTGGGTGTCAAACCAATATAGGTTCCATTCTGAGGATCTTCCTTTTCCTTGGCACTGACTGGAGAGTAAGAAGTGTCGTCTTCATTGGACGTCTGTAGTGGATAAAAACAGTATTCAATACTGATCTCAACTTACTTCACCTTTGTGTGGCTATACATCTCATCAAAAAGGGTTGATGTACTTGAACGTGCCAACTTACACTGCTAGTGACATTTTCACTGTACTTAAATAGACATTTAGTATTACTACGTTAAGTTAATGTGTTAAAACCAGACATGACTGTATTTCAGGAGGAGTGAGAGTCATCTAACATCATACAGAAAGATGACATTAAAGATGCATAGGGACAATAAAAACTCAATACAGTAAAACAGATGCATGAACAAAACAAAGACAACATAGACAATTAAACAAAACAAGCAAAATAACCATAAACACTTACAGCATAGAGAGGCTTGGTAAACGCAATGCGCTTAACTTCATTCTGCACAAAGACATACAGTGATAAATACATGCACAGTGCCATTAGTGTGTGGTTAAACAATTAAATTAATAACACAAAAATTAACACAACACAGGCAAATGGTGAGCTGTTAGAAAAAAAGGATGTAGGAAATGATGTCTTACCTTCTTTTTGCGGTCCCGGATCAGGAGGACGATGAGGATTGCGAGCATAATGGCACCCAGTCCCACAATAATGAGCGGGAAGTTGGACACGAGAGTGACAATCAGCAGCAGCTTCTGGACTCTCGCCGCAGACGCATCATCGATCACCACACTCTGCGTATTAAAAGACAAAAAATACATTACAGAGAGTGCATTTTGTTTTCTAGTAGTATTTACCGAGGTAGTGTTCTTTAGTGCATTTTTGAGGTACTTAACATGAGTATTTCCATTTTCTGCTACTTAATACCTCCACTTCACTAAATTAGAGGCAAATATTGTACTTTTTACTCAACTAAATTTATTTGTTAACTTTAGTTTGTAGTTACTTTGCATTATTCAGTGTTGATCGGCTATTACTTGTGACAATCAACCTCTCAGACTGAGGAAGGCAGTTGCTTTAGAGGCAAAGTTGCACATTTTTAACCTTCGGGTCCATTATTTTTTGTGTTTATGAGGTTTTTATGTCATTCTCTAGCTTCCCAATAGTGTTTTTCTTTTCAAATCTTAACAACCCAAAAATATTTTTGAAATGTGAAATTTTGAAATGAAATGTACGCTTCGGCTGAATTCACACAAACTGTGCTATATAACGTAACTGCTGTGACACAATCAAATGTTTTATTTTATTCTTCTGATTCACTGCTTTGTTGGTGCTGCCACCGATCGCTCTTTAGTCGCTCTGTACAAACAGCAACCGACAAATCCTGCATCTGAATTGCAAGGAAATTAGTGCTGTAACCTACATCACTGCAGGTACTAACAGAGTTTCCATTTTAAAAACGCAACAGAGAACCTGGATGGAGTCACTCTTTAAATAAATTATACTATTATATAGTAAAAATGCTGAATATGGGATCGGACCATCAACCAGGCCAATAATCACCCTATGCCTACATAAAACATCATTTTCTGAATGAAAAACATGAATGATTTTGCTCATAAAATATAACAACTTCATTATGATCCACTAACTGAGTTACAGCAGTTACAGGATACAAGTGTGTGTTTCAGCACGTCTTTTTGGTTCTTACCTCATTGAGGAACATGACGGGAAACACTGTCTCATTCAGGCCTCTAGTTTTCCTGTTTTGAACACAATGAACAGAGTGTGAAACCATGGACATAAATGTATCACTGTTATTGATAAATAGTGTTAAGCATGTATTTGGATGCAGATACTCACGGGAATCCAGAGATTCTGTCGAGCAAGACGTTCACCTGCGCTCTCTTGTTTGCGCGCACGATCACTCCAGTGGTCTAAACATAGAAAATAAAATATGGTATTACTAATGCATCATCAAAACAGACATCAAAATGAAATATATGACACTTTTTTATCAGTACAGTAGGGATGTTGATGACTTCAATGCAGGTGATTAATGTCTGTACTACTACTTATAAGCCACTAGGGGGTGCAGCATTACTTTTTAGTGCAGCATGTCATTCAACTTTCAACACAGTTCAATGAGATGAGTTGTTCCTACATATTTCAACAGTGGATTGTAATGTGCTATGTGACCAATAAAGATGAGTCACAGCATCAACTTAACTGCAGCGTAAAAAGTGTATTAGAGGCTGTGGCCTGGTGGCTTACCGGGTTCAGGTCAAGGAATGTTTGGTGGTGCTCCCTCTGAGGGGACATTCCCCCGATGGCAGACACATATTTATCTTCTGCCAGGTGAAAATGAGGGAAGGAGGCGACAACTGGAGCACCTATGTGAGGAAAAGAGCGAGAGGATTCAGAAAAGAAACAATTGGGGAAGTGACAACAATAAGCTGAATGAAGCATGATGACTGTCTCCACTGTACATAAAAGAGTCACAACAAGTTCTCCTTTCTTCATTTTATTAATAGGAGCAAATGTCAACTGTGTTGTCTCTGACAACATTGCCCCGTCTCTAATTATGGCTTAATGACAGAGATTCAGGAGACATTAGAGCTGCCACATGCCTCCATAACAAGGTATAACTCATTAATTTGGATAACTCAGGCATCAATCACCAAGTATTCTTTTGTCAACATAGATCTCATCACATTACAGAGGCAATGTTAGGACGACCTTGACAGTAAATGAGTTGGAAATTGTCAATGTCAGTTTTTTCTAATTAATATGCTTATTTGTGTCAGATCAGAAGATCTGCTCTGTAAAGGGAACCTGTAGAACAAGTAATTAGTTTCCATAATGCGCTCTTCTTGTTCAAAATAAAGTATTTACACACCGGTTGACAGAGTGACAACCCGACGCTGGTGGACATTGTTGGGATCCATAGATGAAGTCGTTCATTGTGGGATTTCACACTCAAATCAGTCCCCCAGAATTCCCAAGGTCTGTACACCTAGGTGCAAAGGCTGCCCAGATACCCAGCTTTGAGCTACTCTTGGTCAGGGTGACAGACACCCCACTGACCAGGTAATCAAAACTCCAGCTCCCCTATTGTTTTAAAGCAGTATCGCCCAGCCCTATTAAGTAATACAGCAAAGGTAGCAGGATGTACAATAATATTTGCACGTCATTGGCACTGGCTGATAAGTGCCTTCACTTAACAGGCCAATAAGAAGACGCTTTAAGCAGGTAGTTTTCTTAATTTGGCCACTGAATATGTACATTTTTAAAAGCATTGTTTGTCTGCATTGTCCCTTGGTAAAAAACTAGTATACTTGATGTATTAGAACTATAATTTAAGTTTAAAAAAGTTATTTCGAGTATACAACTTTTTGTACTTAAAGTATATTCAAAATAGATGTCATTAAGTTCAACTTTGATGTACAAAAAATAAATATACTCATTCTACAATACTGTTGTATTTCAGTGTATGTCTAAAAAGTACTTTTCCGTAAATGTATTGTAAAATCAATGCAAACTTACTTACAGGCTAATATTTAGTCTACTTATAGAAAGTATACTTGGAGTACACATTTAGTTTGTTTTCTTAAAGTGCACAATATATGCACATTTCAGTATCAATATCTGCACACGGCCAGAATGATTTGAAAAATATCAGCATAGTGGATATTGGTAAAAATCTAATATCCTGCATTCCTAGAAAACAATTCTTTCATCCATATGCCACATTTCCTGCTGTTTGATGTGTTATCTAATCAGGACATCGCAAACAGCAAAACATTTGGAGTCCTCAAGAGACGTGGAGGAGATATAATCTGACCTCCGTGAGGACACGCAGCATGTTATTCAGGGTCAATCTTCCAAAAGAAATAAACAATAGGTACACAAATGGACCACAGCCCTGTGTGTAAAACAAATTAAGGGCGATATCAGATGTCGAGATAAAGAATCTTGTTACTCTAGCTCAGTTCCTTCCTCATATTGTGAACAGGAGACATTGCGTTGTTACAATATGGCCTTGGCCAAGATTAGGAACATTGCAGTCCACCTGTGCAAAGTCATTCTTGATGTCTGTTGTTCAATTAAAATAAACGTTGTCCAGCTCAATGTGAACGATGTGTGTCTCAGCAACAACACAAAGTGTCAGCCAGTGGCCCAGTTAGAGGTGCTGATGAAGTGGGGCAGAGGTGACAGTTTTCCTGCTCTTGTGTTTGGCAACAGACGTCTGACAAAAACACTGGACACCCGCAGTCACCTGAGAGGCTGTTCCCGGGACAATTTACAAGGTCACTGCAGCGCAAACAGAGACACATATTTGTTGTGGTATACTTACGAGCTCCATTAATCGCTGTGTTCATTCCCCAACACCTGACCTTAACTCAACCCTGTCCACGCTCTTTTAAATCCTCCTCACCTGAGTAGAATGAAATGTCTGTTGCTGGCCTCAAAATGCTTTGATTTGTTTATGAAATATTATCATGCAAGCATTGCTTAACATTCATCTCAGTGCACTACGGAAACCATGATGCAAACACTTCTCTTCTTTGTCAACATTATATTGTCTTGAAATGTGTAAAAAAAAAAAAATTAAGTACTGGTTGCTCTTTACAGGGAATAATAATCCTAAAGAGATCAAATAAACTAGGCAGTAAAAACAGGCACTAAGGTAATGTCTGGTCATATTCAAGGCCAGAATCAGGTGACAGGGCTTACTGCCCCCTCCGCTACTGGGCGAGTCATGGTCAGATGGCGCCTGCGGTGAGGAGAGGGCTGGAGAGCTGTGTCACATGGGTCATTTAGAGGGTATTAGAGCTGGTGATAGAGAGAAGGAGAGTAGAAAGAGGACTAAACTGATGTAAGTTTTAAAAAAAATTATGAGGGCGGGTAGGAAGCAGATAGAGAGCAAAAAAAAGTCAAAGAATTTTAAGTAGCTTTTAAATAAAAAGTGGATTTTCTAGACAGGCCAATGTCAGAGTGTAAGCACAAAGGCTTTGTGTGTGACGCACAGCTAATTGAAAATATGGACAAGAGAGTAGAAAATGTAGAGCTGCATGTGAAAGAGCAAAGTGTGGGTGAGAAAATATTTTGCCCAAGCTGACATTTACCTTTCCGACAGGGACTGACTTTAAGAAGGCCAGTTCCCAGGCACTCTTTTGGGCTGACGCAGAAACCCTCATTGGCTGGGTTCTCCTCTTTGCTTGCCAAAACAGAGCGTGGTGGTGTGAAGCGGTACGCTGGGATTCCTTTCACCTCTACATCTTTCTCAAACTCCATGTAGATCGACCTGGAGAGAAAAGCAAGAACGTTACAGTACAAAATTAAATGAGATCAGTGTTCTTATCGATTATATCCGCTTTCTCTTCATCTCCATTTACCACTGTGTTATCCTTTTATTGCTCAACATTTTATTATAACCATTTAATTTGTTTCTAGTCTAGTCAGAGCTGAGACATTTGTTCAGGAGCAAATATGACCTGAAACCAACTTATCTTCTCCTCTCCATCTCCCTAATGAAACAACAAAATGGCCATCAAAGGCACTAGAAGTGAAATTACAGTGTCGAGCTCATGATCTAGTGTAGATTTTGGAGTTTGAATTTCAAGACAAAAGCTGGAGGGTTTATACTGGCTTTACAATAATGCTGAAATCCTGTTGGGAGAACATCTTTCATTCGAAACACTTGAGTAGTTTGGTGTTGACTGCCCTTGTGTACTGGGAGTGGCGAAATCATGAATCCTTAATTATATTTGAATGTTTTTACAGCTTCCAAACCATCCTTATTCTATGTATCTGCAGTTGTGATCTGTTTAGGGAATCCCGACGATTCTCAATGAGAACAAAGGAGTCTATACAGTGTGTGCCAAGTGGCCGGGAGGTTGTGGCTCTTCCCTACGCAGCCCACCAATCGTGCAACAATACTGTACAGACCTTTCCCTTGACCTTTGTGAGAGCCGCCAACTAAAAAGCCTTATGTGTTTCTTCACTAGAACATGACACTGAAAGACTCGGCCTTGTACTGCTGGCCATGAGAGACTGCTACAGTGTGAATTAATTTCAGATAAGCTACGCAATGATACAGTTCTTTTGGATCTAAATCCTTTCATTGTGTGCTGGCCAAAACTTGAAACACCTGATGAGATGACGTAAGATATTTTAACTCCGCTTTATCTCCATAGCACTGTATCATTCTTCTATAGAGGAAAAAAAAACGCACTGGTTTGTTTTTATTTTTTTTAAAAACATTTTTTAAACCAATTAAAACTGTTTAGGCTGACGGTGTCTCTGCAAAACAGTGTCGAGGGGAGTTTGTTCTGATGGATAATTTACACATGGAGAGGTGAGCCCTGGCTTTAAAATGACCATATCTCCCCAGAAAGAAAACAACTTGTAGCTTGACTAGGAACTTCCCATTTTCAGCATGTGGGTTGCTAGTGCAAAAGTTTTTTAAAAGTGGCAACAAGCAGATAGCAGGAGGGAGGAGAATGCCGCCTGAAATAGTCAGTCAATGGCATGCTTATACTCACTGTCTATTTCCGGCGAGTCAGACTACTTTAAAGGGAATGAAAAGAAGAGAGATGTAGATATTTAGGAAAGATATTCCAATGTATCTTCAATTAACTAAATCTGCATTTTATAACATTTACTTAAGGGCACGTGTCAACAAACTGCTTTCCTGAGTGTCAGCATCTTTTTTCAATTGCTCCTAGCTCAGGCTGCACAGTGGTTTGTATGTTCTCCCCATGCTTACATGGGTGCACCATAAAAAATTAGGTTGCTACCCAAGTCAGTGACCTTGGCTGAGATTGGGATTGGGTTAAATGCAGAGTACCAGATTCCCCATGTTGTACATTGTATGATATGTGACATAAATACAGATTCTTCCTCTTCTTCTTCAATGAGGAGATAGCATCTACTGCTGCTTAGAGAAAAAGTGCTCTCCACCTTTTTGTGTAGCCGCTCCGTGTGCTTTTAGAAGAAAATCCCTGAACTTTTCAGAAAAGCACAGGAGTCATCAATGTTGCTCTTTTAAAGTCAACCACTCATACATTAAATTGGGTAGGACTCGTTATCCATCACTCTGGTAACAATGAAACTAGAGGAAAAGATTGTTCTGGCTGTCTATCCTTCATAACAGAGACAGAGAAGCCCATTTGTGGAAGCAGATCAACCGTACACTGAATGTTGCTGGTGAGTGTTGTGCTTTTTTTGCTTTTTTTGTGCTGTTATTATAGCTAATGTCAATCAAGACCAACATGCATCGTTCTTTCTCACTTCAACCCAGTACTCCCAAGTGTTTGTAGTGTTGCTGAGGCACAACAGCCTTTGAATCTGTGTCTTTTTGTTTTGGCTTTATTTTTGTGTGATTATATGGTAAACTGTTGCTTGTTTATGGCAAAGTCTATTTAAATCAAGTCTTTTAAATAAAGGATCATCGCTAGAGGAGATATTAACATACAGCAAAAGTCAAGTTGGTATTTGAACAATGACACCTGTCCACAATTCGTCAAATTCTGAGGTATTTTGTGGCTCAGCTGTCACTTGACCAAAGGGTCAGGACCCCTTCAGGTCACAGATCAGAATTCTAGCACTTTTTTTATCCTCCAGATCACTCCCAGATGTCACTGAACTAAACACATGTGTTAACACAAAGTGTTGTTGCGCTACTCTTACAAGGGCTGAAAAAACTTGAGCCATACTGTGTGAAAGGTTAACACATTAGCCTTAATGGAACATTTCCTCTTCGAACTATGGTAAAAAATACAGGAAACAGGGAGGGAGTCTTCCCTTTAGTCACAATAACACAGACAGCCATGATGAAGCCACCAGGCAATGAATAAGTAGGTGAAAGTGTAAACATTTGTGAGTCCAATGAGAGTCAAAGGTACAACCGTACCGTGCCACTCCAGCAGATTCTTTCCACGCTTCCACGGAAAGAGGTCTGCAACAGCTTGTACTTTTTAAGGTCAAGGGTGTTTTCTAAATAAGATGCTTGAATCATCAGTCAGGACAAGGACAGAGTTCAGTCAGCAGACTTAGCAAATGCAAAATAAAACTCCAAGGAACTATTCATCAGTAAGTCTCTGTGTGGGAGGTAATTCTCTTCATGCTTCAAGCTTCCAATGAAGACGTCCTGATTCTGAAAACCTAAGGAGGATCCTCCATAAACCCAAATGTTCTTACAAACGTTAGTGTTGAACATGTCTGGCAGACACTTCTAAGAGTTACATAAGACTGGCCAGATGCGTTAAGCTCATTTCACATGGAAAGCATAATGAAACTTTGTTCTTTCCAGCTGGTCAAGAACAGAAACCTCAACAACTTTTCTTTCCCACTGCTGTGAGTATGTTCTCAGCACAAATCAATACACTGCTTTAAGTGTTTATCTCTCTTTTTCTTCTCATTTTCTTTTTTTCCCCACGATTGTCATCCCCCTTCCTCACTCACCCACAGTTCATCTGCATTTACATTCCTCTACAAGTGAGTCTTTCCATACAGTGTTTCCTGGAAACTGACATGTTCATGTTGTTTGAAAAGCCTGCACAGTATAGGCTGTAAAAGCTTGGTGAGAAAACAGGAGTCACCTGCAGTGCTGTTTGTAAGTGATCAGGATGTTATGATAACAATCCATGGGATCCAAGGCCTGTGAACATTATTTCCATACCAGATATGAAAGCCTCCGTTCTGCTGTGTGGTGAGTTGAGTCCAACATTTTCAGGCCAGGTCATGAACCAGAAATAGACACTACTTCATAACCACACCATCCTAAGGTAAAATATATATGGGGCACTAGGTAACAGGACATCGTAGGGGAGGATAAATATCCCTGTCAGGGATGACACATCAGAACACTTTGTACTTGAATCAGATGATTAGTGTGCTCATATTCAACTGACAACATGACACAAGTTTGTTGCCGTGTCAGTGGCTCTGTTAAGATGCTAGTATGCTTCAGAACTGCTTGTTGGATGATCGATCAACAACTTGAACTGAATTTCTAACTCTAGGTCAAACACAACTGTTTCTGTAACTTCTTACACTTTTTACTGTGTCCATTTGGTGGTTTGTCAGCAGGATTACATAAAGATTACTGAACAGATTTCCATGAAACCTGGGTGGAGGATGGGTCTCGGCCCAGAATAGACACCATTGACTTTTGGTGCAAATCCAGGACTCTTTTCTCACTTTCTTCAACATTGCAAGATACAGCATTTTTCAACATTTTACGTTCATTTCTCAAGGAATAATACATGAATCTTGATTCTTGAAAAATAAAAAAAACAGGTCTATTCTGCTCTATTTCTAGTTGCATTCTATTTTCATTTACGTTTTACACACAACCCAACTTTTTAGACTTGGGTTGTTTGTGAACATTGAAGTACAACACTTTCAAGTGTGGCCATCAAGATCAACTTAAAGAACTTCTAATTTCCGTTGGATAACACGACGTTCAAATTGGATCTGTTCAAGCCTAACGTGACTCTTAGGTGGTGCTAAATGCTGATGTCGCAATGCTAACATATCTATATTTAGCAGGTATGTTTTTTATATTCACCTCCTTTGTATAGTGTGTTAGTATCCCAACAATTGCTAATGAGCCCTAAACACAAAGTACAGCTGAGGCTGATAGGAATGTCACTATCTTTACAGGTTATTGGTCAGTAACCAAAGTTTTGACCTGCAGGTGGCTCTCAGGGAAAAGTCTCAGGATCACCAAAATCATTGGGATTTATCTTCTGGGCAGCCTGGGTATCTGTCCAAAATTTCATGGCAACCCATCCAATAGCTGCTGAAATGTGTCAGTCTGGACCAAAGTGGTTGACCGAACGACTGAGCGAGCGACAGACCAACAATGCCATACCTGGAACCATGCCGCTAGCATGGCTAAAAACTGATTAATATCACTGTTATGTAACACTTATTGAAATGTTTTCACACAGTCGTGAAATAATATAATAGCTAAGTGGATAAGTGTGAAGATTAACATATCTTAAAGTGATGCCACATGGAAGTAGTAAGCTGCAGGAAGTCCCTGTGGTGCTGAACTGTACCTGCAGAGGTCTGGGGTGAAGATGTAAATGCGTTCATCCTTGGTCAACAGAGGATGGAAAGCACTGCCATCTGATCCATTGATGCTGTTGCTTTGGTCTGACGTCCAGAAGGTCAGCTTGCTGCAAAACAACATATTCCCACAAACATGAAAAGTCTTCTCAAACTTGCATCAAGACAACATCCATGCAGTTCAAAAAAGGATAAGGTTCATACAGAGGATATCTCTTTGGGCACTGATAAAAACGTTGCTTAGAAATGTATGCTGCCTGCAAAGCATCTAAAGAAGGATTTGGGACTGAGGCAGCGTGCTTATTTCATAGCTCTACTCCAGACAAAAAAAGAATAAAAAACATATTGTTCCTTTTGGCTGACTGTGCTGTTTTCGAGAAATGTGTTTTCAATGCCAACATTGTTATCATCTCCATCTTAATGACAACAAATTACAATGAAATGTTTTGATGATCAAACATGTTTTTATCTTAAGAAACAGTTGAAACAAGTGGTTTCCCAGGAGTACGAGGGATAATTAGAGACTTCAGGGGAAGTTCGAGAACAAAATTTGATAAGAAAGGTTACTTGAAAGCCATTATTAAGGCCACTCAGAGTATCAGGATGTCCTGCCCTGGGCTCTGTTCTGAGTGCAACAACTTAGACCATTTTTATTGCCCAAAAAGCAGTAGATTTAAGAAACTTTAAATCCAACGGTTACCCAATAAAGTTTTATTACAGTGTATGAAGACAGAGAGGGAGTGTGTGTTTGTTTGAGACTGCAACAGTGCTACCTTTGGCCTTTCCATGTTTCAACTCGGCCATAATCCAAGTAGTTCTGCTGCCCAGTGTGGTAGATAAATTCCCCGTCGTTACTGCCGTTTTTCTAAAAAGACCCAAAGATTTAAGTGTGTTAAAATGTGCTCATGTTTTAAAAACCACTTAAATTTCTTGCCACAGAAAACACCTGTTGCAGCTAGTTTCAGACTGTCTGTTCCAAGAACAACATCCAGCTGAACTTCCTGCTGTACGTGCCTTGTACATGAGGCCGAACACCTTCTCCACATCAGGACTGGTGGCAGAGACGCGGGTCAGCAAGGGATCTTCGTAGCCCCACAGCAGTTCATCCACAGTGCGAGTCGTGAAAGGGGTGGTCCCTAAAGAGTTCATCCACATGGACATTAAGTTGGACTTCCAGAAACTCCCTCTCACCTTGTTCATTACAGCCTGGAAACGGGAAGTGGAGTAGAGCGGAGATGAGATGGAAGGGAATGCAGGGTGAGGTAGAAGGTGGTGGTGGGATTGAGGAAACAATAAATTACAATGCAGAAGGAAGTTACTGAACACACATTCCACTTTTCCCCATTTGGATTTCCACTTTGCTCTACTTATCTAAGACCTTTAGTTCATGACTTACCCAAGCTGGGATGTTGACAGTGGTTATGTTATCGACAGCTGGGTCACCCACAGACTTCTCTCTCAGGAACACAAAGCTCTTGGTGTTGTATGCAGACACCTTCGAGCCATCTTCCACCATGCTCACGTTGTCCTTATATCTGTACTCCCTGAGCAAACATGAGAAAATGTAAGGTGTTTTTTTTAGCTTTCTAAAACATTCCTGTTACTTAAGAGCAACATGAACAAGTGTAAATGACTATTAATGTCATCACAGAATGACTTCCTGTTAACACAACATCTGTTTGAGATGAGGTAACCCAAACAGTTGTAGGTTAGGTGGCAGAGGTCGATTATCTTGATATGCACTGTGGCTCCAGCAGTGAACCTTGATATTTATTTAAGGGGTTTCAGTGGGTGCATCAGAAGCGATTCCAAATGACTAATCAAACGTTAAGTTTCTTGTCAGGACACACTTGACAGCCTGGACAGGATAGGAAAGGAGATACTGTATCTCACAGACAGCTAACAAAATAAACCCATCTGGGAATGTTTTAAGCCTAAAATAAGAGTGACCTAAAATACCACAAGAGAGGAAGCAGACAAGCAGAAGCTGATGTCCCTTGCTCAGTTTACATAGGTGCTGAGCAAATAACGGGGCATATTTCAACAGAACTGTAGGAAGAAGCCTAGTTTAAAAAAAATCTATTATTACATAAGAAAAGGGCAATTTTTCAAAACTATTCTCTATCCTGCAAAACCAATGTGTCACCGACGCGGAGGGAAATCAAGCAAATTAAAAAACGGCAACACAGTCTGGTTTATATAGATATTATAAGGGGGACGTCTGAAGTGTTTATCAGCAATTACCACAGCAAACCGATAATAATTCTGTAGAAGTAGATAATGAGGAATTCTTGATAAGCTCACGTTGGTTTTCGCTAAATTTCTAAGATGACTCAAATGTTTGCTCTTGTCGATTTTGTGTTTTGACCGTTTGTGAACTGTAAACTTTTTGAGTTTTATAGTCCACAAAACATTTCTGGTGCTTTACAGCAAATCAGCTTGTTGTTGCATTCTTCTTAGCAACCGAAGAAGATGGGGACTGTTAAAAAAACAGCCTAAAAAAAAAAAGTCTAGATTTGAAAAGACATCATTTCACACTCAATGATCGGTTGAGCTTTTTACGCTTTTTAGTTTAGCAACGACAGATTTCAGATTAAAAAGGGTGTAAATAACATTTTTTCAAATCAGTTTGGGATCCCAAGGCTTCAGGAGACTTGGATTACGCTGGACAAGCTGTATGGAGCCGTTTTCTGTTTAATTTTTCAGTTTTTATTTACGTTTTAAAATGAGCCCCCATCTACTTCAGTTGTTTAGGAAAATGCTAAGTTGTTTTGCTGGAAAGCTCCTGAAATATTTTGTGGAAACTTAACCTCACTTTCCATCAGTATAAGAGCGAGAAGATAATGACTTAATTTGAATTTTTGGGTGAACCTATCCTTTAATACTGCTGTCAAAGTGCACCAGATTGATGCATTTTGAAATAACTTTTAAATGAACATAACCTTCTTCCACCCACCACAGTCTCACAAAATTCTGCATGAAACATTGCTCTACGTCAAAAAAATCTAGTCTCTAAAGTGGTATGGCATCGTGTCAGAACACATGTTTGATTTTTTTCTCTGTATCAAATATTTTCAGGCATTTCCCTTAAGGCTTCTATTACTTTTAAACCAACACAGAGTACATCTGAATGAGGTTCAATAACATCCGGCGGTTGATCTATTCAGTCTGCAAGCACCTCCTCCACATACAACAGCAGATATTTCGTCATGTCAGAAGTTTCCTGTGCGACATGTGGCTTTCTTTGTGGCAGCCTGTGCGGCTCTGTGTACTTTGCTGTGCTCCTGCATCCTACCTGTATGTGTAGGGTCCAACCTGCGTGACCTCTGGCTTGGCCCCTGCAAGCAACTCATCCACATTGGTCACATTGAAGAAGAAGAACTCCATGTAGACAGGAGGAGGAGGTCTCTTCCATGACTCAAACACACGGCTGCCCTCGACCAAAACAATCTCCTGTTGAGACATACAGTACATATCAGTTTAAATCTAAACATATTTCATTCAGACTGATAAATATTAGGGATGCATGATATGGATTTTTATGTCAGTTTTGATTAATTTTGCTTTGTCAGAGCTAATGTTAGCTTGTCTGCGCTAGCTAGCTTGACTTTTAGCTCAACATTTTTCATCTCAAAGTGCTTTTCCATGTTTAGTCACAGTAGCTCTCGATGTCATAACACACTTGGGCTCGAGGTATCGTTACCAAACTAACTCTTTGAATCACTCACCCTCTACCACAGCTCCAACTACTGTGCATACTTTCTCTCACCGGCTAGCAGCTACTTGATCTTCAGCTGCTAGTCATTCTTGTAGTGCTATAATACTTCTAAAGAGTAGCATCACACATTTTAACTTAGATTTGACTTTGTTGCGATTCTGAAGGAAATGTTCCCACACTGAGCTTCTTTTAGCATACTTAACTTTTTACCTCAGACTGCTCCAGCAAAGCCATTTGCAGATAGTGTGTCTGTATGCAAAATAAGCTAAAGACCAACATGCATAACTGATCAAAAATATTCTTGGCAGTTAACAGATTAACCATCAAAGACGATTAATGGTTAACCACTGACAACCCTAGGCTCAATGTTTCAGCCAGAATTTCACCGATAGCGATAAAAAGCCGATAATATAAATTTCCCTATATAGGTTCAATAATTTGATCTGATATTTATTTTGCATGCCTAGTAAATATGGTTGAGAAAGGCATAAACGCTTTCTACACATATAACACACTAAAATAAAATTTTTTTTTCCATTGGTCGCACTGGTGCGCCTGAAATAAAAAAAAATAAATTTTTTAAACAGTTGAAGTAATCGCAATTTTTGTTGCATGCAATTTAAATGAAAAAAAAAAAGGATTTTCAACTTTAGTCCTGTTTACAATTATTTACATAATGTTGGACAAATTTATTGAACAATGTATTATTGGTTGTACCTAGGTTATGTGACCAATGTGAAAAGTTAGTCAAGTTAGTCAAGGAGAAGTTTTTATCTTTGCAGGCGGCTTTCAGTTGACGATGCATTATGTCAGAATGGTGCAAAAAGTTTTGCAATAGTGAGCACATGTTTTGAATTTGTACTTTCCACAACCTGTTCCAAGTAAAAACAACCCGGAGAACAAAAACAACCTTGGGGGGTCGTGGAGGGGAGCTGCCGTCTGAGCGTCAGACAAGAGCATTGGCTGCACACATGAATGGTATTAGGGGGAGACCCTTCCACAGTTTCATTGTCAGTGGTTGCCCATGACAACGGGCACTCGAGGAGAGCCGCTGACATGTCATGTGATGCAGAGGGCTAGATGCCCGCTGGTTGCACAGGACTGCGACCTTAATGATCTGAGCCACATTCCTCTGGCTTGAGCCTTATGAGGCCCTGGAAGTGCAGTTGCAGGGACAAACCTGTATTACCATGTTTCATTACACAGCGTGCTAGAAAATTGTCACAGCAGATGTCATCGCATCTGGACAAGGATAACCTGATTCACTGCAGGACTCGTTTGAGGAATTGGAAAACACGAGGGGTGAGAGAGGAAAGAAGGGGGCGAGGAGGGGATTAGTGTTTCTTTTGACAACACATCAAGAGGAAATCTCACTTTGGCCTAATTGTGTCAGATTTGTGTTAAAGTTAAAAGCACTGCTTCAGTAAGAAATAAGCCCAATAGAGCTGAGCACACCAACAGGTCCCATTATTTCAGGGGAGTTCAGACCCCCCCCCCTCCTTTGGGGTCCCTTCTACTTGTTCAGAGACAAAAGTTTAGCTGAGTAGCCAAGGACAATAAAGCTGTCACCTTAGATTGAGGAAGGCCAGGCATGGTCTTTCTATGTTGTCCTTTCATGCTTCAAACAATCAATATGGTAACCCTCTCAGCATGCTACATGAAATACCGCGTGGAAAACAGGAACAGAGAAACCCTCTTATCTCAGCACTTACCACCGCTACTCTTACGCCACTCCCTATTTGAAAACACATGTAGCAGGTGAATACACAAATACACATCGTGCTAGTGCTTTGATGTGGAGGCAGGCAAATACATAGATGTGAATAACACTGGGCACAGCAACAAGCTATTCATTAAATCCTCCAGTCGTGATGCACAAGCTTTGCATACTCTAAATGGGTTTGCCTCAGTAGTGTCCAAACACCTAACAAAGCTCTACCAGCTGAACTGTAGTCCAGCCCTGCTGAGACTGAACCCATCAAAGTCATATTAAGGTCGAGTCCCTGCAGTGGCTGGAGTGGCAGATCCAGGGTTTTGATTCACACAATCAAAGGCAGTTTGATAACCTTAAAGATCTAAAAAAGCATGAATTACATTAATCAAAAGGTAATTATCATGTAATTATTAGCAATGACAATACCGATATATCTGTGATAGGCCAATATTGGCTGATGATATGATATGATTTGATATTGGCCAACCAATATAATGGCCAGGCTCAGACCAGAGCTGCTCAATATTGATAATTTTCTATGTTTAGTCTTTGAGTTTGGAAACATCATGCATTTATTGAAGTCCTTTTAACCTTTTTGAACTTTAAATATAATTCCACTGAGAACAAAAAAAGTCTGATAATAATAATAATAATGATATAATGAATATGACATATTTGACATATGATGTGTATTTAAATGTTGTTTTTATTCGATATATAAAATGCGAGAAAGGGTTTCTGAAATATGACTCTCTCGACCTTTTTGGCCGGCCCAAGCACTGGTGCCATACTACCACAACAACGTGCATTTAAGTCCAAGTGGCAGCTGGTTTGACCAAGTTTCCGCACACAATAGTTCCCTTGATCTTATTGAGCTAAAGTAAAGTTTAAGAGTGAGTTTGAGCAGGGCGATAGCACACCAATGTAAAGGAGAGGCCCACTGGATTTATAACTTAAGACAAAACAAGAGCATCTTTGCGAAACTAAATGAAGCACATTGTTATCTTGTTTTCATAATTACTAGAAGACAAAATCACTGACTTAACCTCTAGCCCCACGATGTGGTTGACATTTTTCAATTTTGGAGAAATGTCTTGACAACTACTGGATGGATCATGGTAAAATTTGGTACACATAATCCATGTTGCCTATCGAGAAATCACGGTTAGAAATGAATCTTAATGACTGGCTACAACTTCCATGATTTGATTCAGACAGACAGGGCTAACAGACTGGGCTGCTAGCCTACAATTTCTAATCTAGTCTAAAATTGCCAAATTCTCCATCAGGGACAAGTCATTCTTCACCATCACCTCATCAGCACGTCACTGCATACTGACCCCTCTTGACTCACATGGAAGCTGAGGGGTGCCAAACCAGCCAGTTTCCCAATAAACCTAACAGTGTGAAAGAGGCTTAGCACACAAAGAGAGAGTCTACTGCTGGGAGGGTATCCATGGAATGAGATCCTTCACGCCGGTGCAACTGGGGTGAGGGAGTAACTTGATATGGCAGTGATAAGTCATACTGCCAGGCTAGTAGTGAAGTATGTGTGTCTGCATGTGAGCAGCATGTGTGTCACACCCACACATACATTTTACTGGGTGAGATCCTTAACATACAGAAACAGTGGGTCCAAAAGTAATACTCTTATTTTTAGTACAAATGATCATATCAGCTGTTTGTTTTTAAAATATATGTGCATTTCAGAATATCTTAGTATCTGACGGCATGGACTCGAGCTGGCACGGACCCCACAAGTTTGAGTAAAACCCGATGAATCCTAAAGACAGCCATAAATCTCAAACTTGGATTCATCAGTTAATAGGATTTTTTCCAGTCTTTCACTGTGAAACCCTGGTATTTGTTAGCCCACCCAAAGCATCTGGCCTTGTTTGCCCTCCTGAGAAGGGGTTTAGAAACTGTTACTTGTCCTCTGAGACTAAAACAAGACAGCTTTCTTTTGACATTCATTTTCCTATTCCTTTTCTAGACTTTAAAAAGTGCTAATGTTTAAAGTGCTTGACAAAGTCTAATAAATAGATCAACATCAAATCGTATTTGGGTATTGTAAATATCATTAACTGATGTAATAGTTTACAATTTAATCTACAGAATATATGTTTATAGGCTGGATTTTGTTCAAAGGCAACTGTCTACACACCTACACATACATTTTTTTAATCTGACCTGCTGAATATCATGCACAACGGTGTGACCAATGAAAATGTTCAGTCAAACTTAATAGATTTTTGGGCATATGAGCGACCAAAATAGTCGCACCCTGTAGCCCTGTGAATGAATAATAAAATTCAATAAATTGCTTTACTGTATGCATGGTTTACCGTGGCTTTGCAAAGTAAACTGTTGTCCATCTGTGTAAAAATAGCATATATTATGTAAAAAATTACAAACATACCCTACACACAAACTCAAAACCTACTTTTGACAAACACTGGCACCAAACTAGGAAATAAAAGCCACAAACTCAGCTGTAACCACTTTTCTGCAACAGCATAACAAAAATAAAATCTAGGACACCAACACCACAAGGTCATGCCCCCAGTCGTATTTCTTCTTTAACACCTGCTGCAACGCTTTTCTCAATTAAACCACAAAGTTCAGCTAACCCAGCATCGCTTCACCCTCCCCCAATTCTATTGTAATTGTATGTCCTGGTTACACCCCCACACACTTGTTTTGCGCTATAGAGACAAAAATCGTCCTTGGGTTTTCCAAACAATCATCTTCATCAACTACTACATACAGAGCTTTTAAGTTGACCAAAACACTTGTAGAGCCTCTCCAGACTGTCTTAAGGCTAAAGACTAAATGACAAGCCTAAAAGTAAATATTGTTGTGAATACTGTTGTTAAATAAGCGTTAACAGTCAGTATGTAAGATTTTCATTTATTTCATCAGTTACTCCAGCAACAGTCAAGTGAATTTCTATTGTACTCCAGCTGGAGGAAAGGAAATTATTTGAGACGTTAAAGTGTTCAAAAGATGCAACAGCATTAAATCATCCACTGATTTGATAATATGAACACATTTGTTATCAAAATAAACTACACACATTGTCCCCACACAATCTTTTGCAGATGATTTACTCAGTATTATTACAAGTAGTAGAAACTTCTATTAATGTCAAAGAAAATGTAAGAAAGTGTAATTTTATATGACAATTTTTGACATTAGGTCCAATTCCCAACCCTAGAAAGCCTTGTGCAGATGTACCCTGACCTCCAAAGCTATCTGATATGGAAAAGCCGGTTTGATATGAAAATAAGGATGAAGGTGTGCCATACGATAACACTGAATGTGGGCCAACAGTATTTTCATGCCTGCATTATTATCAGAGTAAAGTGAACCTTCTGGGAAGGCTTTGAACGTCTCGAACAGTCGAAAATATTGAAAATACTGGAAACCTCAGGACTTTTGGATTAAAGGTTTGAAGCGCATTACTGTAAATGTACAACAAAATGAATGGAATGAAAAATGAAACCATGTTTGCTGATGCTTTCACTGATGCAACCAAACCAACGAACCATCTACCACTCCTACTATAACAGGCCAAACAACGTGATGCACCTGCAAAGTTTAAGACCACATGTGAGAAAAAACATAACTTCGGTGTCTTAGCAATTGTCTTTTTCAGAAACCTCAGCATCTCAAGTACCAAACTTTCCATCATCAGTTACTGCCGTTTCTTAGACTCGAACCGAACAGACTACACCTTCAGAAAACAGGTGAAGAAAACAAGGTCACAATTTAGACAACACATAAACTGAATTTAGTAACAACGCTGTAACTAAATAACAAGCTTTAGGCTCAAAGAAGTTCTGATTTTTAGCTACTTTCTTACATTTTATAGACCAATAATTAATTGAGCTTTATTTTCAATAATTGTATCATCCAAGCAGATGCTTAAAGTCATATCTACAAGTTGTTTACATCTCACATTTATTTTGTACTCTGTTCTTTAGAGTCAGCTCATGCTGCTCAACTCTAATTACGTATTAAGACATGGATGTGGAGACTGTCTCTAAGGAAGGCTTTGTTTTCAAACCAGTGTGTAATGTGTGATCACCAAGCTTGATTGGATTTCAACTGCATCTTTGCCAATTGATATTTCAAAGGCATGGAGAAAACTGCACAGAGTTCAGAAATTCAAGCTTTTATGTGCTGATTTGCTCTCAGCTTTACAGACCCAAGCCTTACTTATTCTTAGCTGTGGAATTTACCACGTCCTGTCATAATGACACGTGTTGGAAGCAGAAACACACATTATTGGGCCATTAGGAGGAATTTCTTCAGATCTGATAAAGCATTTCAATACAGTGCATGCTAATGGAGGGAAATTGTGGCTGAAACTGACTGACTGATCTAATTGTGGGAAAGAGAGTGTTCTGACTGCACAGTATACAGGCTAGTTAACCCATAATAACACCCATTCTCCTCACCTCAAGGAGTCTGAGCTGCTTATTACAGCCACTCCTTCTAGGAGGCAACACACAACCAATCACTGTCCTGTTTCAACAAGGCACAGTCATTGAACTCCAATGATAACGGGGAAACCAAGGCATTTAAGGATACATGTAAATAGACAAACAGCAGCAGATAACACAAAGTGATGTCTCCTCAGAATCAGAATCGCTTTCACAGGCCAAATAAGTGTACATAAAGAAGGAATCTCACTTCGGTTTACATTGCTCTCGGCAATTAACAAAATAAAGAATAAGAATTTTGATTGATCAGGACTGTACTGTACAATAGTAATAATTTATTGAAAGTTTGTTTAGATTTAGTCTAAATTTAGTGCAAAGTACCCAGTGTGATCTCATTAATCTGTAACGACTGAGTGAGTTTGGAGGAAAATACAATGAATGCCACCATTCTTAAAAGGTGTAACAAACTAAATAAACAAACTCTCTTCGCTTTCATGACTGAATAAAACTGAATAAACAAGCTTACTTTGAAGGACAACACAGTTTCACACTGTCAGTGGCGGACCCTGCCACCTCTCTAGCTCCAAACACTACACAGTGCCCCTTTAATTCAAACTGAACACAGCATTGCATTCAATTGGGGAAAAAAAGATTTGTAAAGGGTTTTTTGTGTGTTTTTTTTTTACCTTTTTGAGGCGGTTGTGCATTATATTGCGGAAAACGTGAGACACAACCAAGCCAATCCCGGCGACCAGCAGGACGGCAGCGATGACCCCCACCGCGGGGATCGCGCAGGACCTCCGCGTCATGTCAGCAGGTGCTAGCGACACAGAAAAACCCGCGCTTGAGTCTGTTGAAGATGAATGGAGATTTCCGGACGATGAGCTAGCTAAGTTGAGACTTCTCTCTCTTACTGTGTGAAATAAGAGCTCCAACTCCCAACTCCCAACTTTGTTTGAGAAGTTGAGGGGCAAGTTTCTCTCCGGTTGAGGATGTAAAGTTTGTCTGCAGCTCACAGAGAGCCGTCAGAAGTCTGCTCACTCGTAAGTTAACGGTGAAGCGGGTGAGTTTTGACAGACACGAGTGAGTCCGCGGTGACCTGAAGGAGCATAAAGCACAGAGCCAGCAGCCGCGGAGTATTTGTAGCGGGCTGTGAAGGCTCGACCCCCCCCCCCCCCCCCCCCCCCTCCTCCTCCTCCTACGCGCGAGGGCAGCGCTGATTGGTCGAGACGGTTTGTGCCCCCTCGGGCGATGAGTGCGCGTGAGTGTACGCGCCCCCGCCTGCAGCAGCTCTGAGGAAGTCGGCTCCATCAGCGACACGCGCGCTTCACAGCCCCTGTTAGGAAAGCCTGTCGTGTTTACGGCCCAGTAAGTTAATGAAAGTCATGGAGGCGTCGTTATGGTGTCATTACGTGTCAAAGTTTACAAGAGTCATTGAGGAAGTTGTCACAGTTTATGTCCAAAAAGAGAGCAGAAGTCACGCCCCTTCCTTATTTCATATAGGTTTATATGGTAGTGAATGGAGAGAGACATTTTTTTTTTTTTAATTGTGCCATGAACTACACATTTGATATTTGTCAATTTAAAATATGACCTACCAAGTCAATAAAGTTGTTGAGTTTGTCAACTCACTGAACTACATCGTCTCGCTCAACATGTCCTCTCATGTAACTGTAGTTGTCAATATGACCAGATTTATTGTGATTTCATCTCTTTTCGTACATTTTCTGTCTGTGCCGAGTTGTCGGCCATGTTGGTGTTGGTGATGTGAGTTGAGCGAGAAGATGAAGTTCACTGACCTTTCGGTTTCCCCTCTTGACACCTTATTTCAGAAAAACTTTGTGTGTTAGTGAATAGAGAGAGGCAAATACTTTTTTGATCCTGCTTGAATTGTGCCATGAACTACACTTTTGATTTCTGTCAGTTTAAAATATGATTTACCATGTCAATAAAGTCGCAGTTTGTCTTTTTTCTCACTGTACTATATTGTCGACGACCAACACCAACATGGTCGCCATATTGTTATTTCATCTTTTTTACTGGGCACAGGAAAGGTACTAAAACAGATGAAAATCTTATATTTTACTTAAATTACGACAAACCGCGACTTTATTGACTTGACACATTTGCGTCAGTATTTGACCAGTTGGGAATGAGACTCGAAAATCCTCTTTTCTTACAAATAGCACCCTTATGAACAGGATCATAAAATTATTTGTCTCTCTCCATTCACCACCATACAAAGTTTTTCTGAAATAAGGTCCCATGGGGCAAACCGGAAGGCTGTGACTTCGACTTTCTATATTGTAAAGTAAAGTTAAAGTCACCCATAGGAATAGTAGGCATACTTGAGTAAAATTTAAAAAGTATTTAAAAAGTATCTCATATTAAATATAGTTAAGTATCAAAGGTAATATTCTGGCAATAAAATAGGCTACTTATCTATATAAAGTACAACTAAAAGTAAAATACACGTATATATATGTATATGTATGTATGTAAGCCTTTACACTCTATGGGTTGACCCAGGGCTGGATTAAAGGGGCACTATGTAGTTTTGGAGAAGAAATTCAAACTCAGTTTGACTAAGTTTCTTGGGATGTCACATAATGCTTTGCTTTCTCAGTTTTGAAGTTCCTCCATAAATGTTCAGGGGTTGAGGTCACGTTACTGTGGAGGCTTGGTCTTCTTTGGCCTTCAAGTCGTTCTTGCAAAAGCTTTGCGGTGAGTTTGGGCTTATTATCCTGCTGCTGTATGAATCCTTCTCCACAATGATGCAAACCAGAGGGTGTAGCGTGTCTCTGAGGAATGGAGTGGTACTTCTCCTTAGTCAGGGTGGAGTCAAAACAGCCCCCGACTTGAATATTCCCACTGCCATGTTTCACTGTTGGTTTGAAACATTGCGGTATCTTTCTATCTCCTGTTCGTCTCCCTACATACACCCTTTTGTTACGGCCACACATTTAAACTTTGTTATTTTAAAACGATTCCCCATCTACTTCAGTTGTTTAGGAGAATGCTGCAACGCTGTTTTGCTGTGAAGCTCCAGAAATGTTTTGTTGACAATGACACTTCACCTGACTTTCCATCAGCATGGGGATGAGTAGATAATGACTGAATGAACTTTAAGTAACAGAGCATAAGTATTTGCAAAAGTAAAAGTTTTATGCAGAATGCGCCACTTCAGGATAAATATGATCTCACTGGCTGCATTGTACTTGAGTATAATTTTGAGTTACTTGTCCTTAACTGGAATACTCAACACTTTTTTTTACAAACACTGTTTGTTGATTGTCATTGTTGCTTTTTATATATTCATGCACATTTCTTCACCTACTTATAATAGTTTCAATGTTATTTTTACCTATGTTTGTTCAGCTTTGTTGTCCTTGTGTTTGGTTGTGTAACCTATTTCTATCTTCCTGTACAGTATGTTGTTCTTGGAACAGAGTGTAAGTACATCGAGAGTAGCTTGTAAATGGAGTTGATGTCTTTGTATGTGTACACATACTTGGCCAAGAAGGCTGATTCTGTACTTCCTTACCTCTACTCTACTCAGTACTTTTACAAGATTTTGAATGCTGGACTTTTACTTGTAACAGAGTATTTTTACATCGTTGTATCGTTACTTTTCTTCAAGTAAAAGATCTAAGTACCTACTACACCACTGAACCTAATGCAAAGCAAAGAGGTAATAAAACAATTCAGATACAATTTGAATTTGAATTTAGTCTCTAAGATTATTTGTTAAGCAAGTCATCAGTGGTTCCCATACATTTTTAAAGCTGGACTCATTTCCTTTTATTTTGGTGCCAAGTCTATCCATGGGGAGTACTTTGAACATTCCTCTTTGACATTGCGTAACAGACGGGTTTTTTCTTTGATTCGGTAAATAATCTAATCTAATGTGAATTTTATTTATTTTTTTGCTTTTTGTTGACATGACAGCATGACATAAAACCTGGTGAACATCCAGTGTCATCGTATAACTTGATCGTCACGGAAACGCCACCACTCACCACTAACTCAACAACAGTTGACACATCACAGGCATTTGATAATTGAATAGCATTGGGGACAAAATCACTTCTCATACTGTAAGACCAAAGTTACTTGACAATGCAGAATATTTTGAGCTTTAAAATCCCTTGCTTGCAGAAAGCGTGAGGCTGACCCCACCAATGATCCAACTCGCCTCTCATGTGATAAAACTTGTTCCTCCTTTTTTATTTGACCATCCCAAGTAGTTAAAGTGAAATTAAGTCATCTGGACATAAGTGTGGCTTTCTCAAATAACACAGGAATAACTGGACGAAACTCTTAACCACGTGCCTGCAGCTGACTCATCCGGGTGCTTTGAAACTTCTGCATTTCTGTCAGCGAGCAGAGGTGAGAGGACAGCTCTGAGCTCCGAGGTCTGTTAACATGCTGTGGTTACTGTAGTCATTTCTCTTCTCCAAACTGACTGTGAAAAAAATCCCTTTCTTACCTCAGTTTTTCTAAACTTCTCAAGTTATTTTGAGGCATCAAACAGGTGTCAAAACATTAAAACAGGCTTCTTGGTGCACACACTGAAAAGAAAGAGTCTACAGCTGCAGTGGATGGGGAAGTGTACACTGAGGGCATTTTTGGTGTGGCCTGTATTGATCTGATAGAAACATTAACAGAGCACACTTTCACTGTCCTGTCTCACATTCATAGCATAACGCACCTGAGAGCTGCCAATACGCGTTTGTTTTGCCAGTTTGAAAGGAACAGTTAGAGGCACCTTGAAGAGTTTACTCATTCACTTATAACCTTGAAGGTCACATGCATTTGTCACTAACTACTATTACTACTTCCTTGTGTAGGCTCAGAGGGTGTTTTGTTTATAGCCGCAGCAGCTTTGAAAAAACAAAATATACTGTATCATCAAAGAACAAGCCCATTGAAGAACAAGAGGAGCCTTTTTCATCTGCTGACCTAATTTTATAAATAGGTTAGAGGAAATATAGCCATTGTCTCACGCTGTCCCCCTGTAGTTTGCATTGAATAGGCTACAATATCCTCAAGCATATGTTAAACACAACAGGAAAATGCAAGCAGTCAAGCACTCAGTTTCAATAGGTTGTTGCTCCTTTGAATTGTCATGAATGCTCGTAAAAGAAAAAATATCACCAACTTTAACTTTTAATTGATGCAAAAGAAGCTTTTTTTAATCTGTGCCTCAAATAACTCTAAAGTAAATTTATGTTTTTATAGTTATGTGAATTCTTATTGTTTTTTTCTGTCTGTTGTATAAGCCTGATGGCCTCTTGTCATCTCTTGACCCATCTCTTATCTTTTAGTTATCTGATTTTGTTTAATTTTGTGTGTGCAAATAAAAAAATTAATACAAATAAAATAAAGTGCATCATAATGTGTGAAAATTACATCAGTGCAGCAATACATCCATATTTACATCCATCCCAATTCATGACAAGTTTGCTACAGCGATTTTCCGTCGATCACAGGGGTCGCACCGACATCTACCACCTTTGAGAGGCTGTGGGCAGTGGCGTGCGTCACACCAGAGGGGCAAATTTAGTTTTTCTTCAAATTATTCTGCAAATGAAATTTAATGTACTTAACATAAAAACGCTGTTCCATTGTACTTATTATTGTGTTATTTTCATTCTTTAAAAATGGCGATGTATATCTGTCTGATAAATTATCGGCCTGATATTGGAAAATTTATATTATCGGTTATCAGCGGATAATGGAATTAAATAGAGCCGATAATATGAAGCTGACATTGCTTTTATTGACTTAACGAGCGCGGCATTTACACACTCCGATACAGTAGATGGTATGCACATTTTAAATTGGATTACAATCTGGCAATAAACACAAAGTAGAAGAAGACTAGAAGAAGAAGAAGAAAAGAAGAGGAGGAGAAACTTCAGAGGAAGACGACGCAGTTGCAATTTGCAATACATGTTCCTCAAAGGTTCAGAGAGGAGAGAAAAAGTCAAGTTTTGACACAACATATCTTATTAGAGCTGTGAAATACCCTCAGGTTCGCAAAAACTACAGGAAAGAAACTTATTTTTAAATAGAAAAATGGAAAATTATCAGTAATCTGTATTGGCTGTAAGAAGTAGGTAATCATTGGTTATCAGTATCGGCTGAAAAAATCCTTTACATGCATCCAAATTAAAGAGCCACCAGACTGCAGGAAACAAAGTTTCTGAAACGCTTTGGTTTCAAAATCCTCCTGAGGTCTCAAGGTTGGCAATCATGACTACTTCTCGGGGTTAAAGGAGGTTATCAAGCCAAACAGAAGAATCAACAAAAGACTACACTGCAAAGATCAGTGTGCCATCTGTTTGCCATTTGTGCTGAAGCATAGATGTGGAAATTTCACTCATCACTCAAATCCTGATACTTTCCTGTTTATCCTCTCAACTGTATGTACACTTAATGTTGTTGTTTTGTAATATTTACATCCACCATTTGTGCCGCCTGTGGCTTCTGACCACGTCTAAGGGTGAGGGCACTGAACCGGTCAGCTTCTTAATATTCCTCTGCACCTATTTGGCCTCCTAGGTCACTCAGGTCCTCTGACCAGATGGTTTTAGTTGTTGCACGTGTTCAGTAGCTGATCAAAAGGAAGATCATGGCCTTACTCTTGCTGCCACATGAAGTTTGGAAAAACTGACCCCTGCACAGAAGCTTTTAGCCTCGATTGACATTTGAAAGTGTTGATGGTGAAATGTCTAGTATAAATACACTAGCCTTGCTTTAGCTAAGAAAGTTGTTGGGTAATGTCATTTCTAAATAATTCTGCTGTTGGTTAAATGATATTCCCAAAAGATCCTTTGATGGTATTAAATGCTGAATGTGTTGGATATTTGGATTAAAGGATAAATTCACCCAAAAATTTAGATTCAGTATTTGTAGTCCACAAAACATTTTTGGAGCTTCACAGCAAAACAGCATTGCAGCATTCTCCAAAACAACTGAAGTAGATGGGGGCCTTTTTTTTTAAAAAAAAAAAAACACAAAATGGCTCCATACAGCCAAGTCACTAGAAGCCCAGAGATCCCAAACTGCTGCTTAGCAGAAAGCATTAGCATGCACCCTGTTTTTGAAGCGGGTGCAAACACATTTTCAGGTGTACTTATCCTTTAAAATCATGTCAGGGTGTTATGAGTTCAAATGTTGAGAAACTGGGGGTCTACTGGCTCACTGCTACAAAGAAATTCTGAGGGAAAATATTCGGTGCAAACTGATGGCCTTTAGCCCCAAGGCATCAAAAATGAATAATTACGAACGCACATATTCACTCAAACACATGCCCACACAGGGCTTTTTTTTAAATCTTGAAAAACAGGACATTCCCAGATGATAACCATGAAATATGTGGGTTCATGTGAGTCAACTCGCCTTCTCTGCCAGGTCTGTTTTTTACATCAACGTGCTTGGAAAATAAACCCCTGTGGGTATCATCCTGAGAGAGCGCCCGTCTCTCAAGAGAGCTGAAAGACTTCTTATAATTCTCATTAAATATCTGATTTTTGTAAAACCAGAAGAATTTTCCTTCAGTTTTACATCATTTAATGCACTAGTTTTTGTGCATGTCTATATATATATATATATATATATATATATATATATATATTGTTCTTTCTGATGTATTATATTATCATTATATTGTCTCCCACTGCAGGTTATGTACACACAGACATATTGGCACGGTTCTTACAGGGGCTGAACATATTAAATTAAGCCCACAGGACAGTTGAGTGGAGTCAGGGCACAGTGCCAAGGTAAGAATAGTTCAATCATGGGGGAGGGTTTCGGGACAAGATGTTTATACTTGGCTTATGTACACATTAGTAGCTGCTAGTTACAGCACTGTATGTTACAACACCTGTATACTGATAACATGTTCCCAGAAATACAATATATAAATTAGGAGTGCTTCCCCCTCCTCCTTCATTTCATTCCTGTTGACTGTTGTATGGCTCGGTGAATCGCTCAGCGATTTTTGTTTTGGCTTTCAACAGGTCATTATAGAGGGACAATCAGCTTATTTTTCAAAGCCCCCATACACCATTGTGACTTTCAAATTTTTCGAGTTCTTTTAAAAATTGTTTAGTTTGGGTCATGTCCTCCTCTCCTATCCTCCTATCCCTCCACTAGAATAAAATATTTGCAATGTACATTTCTGCAAATCACGGAAATGTTAAATTTGTTACTTTCAGGAACAGCTGAGCGGGTGCCAAGCGAGACACCACTGCTCAAGACAGTGTTTCAATGTTTATAAGCAAAAAGGAAAAAAAAAGGATATTTTTAACAGTCATCAAGACAATTTCAAGTCTTCCTCCTGTTAAAAACAAAATGTCACGTGTGCTTTCGCAAACTTGACCCCACCAATTTCAACCAATATGATGTCATCCACCAATCAATAAATCTTCAACTTTAAGCAGTAACCGTTATTCACTGATTGCTGTTTAAAAACAAATATTTATAACTTTCTTCAGCTTCACTGATTTGGGTGAAACTGGATAATATTTTATGGAGACAATGTTTTCTGGTTTTCCCTCAGATATCCTCCAACTGCTCTGCCTGGTCCCTGATTGATGGAGTTTCCTGATAAACACATGGCTTTACTTGTTGCTAAAGTAACCGCTAACAGTAGTTTAATCAGGAGAGACTAATGAATGATGTAAAGAAAATGTTTATTACAGCAGATGTTATGTGTTAATGAGTGTTGTCAGAAAGTCTTTGGTGCTTAGGCTCTACAGGGAGATTTCGTGATCCCGGCGTCTGCCCTGAGCAGCAGCAGGAATAAGAATCCCCCCCATGGACTCCAGACCCTGGTGGTGGTGGTGGTTGACTCTTCTGAGATGGATGAAACAATGAAGCTGGTGAATGTGCAAACCCTGGTTGAGGTGGAAGGCGTGCGTAAAACAGCAGCGTGAATGAACTAAAGGCAGGAGACAATCGTCTCAGCAGCAAGATGACAGGCTGACAGTGAAGGTGTGTTGCTGTGCTATTAGATGGATGTGCCCGGTTGATGTGAACAGCTGATATCAATTTACAGCCCCAGGTAATGACAGGCAATTATGAGTGAGCATGAGTGAGAGGAGGGCTAGAGTTACGGTTAGGGTTAGACAGTTACCGCCTGCTCACTTTAAATTAAGAAAGTTAGAAAAAATGTCTGTATCCGTTCCTTTATTCGAATCCACGCAAAAAGTTAATGGGGTCTATTCTGGTCCGAGACCCATCATCTATCACAGTTTCTTCGAAATCTGTTGTGTATTTTTTGTGAAATCCTGCTGACAAACCAACCAACCAACATACAGACACGGGTGAAAACATAACCTAATTGGCGGATGTAAAAATGAGAGTACTGATTCTTGAGGTCTGACATTCTTTTTTTTTTTTTTACCTCCATTGAAGACATTTGCTCCGTTTCACAGATCATCAAGAGCACCTTCTTGTGTTTAGACTGTGGGAGGACATCTGCAGCCTGACAGTCAAAACATCGTAAGTCAGTTGTTATTGGCCTTCGTAAAGGACTTGATGCTCTCCCACGTCTGTCAAAAATCTTGGGAAAAAACATCCAACCCCTGCCATTATCAGCCCAGAACAGCATAAGGAAATGCATTTCCCAAGGAAAGGGATCACGGTTGAATGAGGATACATCCGCTTAGGGCAAATTTCAACATTGTTTATCTTTGATACACGAACAGCTCGAGTGTAATTTCCAATGTAGCATTCAAGAATCTGTCAAGAAGATTGATGTACAAGATCACAACCATCAAGAAGCTGCAGCTGAATTACTTAGCAGATTGTATGGGCGATCAAAAGAAACATCATAGGGACATTTAAATTTAAAAACATCTTTATGGTATTTTGTTGTATTAATCTTTTTCCTTATATGGAGGAGCTATATTTACCATCAGGGTTTCAATGCAAGTCTCTCGTGATGAGATCTGAAAATGTCAATGCAACGCAGGAATGTCTCGTATATCACCTCCTCTTTGAGACCCTGATGGCTACCTTTACAGGATGTATCATGTCCTTGGCCACGGTGTGTACGTTTATCTCACTTCCCAATGTTTTTCCACACAGTTCGAGGATACAACATAGGAAACATCGGAGGGGACTACAGAGCACCGCGCCCTCCACAAACAAAGGAGATAAGTGTTTAACAAGTTCATAACGACACCGCTGTCAACTACAGCATATGACACTTTGACTGGGATGTTTTAATAAAATCAGGGACATAATGAATTTAATGTATATGTTACTCTTGTGGTTATATTGGTAATTAAATCCTGTGCGGGTGAATGTTTGGTTCTTTATTACAACATCTCCAGTGACTGAATGGTATTTTCTCCTGATGACCTTTGTCCCAACTTGGCTGACACGATGTTGGAACGCCTCAAACAGCTGGCAACGCTATTAGACGCTGTCGTCTGTATTCCTTATTGAAATGTTCAAGGGCATGTTCTGTATTTATGTAGAGCAATTGTTTTCTGTTTGCACAAAACAATAACGTCGTGGGTCTATCAGGATTATTATCTACTGATGTCATAGTTTTACTATTAATAACAATCACCACAAAAACAAAGTAAATACTGGTAGACTGTGTACAGTCCAGCGAGTCTGTTTGACTTTCTGTACACAAACACAAACACAACGTTGCTGCTTTCCCAACGATGACATGTCTAACGCCGATACACATCAGTATCGTTTCATCACCCATGTCTACTATTTCATTTTTTGAATATCAAGGTTCTTATCAATATCATGGTTCTTGTCAAAAATAGTTTTAATTAGTCGCAGTTACCTGGACAGTATTTATTCAATCCAACTGAATTCATTCTGATTAGAGATTTCAGACATGTGACTCAAGTTATTTGGTTGAAGTATATATGGATTCGTGTGACTTGGACTCAGGTCGACTTGAGTTACTGTTTCAATGACTTGCAACTTGACTTGACAGAAAATAAATGACTTGAGACTTAAAGACAGGTGACTTTACTCGATTGAGACTTGATGGCTTGATTATTTGTCTGTGTTCATTTTATATTTTCAGTTTAGTTTTTTATTTTTAGTCTGGCTGTCATTTTTTCAGCCTTCAAAAGTGATGTGGAGGGAAAACTTTTTGACTGAGAAAAAATGAAGAATTACATGAACTTTTATAAAAATGTTATTTGTTTAAGCCCACTGATTATCAATGGTTATAACACAAATTTAATTCAATATTACAGGCAACAATACCTTATTTTTTCTCTTCACAAAGGCTGGATACTGCAGGTAAGACTGCTGTGACTTGCCCAAGACAAAATGACTTAGGCCTTGCTTCAGACTTGGACTAAATCACTTGAGTCAAATGTCTGATGTAAACACAGCCGTTAAATCACTGTGGTTGGTCAACCCTCAGTCCATCCTCTCTGCAACAGGAACTTATAAGTGTACATTTTAGCCTCGTGGTGTCACTTCAAACTGCACGTAATATGTCAATGTACTAAAATGTTGAACACATAGGAAAGGTCAGGAGGGGTCACCACAGGTACTTTGATTCATCCTATGAGAGCCGTACGTAATTTCCTCTCAGTGTAGCCTCTTGACTAAAGGACTGGACATAGATGATATCCTGGCATTGTCTTTTACAGGGCAAAAATGTATTCTTACTCTAAATGACAGAAATGGGGATGCTATTGTTCCATCTAAACGCATTTATTTTTAGGTTCATCTGGCTAAGCTTCATTAGTTGACCGTTTGACAGTTGGTTTGAATATATTTGAAGAGGAAGTTACATTCGTGCCAACTAGAACACTTGATCTTCTTGCCTTCAGATTTTTTTTTTTTATGGATTTGACCAGACCAGTTTTTTAGTTCCCCGTATGTGTTACCCTTATTTCTCAACTTCTCTGTTGAAAACCGCATGGTACTGTCCAGTTTTGTGTAACAATCACTTTTTATGTTTGGAGGGTTGAAACGATCAGCGACCTTTACACAGAGAATTCATAAGGAAGAGGGAAGTATTTATATATAGTAGTTTTATGGGGGCTGAGGTCATAAGGGCTTTGAAATTATATTTTAACATTTAACAACCCAATAAACACATTTTAATACATAACCCAGGTTTTACACATAATAAAATGCTCTTGAAAGCCAACTGTCCGCCTGATTTAAAATAGGTTAAATAAAATTCTTAATTGTATTTCTGGAAATGAAGCAGAAGTACAAGTTAGTATAGATTCAAGTTATATGTCAAGATATTTAGATATTTCATTCCCTCCAACAGCCACAAAAACAGGATGCAGGTCAACAGGATATGTGTGGCATTCCCTTCTCCCTCACACCCTGGTCCAAAGTCTGTAAATGTCATTATTGCAGCAGTAAATGCACTTGTATGTTTACACAGTGATTTCACACCCTTAACTGAAGCGGCTGCTGTCCACTCAAACTTACAGATCCCTAAAACTTTGATGCAGTGTCACACTTACACTTTTGAATCCAATTAAAATCTCTTTTCTACAAACTGAATATACAGTAAGTGGATTTAAAGGGTAACCTCATCAATTTTACACAGTAAATCTGTTTACAGATCTTGGGGAGTACTACTACACATGTGAAAAAAAAGTAGCTTAAAGCCTTTTGTGGATCCAGAAGAAGCAAATTAAAAAAAAGCTTTATAATACTTTTTTTTTTTTTTTTTACAGATGCAGTAGTACTCCTCAAGACATGTAAACACACTTTTATGTGCAAAATTGTGGACTTACCCTTTAAGTTTTTGATCACCTGTGGTTGCTTGTTTATGTGAAAGATGGAAAGGTTGACAGTTCCTACCTCTGTAAATGAATGAATAAAATAATAGATCCGGATTTTTATTAAGATCTGCATCACATTGTACTCAATCATAGATAACAGTCACCTAAATACACCAGATTCATGCATTATTCCTTGAGAAATTAACAAAAATGAAAGTGAGAAAAAATTCCTAGATTCGTCCCTCCATCTGGATCCACACCAAAAGTTAATGGTCTACTCTGGGCAGAGACTCACCCTCCACCCAAGTTTTTGTGAGAATCCATTCAGTAGTTTTGTGTAATCCTTCTGACAGACCAACCAACCAACTATCAGACAACGGAGAAAAATCACAGCCTCCCCGGTGGAGGTTTTAAAAAAAGAGAATTCCCTGAAGTGGAACATTTTGATGATAATAAACCGACCTCATAAAAGCTACCAAAGACATACCCACAATCCTCTTTTACCAGAGGGAACATTTCAAAGTTCAATTCAAGCATTAAACTCAATTCCACATCTCAGACACATTTCACAGTGAACTTTGAAGTTCCTCCAAACACCCTGAGGCGTTAGAGCGATGGCTTTCGACAGGAACACATGGCCTCTTCTAGAAACAATGATCCGTTCAGTTCTTCAAAACCAGAGTTGTTCCAATGTTTTAAATAACTGGTAGTTATGTATGCACAGCCAACAGAGGGCAGCACCACTCTACACTATCCCTCCTCTTATCTCATCAGCTGAACCTTACCCGCCAGCCTCTGATTTGCAGGATGGTTGACAAGGTGCTATTTCGGGCTGCATTTACTTTGATTTCTTCGCAAGCCTCTTAGCAAGTGTCACCATTGAAAGGACTCAGCCCTTCAGTCAGCGCTGCCTCTGCCGCTGTCACCGAGAGAAAATGATTTGTGTCAGAGCTGTTGTTGAGCTGTTTACCCCAGCTGGAGAATCGAACCACCGTAGCCATTAGCCATTGTTTGTCTCTCTCTCTGTATGTGTGTGTTCGTGGTATGTCTGTGTAATTGGAGGAACAATTTTTCAGAGTATTATAATCAGCCAAACAGGCTGTCCACCATTCGGTTTCTCAAATACAAAAAGGCTTCTTTTACAGTGAAGGCTCCGGTGACACAGCCTAACTCCTGTACCCAACCCTACTCCTGAGTAAAGTTAGAGATGTAAAGAATACAGATGCATTTGAAAGTAAAATGGTAACTAGCGAAATCAGAGTGTAAAAGCAAAGTTATATTCACTTGATAACACGTGGCAAGTTTTTATTGCACATCATTCTTGTGTCCTGCACACGTTACGATATGGTAATCAGTGCAGTAACCTTGACATTGGGCCAGAAAGGCTAAAAATAAAATAGTACGATGAGATACGTATGACATGTCCCTCAAAATTAGACCAGAAATAACACAAGCATGTGTCACTGTGAACAAAATTTGAACCGGTTCCCATTCTGACTAAAACAGTTCACTGATTACACTCTCAGCTCTGTTTGAAGCCCAGATAATCAAACATTAAAATCTGGGGTCATACAGATTTTTAAGAGTACAATTCAACCACTTTTATAGAACTTAGAGGTAAACCAAGCGATTAAGATAAATTAATTATTTTTTTAATTTACAAGATGTTGAATGAACCATGTAAAAAGGTCCACACTAACAGTTTCCCATCCTTACTGCTTGAATCCATGTGCAACGCAGATTTCTTCTGTCCTCCACACGGCTTCATATTCGCTATCTGCTTGATATTGCAGACTTGGTCAGATTGTGTTTATTTCGTTGTTTTTCCTTGATTTTTGTGCTTCTGGCATGGCTGAGTAGGCTGTGCAGTTAAATGATTTTGTTGTTCGTCTATTTTAATTGTATTTATTGCATTCCTGGCTCGATCTGCTCTGCGCAGCTTGACATGGCTGCTGTCCGCTTTCATCACAAATAGACCTGGCGAGAAAGAATGAATTGTGTTAAAGGGAAAGAATGGAAAACATTGCCCCCTGAGACATTAATGGGCCTGCTAACATAAAAAAGGGCACTGCGGTAAAAGCAAAAGCAGCGGATACTCTGAAAGAGCAGTCTTTCTGGTAAACACCAGCCTTCCCGAGCCAAACCAGATCGGATGGTGCAGGTCTGTGCGTTACCTTTTGAAAACAGGCCCACAAACAGCATGCAATGCTTGTCGGCCTGATCACCTGTCTGTAATCCATTGACACTACGAACCCAGCTGGAGCCTCAGAAATATAGTGCTACTTTGGCTAACACTGACAAGCTAACATTGACGCTAGCCGTAGCTGCTAACGGAAACCTACCTTCTTCAGCTTACCATGCAGCTGATTAAATACAAACACACATTTCTGTATTATCCAAATAAATGATAAATACCTAATCCTTACCGAGTTCAATGTGTGTCTGTCTGACTCTTAAACTCTGTCAAGAGTCAGTCAAGAAGCCACTCTGTCGCCCCGTACTGCAATTAAGACTGTGGTTGTGTGTGTGTACATGTGTCATGAAGGACCAGGAAAATCTTGTAGATTGTTAGAAATACATTTCATATTAAAAAAGCAGTAACACCACAAGTTATTTGCATTATGTATTTTGAAAATGCATACAACCCTATAAATAAATGTAAGATTCAAGGTATTACAGCCAGCAGTGATCACATGAGGCAACAATAACACAAAAAACACAAAAAGATTAGAGGACAAGGATAAATACAAAACACGTTTTTTAAATTATTAATACTTTCTCTTCCTCTGCTCTTGACATTTTTGAGTTTACGTTACTCCCTCATTTGGAATTTATTTAACTTATCTTTTACTTATTTATTTTATTTATTTATGTATTTTTTTCCTTTCCAAGGCGATGGGATGTGATGCGAGACAATGTTGGCCTAGGAGTGGGGGCAGGTTCTGGCCTCCTCCTGGCTTCTGGCCCTCCGGCGGAAAAATACTAAAAGAAAAAGTGGCGTTCATTGGTGAAGATTCTGTTGCCGAACAAAACCTGTAAGTGTCATAAACTTGCCAGGGAGCCTATTTGCCCTATTTTTTGTGTTTTTGCAACTTGTTTTATTTCTCAGTCGGACATTTCAGTTTTGTTTAAGTATTCAGTTGCATGTGTTTCTTTATTAAAGGGTCATTTGGGAGCGTGAGATGTTCCAGTAAATGTAACATTTTACTCCTCTGAGCATAAAACCTTGATAATCAATCATTTTAGTCAATCAGTCACAAGATTGTTATTTAAGGATTATTTTAAGAGTAAAAGCCAAGCACATGCAGCTTCTGATCCCCCCCAGGACATTACGTGTCCGGACAGGGGTGGGCCATGGGCAGTCCCTGGATTAACTGGACTTTTTACAACACCTTGTCTTGAATCGGACGCCGTCCCCTCTGCGCCAGCACCGTTTACTCTTCTGCTTCAGACGCCGCTGAACTTGAGGACCATGCAAGTAACCGTACGTTTCCATTTCTGCTAACCTGTTACACTCCAGTTCCCTGTCTGTCATTGTGTGTCGTACTATTCCATCGTTGTCCTTCCTCTTTAGTTAAGTCGGCCTAATATATGTTTCATAAGTTTACAGATCAGTGTATTGTTTATTGTTACATTGCGCTGTCGAATTTAAAGTTAATTGATTGCCCCAAACGTATGCATTAGTAGGCCTATTCTTGACAAGCAAGAACGGTAGATTGATGTTATTAGGCCAGACAAGACAGCATCTTGCTCAGATCTTTACCTTGGCTTCCTGTCTGACAAAGAATAGATTTCAAAATCCTGCTGTTGGTTTATAAAGCACTGAAAGGTTTCGTGCCAAAATGCATTTCTGATCTGCTGCCATGTTATGAACCATCCAGATCTGAGGTCACCAGGTACAGGTCTGCTTTCAGTGCCTAGAGTCAAACTAAACACGAAGAGCAGCGTTCAGTTATTATGCGCCACACATCTGGAACAAACTCCCTGAAAACTGCAGGTCTGCTCCGACTCTCACCTCTTTTAAAATCAAGGCTGAATACCTTTCTGTTTGCCACTGCCTTTCACTGAAGCAATTTCCCGGCTCTGAACTGCACTGTGACTTTTATTCTTTAGTCTTGTCCCTTTTAAACATATTTTATTTTAGCTTACTTTCCTATTTCTTAACTTGTTTTAATGTTTGTTTCTTGATGTCTTCCTACTTTAAATGTCTTTTAATGTGATTTTTATGCCCCTGTCAAGCACTTTGTCTGCCTTGTGTCTGAATTGTGCTATACAAATAAACTTGCCTTGCCTTACTGTCTAAAGCTAAAACCCTAAAAAAAATCTTAATTTCACCTACAAATCCTGATCTCAGAGCTATGATTTACAGAGATATGCAGAGTAAAACACCTGGTTGTATTAGTAGGTTGGCAGGTTTTAGGAAGAACTCCAGTTTTGAACCGTCCCAAGTCCTGCTGGTGAGAAGAAACACGTATCAACATGGATAACTTTTCATCATCGTACACAAATAAATTATTCATTCTTTTCAGAAATGAATGAAACATTGAATAATAAAAACACTAATTATATTTCAGTGTGTTGCTAATCATCTGCATCTTCCTACACAAATAAATTATTCATTCTTTTTTCTATAAATGCAAGAAATGATTAATAATAAGCACACTAAATATATCTCAGACAAACACATACATTAATTAAGACTGAATGTTTAGCCTTCATCATCCCACGCAAATAAATGATTCATTCTTTTTTATAAAAGCAAGAAATGATGGATAATACAGACAAGCACATTAAAGTGTGTACACAGCCTACCTTATCCAGGTGGTCGACACCTCCCTTGCATCAGTTACAAGCCAAGATGATCTCAGGCTTCCTCTTCTCCCCATCCATCACCCCAGGCTCACAGTACTTATTTTCCCCCACTTTTCAACGTAGGACACTGTAATATGTGTCCTCGTGAATGCGAAGACAGATGTAAAAAGTTGTTCCCCTGGTGCCGTTCTGACATCTCCAGAACCACCTGTTTCTCCTGTTTGAGCTCATCGGGACTGCAGATACGACTTAACAGATACGCAAATTCATTTATTCCTTCGGCCATCAGGCTTCTAAATGCTGCTGACAGCTAAATGAACACAGGCCAGGTATTGTAAACATGAGAGCCTTAATGTGTATATTTATTCATTATTTATTTCTTATTGTTACTTGCTGCTAGCCCGGTTGCCCATGCCAACCTGCGGTACTGACAGAGTGGATGCTGTATGTGTTTTTTTTGTTGTTTTTGTTTTTTTTGTTGTTGTTGTTGTTGTTTCTATGTGACTTGAGGCTGCAAACTGAATTGCCCTGCGGGGATAAATAAAGTTGTTTGATTGATTGACTGATTGGACCTCTGTGGCATCACCATCCTTCCAGTCAGCAACTGAATGTCCCTCCTTCCCAACGACTTGAGTGTGTTGATCCGGGCGGTGGTGTACCTTGTTTGTCCCAGAACCACAAGAACAGCAGCAGGAACGCAGCATAGGGTCTCCTGATGGGTGGGAAACCTGATTTGCTTGCCACCTTGCGACTTCTGCTGTCTCCTCCGTTTCATCCACATTCTCAGGAGGAGTCATCGGATGAAAAATTAAGAATCTGACCCGCCAAATCGTACTCCTCATCACTCACTGTGTCTGTATCCTCCTCAGTTTTGGGATTCTTCATGCTCGCTGCTGGCCTGTGATGTGTGACACAGTGTGTGTGTGTGTTCTGATTTATACCTGGAGCTCTTTGGCATCGACATATTTCCAGTCAGCGACCTAACGCCTCCCCAAATTGGCCCACTGTCTCCTCCACACTCTTAGAGGTATCATCAGATGACAAAGATCAAGACGAATCTGAGTCATCCAGCTTATACTCCTCTTCGCTCCCTGTGTCTGTATCCTCCTCCTCAATTGAGGATTCTTCATGCTCTTCATGCTCGCTGTCAGAGTGCATGATGACATCAGAAGCTTCATTCACTGATGGTGGCAATTCTTTCGGTGGTCCCCACAGCAGCATTTCCGCGGCGCTGCAAGATAAGCCATGTTTTTTATTATTTGAAGGAGTATATGTGGCTGTGTTTGGATGATCATTAGTACATCATTAGTACAAAAGGTGGTACTTTAGTATATTTAAGTGCATCTTTATGGTGTCTCCAAATAAAACATTCAAGCACACTTTGGTGTATCCAAGTATGTCTTCATACATCATTAAAATTGCACACTTATACATTCATCATGTACTCATTAAGTTTGCTAAGTTTACTCAATTTAACTGTACTTTTTTCCATGGGATGAATTGTTGTTCAGTCATAGGGATACAAACTCAGTTACAAAAGTTAGCTTTGACCAAGTGGCCACTGCACAAATGAGCATTATCCATCTCCCCTCTTCCCAGCAGCAGACGAAGGTTTTGCTAGCCGTTAACATGGCAAATGGTCAATAGGCATTTTGAGAGTTTGTGATAGTGTTTCCTTTGTATCGCCAAGGAACATTGTGTATAACTACGTGTCACTCCTGTATCATAAATCAATTCCTGACCTCCAACTGCAGTTTGCGGCATAGCAACAGCATGACTTAACATCATCTGAAAACAAGCTATATAGCGTTGCAAACAATGGGGTGGCTGTGGCTCAAAGAGGTGGAGAGCATTGTCCACTAATAAGTTTCGATTGAATCTCCAGCTCCTACAGTTTGCCTGTCGAATTGTCCTTGAGTGTGTGTGAATGGGTGATCATAGAGCTATCGTGGTGCACCTTGGATATATAGTTCTATAAGGTCCAGCACATTGTATGTCAGCCTCTGCCATCAGTCAATGAATGTGTGCGCAACTGGATGAATGTTGCAAAGACCTTCTCTTGCTTTAAAGCCCTTTAAGTGGTCAATAGTGACAGAAATCTCACAAGCTTCTTACAATGATGATATATTTTATAATCATTGGAAAATATGTATTGCAAAAAATAGCCTTTAACCAAAGATGTCATTTCTAATTTCACTAAAGTCTTGCAGGAGGTATTTGATTGGTTAAATTTCAGTTTTAGCTGCTTGTGGAACTGGATTTTATCACAGCAGTAATAGGAAGCCTTGCTTCTACTCAGCACTTTGTCCTGCATCCTGTTTGTGATATTGGTGGAAGAGTTATCAAGGTTCAGCCAAGTCGTGGAGAACATCCAATCTGGTAACATTGTGTTCAATTTTCAGATGTTTGGTTTGCAGCCGAGTGTGGTCGAGGGTCACAGATGAGGGTCATTGACTCCAAGTACCAAACCATGGTATTCCCCTGCAAGGAGGGGGCCTGACCCATCAAGGTGAAAGGGTAAGAAGTAGTCCAAGTGGAGGAGTTGTGGTGCAGTACAGATTTAATAAAGTAGAACTCACTTGTGGATTTTTGCAAGGAGGCTATAACATTTATATTGTGATGTGTGGTATTTCAAATGTTAATTTAAGTTTCATAAACACAGAATAAATAATTTAATTGTGAGAGTTTTTGGTTGCTGTATTTGTCCCTCTTCTCCATACTGGCAGTGAAAGGATCACTTCCAAGAGCCTAGTTCATATAAAGCAGGGGGCCCCAAACATCTTTTCTCATGGAGGGCCAAAACTGAAACTCAGTAGTGGACTCAACACCTGAGAGGCAAGTAAGAAAAAATTCTGGTAAGTCTGTTGTTGTCTTATTTATGACTTAAAAACCGGTGAGAAAATACCAGGATAATCTTTCTAAATTACTTTTTTTTTTAAAAAAACAAAAAAAAAAACAACGTATTTTCTTTATTTGCCTCTCTGGGCTTCCGTAGTGTCAGCCCTAGTCAAAAAGTCCTGTCGGATTTTCATCTTTTCCAATAGGATCCTCTAATTACTAATATTCCCATACATTTCTAAAAATGCAACAGGAATTCAATGGGAACATGTTTAAGTTCCTTTGGGATTTCTGGAAATCTGTTTTTTTTTCTAATGGGTCCAATAAAGTAAAATATAAATCCCATACATTTCTTAAAATCTTATAAGCATAAGGGATTTTTAAAATCTCTGGAACATGCTGTATTCTGTGTCTTTGAGTGGGATTTATTTCTGAAATGTTGTCATGTCTATCACAATCACACAAATATATTCAGTCAAGGTTTGCTTGAATGATTATTACAATTTAATGTTCATAATAAAATTCTAATGCCTTTTTAACAATCACATTACAACAAAACACAATTAATCACAGCACAGTAAAAACGAATACAATAAAATGAAAAAATTCTAATTGAGAAAGACGTTCCCTCAATATTTTCTTTTTTACATTTAAAACCAGAGGGCCCGTCGATTAATTAATTGATCATAAGTAGACTTTAATTTACATAAGCATGGACTTACAGTCAGTTAGTTTAATACAGCTTGCTCAGTGCTGTTAGGTTGCAGCGACACATAGCACCCTTTCAACTTTCTGTTGCATTGTGTAAATAACCTTCCAGACAACATCACAAGGTTTGACATCTATTTGTTTTACTGTCTGTACAACAACCTGTGACAATGGTACAGATGCAAACCTGGCAATCTCAGTATGAAAGAGCTGAGTTTGAAATATTTGTTTTTGTTTTTTAATGATATCAACAATTGATTTTATGACAACAATGCAACCATTTCTTAGCTCAGCTGTGGTGAAATTCGCCCCTTTCCACAATTTTCCGTTGCAAATACTTTCCCCCTCAACATTGCTCTCTCGTAGACTTCAGCAATGACATGCTCATCTTCATCAGGCATATCAAACAACTGGAACATCGATTTTCAAGGTTTGCAAGTGTTTTCTGATGGGGACACCCCAACAACCTCTAAAGTCCCCAATGAAATAAAGTGTGGAAACTAAAGATGCATGGAGGGGCTTGGGTTTCAAAGGGTTCAGTTAAGATAAACAAAGGCAAAACAAACAAAAGAAAACCTGCAGGCGTCAGGCTTATTGTTAGGCAAGCAACACATTTGCACAATAAAGCACGGCATGATGCAGGTAGCAGGTACGTTGAAGGGGGAGTATTGCTGGTCACTCAAGTGGGTTGTTGAAAGCACACACACAATATCCCTCAACTAGAAAGAATGGGGCAGCAAAGAAATCTAATGGGGCAGTTTCCTGGCTGACACTGTGGGGATTGGGTCTGCAGGGTGTCATGGACAGAATTAGACTGGGAATCAGTCCGATCTGGGTGCCATGCCCCACCTGTCTAAAGCCTTCACAAAAAGGGCGTCGTCACACCCTGATTGGCTGGGAGGGGAACGCCCCAAGCTGCTTTCACTCATTAATTAGGAGCCAGTCTCCACAACCTGCACACAGGTGCTCTGAATCCACTACAGTCAGTCCAGAGGGATTTGCTATATATATATATATATGTATATATATTTATTTTTTTTTTTAAATAAAAAAGATAGCAGGTGCTACACAATGGGATTGCCACACAGCTGCTTTGCTTTTGTGACAAGCAGGTGGCCACTTACCCAGTCATTAACCGGCTTGTCAACTCTTTGTGAGATGTCACCACCAGATGTAGCATGCTGTCCCATGTGTGGGTGTAGACTGGAGTGTGTTGAACTGACATGAAATTTGTGTTGGCGTGAAGTTAGTACCACGGAGCGTTTTTTTGTTTCTGATTGTGCCCTTCAAAACAAAATGTAGATGTGCACCACAGGGGCTCATGCGTTTTGACAGATGAGGACAAATGGGTTCGCTGGGGGACATTAAAGGCCATGTGGCACAAACAAGGTACAAGGTAATTTATTCATCATTATTCAACACCGGGTTGTATAACGAAATGAAAGTGTGTAACCAGGAGAAACAATCAGACTGGGGAGGAGCATAGGAGGTGGGAAACAGAACAACACAGGAGGGACACATGGGGAACTGGGAATACAAAGGAATGTTATATCCTTGTTTTTTAAGAGGAAGCGTTTCATACATTTCTCCTCTGCATACATCACTCAATCCGCCCTTATTCTCGAGAGGATTGTCTTTGTAAAACGTCTTTAATCTGGTCTGCCAAAGAAATGCTTATAAAAAAGTTACCTGCCTTCAAATTTTCATCTTCATCATACTCTACACAACACTCAGTACACCGTGCTTCCTTTTGGAAGACAGGCATTGCATTCTTTGAATAAATGCTCAGTGAATCAGATGGAGCCTTAAAAATCTTTCCGAATAGGTGGAGAGACTGTGGCAGAAGGTTGTTTCATGGTAAAAGTGTACTAAAGTGTCAGGAAGTCCTCCATAGTACATGCAGTCACGTTGTGCCTTAGAGAATAAGATAGCATATGCACCACACACTGCGCAAGTGTCATTTCTGACCCCGGGAAAAGTGGTGCCCCAAAATTGTCAAAATCTGTAAAATCAGAATAGGCTTGATCAGGATCTTTGTCATGGTCAATGTGGACTTCAGTGTCCTCACAAATAAGTGGGTCACACAAGATGTCTAGACACTCAATGTCCATTCCTCTAGCAGTCTCTTCATAATTGCACTAATTTTGAAAATAACACTTTGGTTTGCTAGCTTAGCCTCACATTAGCTCCCACTGGAATTTAACTCTCTTGTATTTTATTCATAAACAAAACAACACTTGAATTTATTGCAAAATGTTCAACCTCCTCAAGGTAAATCAAATTAAACTACATTTCCCAGAAATCCTGAGTCTGTCGCGCTGACGTTCCCAGGAAGCAGCTCGTATACAGAGTTCGCTTGAGTTAACAACCAGAGTACACCGAAGCCCGCCCGGTTAGGCGCCCGCCCGGTTGTGTTGTGGTAATTTGTAGTTACCAACTCAAATGAGGAGGTTATTCTTGTCAAACAGCAAAAGTAACACCCCCAAGCTGTTCGGTCAATGTTACATATATATCATTTTTGATTCACTTGCGTTTAAAGATGAATGATTTTCTATGCAGTTGTGGTTGTGTAGCATGTTAGCATCAGTTCCGCTCTCCACCCGCGCAGAGATCGAGCGCCCCGGTGTGTGTGTGAACGAGTGAAGGGATCCAAGGCTTCAGCAGTGTCCTGTCCTCGTCCGTGAAGCAGAGGTAACGTCAGGCTAAACTGTGCTTAAAGATACTTTTAAACATACTCGTGTGCGCTGGTGTAGCCTTATAAATGCTGCAGCTTTCTCAGAGGTGTTGTTTTTGACGTCCATTGCAGTAACGATACTTTATAGTTGAGCTAACTAGCTTGTTTGTGGTCAAGCTGATCCATTGTTATTATTGATGACGGAGAATAACAGCTGGTTGGTACAAAGTTAGAAAGTACTTGTTGACACAGATGTCTCGCTTTTATCTTTTGTATGCTGTCTTATTTGGCAAGAGAAGTGTGTCATGTTGGTGTTTGTAGTACTTTGGACTTTGAACATGAGTGAAAGTTCAAGTTACAGAGTACAGGTACCAGCCAAGTGCAGCCAGTGATGAAATGTAACTAAGTACATTTACTCAAGTACTGTACTGTACCTGTACTTTTGTCCCTTAAAGGTGCAGCGTGTGATAATTTTAGTTGAAAACATTCAAAAGTTAACTAAAACGATCAGCAGGATGCAAAGACGTAACTATTTTGACATTTTAAAGTGAATGGATTGTGTTGCAGAGATGTCCACTGACGTTAGCATGCTAACCTGCTAGCCCCAAAGCTTCCTTGCTAGCGGTGTGAAGACCAACACTTACCTCGTGTAACAGGTTCACAGTCCGGACCTCTAGCTGCACCGCTAACTGAGCTAACCAGCTAATGGCGGCTACAGTAAGCAGCAGTTAGTGCGTACTCTGGTCTTATGTCGCCCCCTGTTTGTTTGGAGTATGAATTCGATATGCAGCCAATTCTTACATACTGCACCTTTAATCGCCAGGAGATTACTAATGAACATTTAGTATAAGACACTTTAATCATTTTAAATCAAGTACTATTCATTCAAGACCCCAATTAACTATCATAAATGGCAAAGAAAAGCAGCAAATCCTCACCTTTTAAGAAGCTGTGACCAGGAAATGTCAGAAAATGACAGAAACAATTAATTGATTATCAAGATACTGTTCTACAGTGTATACACAGTTTCATATTAATAAATAGTTCATTACAGACTACAATGTAGTTGTAAAACAACGTAAATGTTTGTTAATGTATCTGTGAACAACTAGATTATTTTTAAAAAAATGCAATGTAGTTATAATTGTTGACAATTTATGTTCAGTTAACAAACACTTGTCCGTATAGCTGCATACAACTACATTATTGTGTAAGGTTTTCACAATACCAGAATTTAAAACTTACATTTTAGGCTTAATTAAGCTGAATACCACAAAAGGCACACAAAATAGGATCGAAAAACAACGTGTACACAGTGCAAGTACACAAAAAGTTGTGAACATTTTTCAAGCAAAAATGCCAAAAAGTCACTGTTTCTAGCTTCTGAACTGTGAATATTTGTTCATATTTCTTCAATAGTACACTGAATACCTTTTAAAGTTTAGACCATTGGTGGCAAGGTTAGAAAAATAACCTTTTTTCCACCCCCAAAGTGGCTGATGAATGTTCAAATGTTACCACCAGTTTTTTGGCTTTTGAGTGAAATAAATGTACCACCCACTTCCATAATTTACCAGCAGTTTGCTTGTGGCTGGTACTGATTTTGTGCCCTGGTTGGTCGGACAAATCATGATGATTTAAAGACGTCATCTCGGGCTCTGTGCAGAAAATAAATATCAAATGAATCAATAATGACAGTGATTACTGAGAGCTGCTTCTATTATTCTACACTTACAGTTCTTTCATCATGGCACTGGCTGGAGTGAGAGTCCTCGAGCTGGCGGGCCTGGCTCCGGCACCGTTCTGTGGCATGATCCTGGCAGACTTCGGAGCCAAGGTGATCCGTGTGGACCGGACCAAGGTGGCCATGTCCTATGACACACAAGCTCGTGGGAAAAAATCTGTGGCCATCAACCTGAAGACATCAGAGGGTGTAGCCCTGCTCAGGAAGCTCTGTGTCCAGTCTGATGTGGTCCTTGAGCCCTACCGTAAAGGTCAGACCACCAGATACAGAATGGCTAAAATTCAGTGGAAGTCCATGAATCTTCTGAGATATAAACAACTGAAAAGACACTGATAAAGAATTATGATCAATGTTTTTGATGATTATAGATCGTGTTGTATAGATTGACTTTCTTCTGGCTGCCCAGGTGTCATGGAGAAGCTGGGCCTCGGTCCACAGGAGCTGTTAAAGGAAAATCCTCGGCTGATCTACGCTCGCTTGACGGGGTACGGACAGAGCGGATCTTATGCAACCGCAGCCGGGCACGACATCAACTACGTCGCCATGTCAGGTAATAACACGCACGTCCGTGACTGCTTTCAGATTAAATATTTATACAACTTCCTCTGTAGCCTGATGGAATGGCGTCAAGTGCTCATAAAGACGATGGAGGAGGACAATTCAACAGTCATTGTGTTCTTCTTTGTGTTCTGGTATTTGTGTTGTTTGTTTCTTTTGTGACTTTCACGTCCTGAATCCACTGATTATAATATGAAACACAACTGGAAATTAAGATAAATGATCCGCAGCCTCTTCATTATAAAAATGTGACAGCATTGATTAATGAATAAATAATTTGATAGCATCTATTAGTCATACCTGTATGTAAATAACAAAATAAGGGAATGTGCTCCGCTTTGTTACCCCTGCTGCACTGTTCTCTGGGGAGGGCTGTTATTGTACAAGATGCCGAGGAGGTGCAGGGGTTTTGGGGTAAAACAGACTGAGCATCGACTGATTTTTACACCCCAGAGTTTGTTGAAGTTGTTATAATGTTACAAAGCTGCAATGTGTGTTCGTCATTTGTTAAAGCTGATCGATGCTCTGCTTACGTGATTCTCTGGGTGACGGCCGTTGAAAGTGTTCACAGTAAACGCCTACTTTTTGTTTGTCATTGAATAAAAGAAATGTGCTGTAGATTGTCCGAGTGCTGCACTGTCCTCCCAGTTGAGTTCTGCCTTTTTCTATTCGACATGTGAATTGATTCATTTACCCACCTCTACTTTCAACCTTGACCACAATGGAGTATTCCAATACTCTGAAATGGCCACAGCAAGAAATCAGATACAACAAATCAATACAACCTTGGATAAACAGTGAAATATTCAGACGTGACTGCTAACCCAAAAAACACATGTGAACACATATCTCATTATGTATACTCTATAGATATCACTGGTGAGTGATACAGGTTTCTCAACCATATCATCATTTAGCACATGAGGCAGGTGCACTTCATGACATTAAATTTAAAACTGTTCCATCCACAAACACGTATGGTGCTTTTACATCTCCACTTTTGTCCGTGAGTTTAGTTTCTCTTCTGTATCCTTGTTTGTACTTTCAAATCTCTGCTTTGTTTTACTGTTTCATGTTGTTCGATTTCAGCTGTTTCTGCCGTCATGTCAAGTTACGGTGAAAACCCAACATTTCCTGGTTTTGCTGCTTCGTAATAGAAGCTTTTTAATAGCCAAAGGAGGTGGGAGTTGAAGAATTTATAGCAAATTAAATGTATGATGTATGAGCAGCTTTTCTTCGATTCCCAACACTCTCATTTAGTATCAGTTACACAACCCAAACTGCAGTTAAACCACAAAATTAGTTTTTCAGAGTCTCCTTCTGCTTTTTTTCGCAGCTAATATAACTTGGCAATTTAATGAGTTGCAAGGTCATTTTGTGGAATAGTCTCCTGTATTTTATCTTTAATGGTCATTAGACTCTTTTTAAATGCTTGATCGCCACATGCACTGCTCGTTATTCTGCATAATCAGTGAAAAAAGACATAAAAGTAATGAGGCTATTGATTGAAAAATGCCGCATGTTGGGGTGGGAGTCAACCTTGCTGTAAAAACCCCATAATATAAATATAAATACTGAAAGCGCTGACCATGGTGAGATATGAAGCTCAGCCCCGACTACAGCATCATAAGAGACTTTAGGCATCTTAAAACATCTCCAGAAAGGATGGATGACAAAACAGGAAAAATGCAGCTGTGATTCAACAAAACAAGATCCCATATGGATATGCACATACCTATAGAAACCACTAGGGGGCGACACAGCTAACCGTACCATGAGGTAATTTGGCACATGAGGTTACAATCCCAACTCTCACTTAGTATTCAGCAAGTGTGAATCTCTTGTTATTGTCAGGCAGCCCTCACAAACAAAAACTATAATTTTCCCAGACATCTGTGATGCTTTGTTTTCAAGTTTTATGTTCTTGTAAATAGTGATTTTCAAGTAATGTCACTGATGTGTTGCGACAATGACATGGATTTGGATTTAGTTTCGATGCTTGTGAGTTAGTGTGTGTTTTGCACAGAGAATGGAGGAAAGGAATAGAGGGAGACGGATCAATGCAAAAATGTTTTTTTTGTCTTTTTTAAGACGTCATTTCTGTCCCCAGAAAAGCTACAGCTCAATCTGATGTCGCTTTGTTTTGCAGAGAAATGGCTATTGAGGCATGAGGCCAAACACAATAGGAGCTCATACAGACGGAAGTATAAAAGCTAAATGAGAACAATTGTAGAGGAATCTGGCACAGCGCCTTTTTAGCTGACACCTTCATGAGGTGAAGGAAATGGAAAAAAGTTTAAATGCAACTTTTTTTTGCAAGTTGCCGTGACTTTTCTTTTGTGGCCTTTTGTTATAGCTGTATGAGCAAGAGTATCAAAAGGACGACGAAGCCCTGAGCAAAAGTTACATGATGGTTTAACAGAGCGAGCTGTCATTTTATCAGGCTTGTTACGAGGGTTTGAGTGACGTCTACTGAACGGAGGTAAATATGTTTGGGAATTTGACGTAGCGTGTCCCCTCAGAGTTTCTGTATGGTTACTCATTACTCATTAGCACACCGCTGTTTCCCACCGCCGCTGTCACCCAGCAGAGAAAAATGTCACCGGTGAAGGGAGGCGGATCAACTCTCACATCCTTCGATCGCTAGCGTCTGATAAAACCCCCGCGGCGGGTATAAAAGCATATTCGTGACTGTCTGCCTCCCAACCTATCTCCAAAGAGAAATATGAATGATATGGGTGTTATACAGGTAACATGTTCCTGTCCTGGACACTGAACTCATATCTTCAGTCTGGGAATGTAGTGCTGCAAATCGTGGTGCTTGTATAACAATGATTTTCCTTTTGCTGTAGAGCCCAGCGTCTGTGTACTTTTTTGTGTTTGTCTATTTTACTTTTATTTTTTATGTAATTAACTTTTTCCTCTCTCTGTTCTGCTTATCTCTATTACCTTGTGGAGGAAGGCTGAGGAGGGAGTCAGGGGGCTATACTGAAAACACTGTAAATGCCTTCTGTAATCCCTCTGTACTCGTGCACAACACATTGCCTCGTTTCCTTCAATTGAATGTGGAAACAACAACAAAAACTTAACTCAGTTTGAAACAAAGTTAGCTGGCTGGCTGTAATGAGGAAGCGAAGCTGAGAAAAGTCAAACAACAACAGTGTGATTGAGACACACACTCACAGCAGCTCACAGAAGAGAAACACCGCTACCACTGATGTAATCGAGCGTCTTGGTTTTCCCTCACTGAGCTGGTTTAATAATAAAATAATAAACTGGACATGCAACATTATTTCGTTTGGCAGACAAACCCACATGTCACAAACGCCAGCAACTCCACAGTTGTCTAATTTAAGGTGAGTTGAATTATTCATAATGTCAACTCTACTTAAGTGACAGTCCACCTTTTAATTTAAAGGTACACTGTCAACTTAAAATAGAAATTTAGTTTTACTTTACTCAGAAGTTCAGTTTCTTTAAAGGTTAATTAAAGTGTGATGATAATACAATATATGTATGTATTTTGTTGAAGTCAAAGGAATAAACATTTCCCAGGCCAGTGATTAATGAGCAGAAACGTCCACTTTTGGAAAGGCAAAATGTCTGAATTGACTTCCTTTTCTAAAATTTAAAATTAGACCACATTATCCCATAACTCATTGACTATATGAAAACACATACATGAAAGCTTCTGCCATTACCACCACAAGTAGATTCTCAACCTGTGGGAAACGCTGCATTCGATTACCATACAAATGAATGTACTCTCACTTTCAGGGCTGGGGACTAACGATACCATTTTGTTCACCACAATTAAAGCTGTCATTTCATTTTGTGCCACAGGCCTTCTATCCCAGCTGGGTCGCAGTGGGGAGAAGCCCTACGCTCCACTGAACCTGTTGGCAGACTTTGCAGGCGGTGGTCTCACCTGTGCTCTGGGGATAGTCCTCGCACTGCTGGAGAGGACAAAGTCAGGGAAAGGACAGATCATTGATGCTAGCATGGTAAGCATTTTGTTGGACCACCTGCTCCGCAGAGCGTGCTGTGTCGAAAGAGCATTCATGCATTTCATAAATATGCATAAGTACATTGGTTTTTTGAACTAATGTCAGCAAAAACTGAGCTCAAGAAGATGATAATGGAGAAGCACAAACTGCAGGCACTGTCAGGGTTAGGGCACAATCAGACTGACAACAGCCCTCCAGAAAATATATGCAAATATATATTGAAGGAATAATAATAGAAGAGCTCATTTTCTCCTCTGTCTCAATGTTTATGTCTGAACAGTTGAATTGGTGAAACTACACACTGCAAGGTCATCCTTATTACAGATTGCAGTATGTTTCCCAATGACGGTGCACTGAACTGTGGCAAACTTTGAGTCAGGATGATCTTCTGTCGGGATAATTGATCAGTCGGACAGCCCTTAGCAAAGTTATTTGAAAAGAACATCAAAGTGTCTGAACCCTGCTGTGCCTGACATCCACAGCTGATTGCAAAGCAGAGCTGCTCCGATGAGCTCCTGAAGGAGATGAGGCTTTGGTAAACTTTTTGTGTACAGCAGCTCCATGAATCTGAGCAAAAAGTATAAATTTAAAACAACATGATGCTTACAGCACACTGAAATATGTTTTACTGTGAATCCAACATTTATCCAGAAGATGATGATCCCAAATGTCTTGTTTTGTCTACGACTGAAATATATTCAGCTTACTGTCACAAAAGCGGTAAAGAAACCAGTAAATATTCACATTTGAGAAGCTGAAATCGGCCACTTTGGGTATTTAAACAATGACTTCAAATGATAATGAATGGTTGGCTATAAATTATTTAGGTGTTTGACTCATCACGCTACAGTGCAGGACTGAGAGATACTTCAGTTTGTGCTTTGATATGTAGGCAGTGAGGATTAGGGTCTTTGTCTTCGTCTCCTAAAGGTATCATACTTTTTCAGTTAAGCAATCAATCAACCTTTATTTATACTCAAGAGATCATTGAGGGGTGACGCTCATTTGCAACAACATTGAGTCAAAGAAAAAACTAAGAAAAGGAAAAAAAACAGTAACAAGAAAAGGCACTGACAAAGAAAATCCCACAGTCGGAGAATAAAAATCCATTAAAGTCAGATCATTTGAGCCCTAAAAATGTGCAAACTTTGCAGTTGTTCCTTTGAATCCAAATGTTGTAAGATGGAGGATCAGGTGTCAACCAACTCATTGTGATACGCTTTTGATACCTTGCGGCCCCTAATAGGATCGGTAACAAGAAGATTTCAGCTCTTCTCTTGAAGCCTTATGGAATTACACGAAGGAAGACGACCTTTGGATCTGTGGGAATACTATGAGGTGCAAGAGAAGGTTTTTAATTAGAACAGAAGCAAACTCGAAGCAGCAGAGACCGAAATGCCCTGACCTTTAGTCTGCTTATAAAGCTTAAAACCCCTATGATGCAACTAGTACTTGAAAATAACCTCAACCTTTAGATTATAAAGCAGCATGTGTACTTTTCTATAGGCATTATTTTATTCTATAAGTACCCTTGAAATGTTATTCACTTCTTCTCCTAATTACAGTTTAGTCCAGTTCACCTGCAGAGCTGCACTTAACTCCTTTAACAGTCTGTAGGAGTCTCATATTTTACCTAAATGGACGCAGACACACCAAATCAACGTCAAAGTACATACCGAAATAACTGTAGTTATGATAAAGCGGCGTTTTTTCACACCACTCTTGCTAATGGGGCCACTTCTAATCAAAGATGTGTCTGATAAAAAGACACTAGCGAAGGGAGAAACTGCACTAAGTGTGTGAAAACGTGGATACTGCAGCGACAGTCTATTTCGCTTTCTCTTCTCGTGCACTAATTTGCTTAGCTGAACAACCAATCAGAGTGACTTCTCTAACTGACTGGCTCCGCCGACCAGGCCTGACTCATGCCAACTCCGCAGGACAGACCACAAAAACTAGGGCCACAGACGCTCATCAGCATTGGCCGACAGCTGACAGTGCCAAAGAGTCAATCACACTGCTGTAGAGCAGTAGAGGAGGTGGTTCAAAAGTAGTTCAGCTGACTTTTCTGACATTCAATATCGCAGCAAACAGAAATGAGTCGCACTGACCGGCCTCACGCTGCCCTCTGTTTCTGTCCCAGTTTGTAAAAGTTGAAATCCTGTCCTAAGTGGAGTCGGCCTCTGATGTGAGCGTAGGGAGAACGCACTGTACCAGCTGCCTCTTTTCTTCTTTAGTTCTTGATTTTGTAAAGCTGTCTATGTCAACAGTTCAGTTTGCTCGGGCTTTATTACTTGATTCAATTAAATGTTTATTAGGCTAAGTAATTGAATGTTGAGTGTGGGTGCTGTTTGCTCTGGTTTAGTCAGAGAAAAGTAAAATTGCTTGTTATTTATTTCTGTAGACTTTGTAGTCTGTTGGCTTTTTATAAAAATCCCCACATACTGTATTCATCTAACTTCTTATAATTAATTGGACTCAAAGCAACTTTCCGTCTGCAGGCTGCTGGTATTCTTTTCAGCTTTGTCCCGTGTGTACATCACTACATAGCATATAACTCCTTGGAGAAAGCTCAGGAGAAGCTCACAGTATTTTGCCGCAGGTTTCATTTTTTATTTGTTTACTGGCTCCCCAGCTAATCCTCAGCGGCCTCAGTTCTTGACTCCATTCAGCCGAGTTTTAATGCTTTCCGGTTCATAGTTGTCGACTATACTGTTTCTGCCTCATGTATTTTTTTCATTTGTTTTGTTTAATTCTTAATCTGGTGTTCACTACAATGTAGAGAGGAGCGTCTGCTTAGTGAGGAAAAATAAGTGAGTAAAGCACACATCAGCGGGTTATTATTATGCCAAAATAATGCCATAAAAAAAGATAAAGGAGGTCATTGAATACCACATTAAATGCTACATATTGTTCTAGGGCTGCAGCTACAATTATTTTAGCTGTTGATTAACATGCAGATTATTTACTTGATTGCTTGAATAGTTTTTTGTTCTGTAAAACATCAGAAAGTAATACGAAATAAACTTTCCCTGAGCCCAAGGTGATGTTCCAAACAGCCTTTTTTCTTTTGTTTCACCAACGGTACAAAGATATTCAGTTTGCTTTGATTTGGAAAGACTTACAGGTGTAGCAAGTCCTCACTTTGCAGATGTTTGGCTTTTTTGCTTGACAATGGACACATTGTTGACAGTCAATTGACAAATATTTTCAGCTCTAATATTACTGGCGCTTAACAAAAATTTGTCGTCTGAATTAATGATTATAAGTTAATTGAACAAATACAAACAAAATGAGGTTTTAAGTTATACTGTGGTGTGAAAATTGATGATTATCATGTACATTTGCTTATCTGAGGTATTGAATTCTACCATGTTAATGTTTTTAAAATGAATACATTTAAAGTTAATATTAAGGAAGTAATATTTTGTGAAATTATAATTAAGTGTGGTGATTTGAGGGGGGACGCATCGCCCATCCTAACAAAATTACAAAAATACGTCCCCCTTGTTAACCTGCCTTCCGGATGCAGACGTCGACCTTGACCTATAACTGATATGTTTTTGAGAATGATTACATTTTGAAAGGGCGTTTATATTTTAACCAGCGCAGTTTTTCTAGCCTTTACGGCACTAATTCACAGACCAGTTTCATGCATTGTTAATCAAGATTGGACTCTAAATCAGTATGAAAGCGTGTTTTGAGGAAACACACCCACTCAAATCTGAGCTAAGAGCACAAGAAAGAGCGCTGAATCATAACGCGAGTTCTCTCTGAATAGATCATTTTGTGTTTGAACTTTTGTCGATTTTGTCTTGGATCTATAATGTTCTCTACCGGGGTGAGTGGGACAAATCGCCTACTGATGTTTTCTGAAATGGTTATCGTGAAGTTCTCACTATAGATCCAAGATTCACAGATAAAAAAGTTTAAACACAAAATGATCTATTCAGAGAGAACTGTGGAAATCTCATTGCAACCCTTTTTACTAGAAGTAAACAGTGGAACGCATTTGACTAGACTTGAGCATTGATTTGACTAGTTTGTGTGATTTTGCTTACATTTGCTGTGTTGTGATTAATACTCTATTAATTGGATAATACCTCATAATATCATATTAATTAAAGGCATATCGCCCTCCTATAAAGAGGGAGAAGACCGAGATCCAAAAAAGAAACTCCTAAAAAAAAGAGCCTTCGTTTAAGTGAAAGCAAATCTTCTTCTGACGCTGGAGAAACATCTGGTGGAGCAAATGCTCATCATTGTGACATGTAAGGGTAATGATTATAATGAAGTGCCAACACAGACACCAGATGCAATCAGTATCAGCACCCCATCTGCCTAAAAACCATCAATGGTGGTGAGTCAGAGCTGAACGAATGTTTCAGACATGACATCTAATTTTCCCTCGACATTCCCTGAACGATTTGACTGCTGCAGCTGAGTCCATTCAGTCAGGATCATGTCAGCAGTCGTATTATTAAGATCTTTTCATCCACCCGTTTTCAGTAACTGCCTGTCCTTTTGATGCATTGTGTGGGCAAGAGCGAATCCCAGCTCGCATTGCATTGGGTGGTACGTAGGGTACAGAACACACGAATCACATCTGTGGATAATCAAAGGGGATTTACAGGGGAGTTTAGAATGGCTATAATCAGTATTTTTTAAAATAATAGTAACAGTAATAATACAAATTACAGCTCATTTTTTTGCAATTTTACTGTCTTGGTTCACTCTCCCCGCTGTTTTACTGTCATTTTTGGTCACAGCAGGCAGCTGTTTTCAAAGAAAAAACTCTTAAAAACCCACTCGACACTATCTGCTCAGCAACAAACAGCAGACAAACACAGTTACCAATTAGTTGGTGAACATTGTGGAGCATTTAGCAGCAGATATTTTCCTCCGCAGATGGTGGAGACAAAAGTTAGAGCTAAAAGAGAGTGAACATTGGACTTGACAAGAAATACTACTGCAAATGAATGTTTGTCAGTAACTACTGGTTATAAATGAGCAACTGTTTGCTTACAAGTTCGCCAAATCAGCTTGAAAGATGATGGATATGTTCATGTTGCATTCACAACTTGTTTTCACTGCCCCCACACTGGCCCAATGCCAGTCTGAGCCCTACACCCTTCGACTCCGCGATGACTGTTACTTCCTGTGGAGTCGCACTCTGTGGAAGGTTTCTAAATTATGGGGGAAAATATATATAGACAGGCAAGCTTTAGGCTGAATTCACATAGGATTGCGGCAAAAACGCAGGTTGCCCCGTTGAAGGGTCAGTAGCAGGGCATGTTATTTAGCCTGGATAAATACTACAGATGGAACACAACAGACATTTCTCTGTGTTACTGTAATTTTTAATCTGTCGATGAGGACAAACGATCACAAGGAGGACCAGCATGCTAGTAGCACAACAACATAGCAGCTTTGTCATTCAATAAACCGATCGGTGGGGGTCCCCAACACGTCACACACACGGACCATGGAGTGACACTCCCACACCGCCGTACTGCCAGACTTGGTGTAAATGCAGCCTTAGGATGCTCTAACCTTCTCTGATGGCACATACACATATGACAAAATGTTTTACTGTGTTAAAAGTAAGTGCCCCTGTGAGAAGTATCATCTGAAATGAAAGTTGGACTTCGTGCACGTGCGTCTGAAAGTGAATGAATGAGAAGCGGTTATCTTTTTGGAGCTGTAGTTCATGAACACCACTTCTGTCAAGCTCTGGCCAGAGGAACTTGTGTATTGTAAATATTAAAATTCTCAGTGTGGCAGATCCTCCACATGAATGCTCAAAAATAATTTGATTTGATTGGAATTGTGCCACTGATGAGGGCGTCCATGTGCATTTGTGTCAGCTGTAGCTCACAGAGATTTCAAATCGGAGACAGTGAATTTGAAGTGGTTGTAGTGGAGCAGCAGCCAGTTTTGCACGTACATGCCCAAAGCTTGGTTTTAACTCTAACACAGAGACAGCAAGGGCGCAGTGAGACCAAATTCCAATGGTGCCACGCCTGCTGTTTACTGATCACATTAATTGATCTGAGTCACACTCTGTTTTTGTTGTGTAAAAAGGGACCTCTGCTTTTAAATTGGTGGTTAGCTACTTCAAAACTTAATTTTTATATGGAAGTATGAATCATGCCTACAAGTGACCAAAGAAAATAAAGATGCACCGCAATAATTAATTCAGGGAATCAGACTAGCTTTCCCACTGACTTCATATACACAAGTCTTGTTTATCTTTTGGCACAGAATAACTACGACAGCAGTGAAGCCCTGACGAGTGACAGACTCTCTTCTCCACTGTGATTTGTCCTCGATGACTCAGAGAGTAGCAGTTTGGCAGAAAATAGTTGAGACATTTTATTTAACTCCAGTGTTCACACAGAACATTAGGTTACTTCAAATGCTTACACCTGTTAGCCTTCGTTTTCCTGAGAGATTTCGTGCCTGGGGGCAGATAAAATTGCAAAATTGCAGGACATTGTGTGAGAGGATGCTGCATCAGAGCCAAAGTGCCACCTTTTTTTTTTTTTTTTTCTTATTTTACTTAGTTATTATCGGCCCCCGATAATCAGCCAGGGCCAATAATCGGTCTACCCCTCGTTTTCAGGTTGTCTGTTCGTCCGTCTCATTCTTGTGAACACCATATCTCAGGAATCCCTTGAGGGAATTTCTTCAAGTTTGGCACAAAGTTTCATTTGGACTCAAGGGTGAACTAATTAGAATTTGGTGGTCAAAAAACTAATTTTTGGACATTACTCACCAATAATAAATTATGATAATTAAGATTTCACACAAACGTCTAATAGGATAAAATGACGAAGTTAGGACTTTTAAAGGTGCAATATGTAGTTTCGGGGAAGTCATTTTAATCAGAAGAGAAATAGCTAAACAAACTAAATAAACAAACTCTCTTTGTTTTCATGGCTGAATTGGAGAAAGAATTGGCTACTTTGTTTATATTTGGCGGACCCTGCTGCCTTTCTAGCTTCAAACAGTGTTCTGGGGACCTTATTTTCCTCTGAGAACAGCTTGTTTATTCAGTTATGGAAAAGATAATTATTTCTGAGTTTTTATTTCTTGTGTCATTGTAATATTCTGCAAAAAAACATGTTGTCTGCAAAACAACCACACGGCAGTAATTCTAGTTTTTCAGAAGTAGCACATGTTGAGGTCCGTCAAATTAATGTCAGTTGATGTTTGATCAAGGATTTTTATTTATTCAGCTGCAGCAGCGCCAATAGCTTGTGCTCATATTGAGACGTGTACACATTCTGATTGGTTTGAACAAATCAACAAATAACCAACAAATCCACAAGCTCTGCTGGAAAGTTTTATATTCAACAAGTAACTGTCACATTTGAATGTTATTGCAATATCATTCGACCTGTGTATTTTCTTATAGGAAAGCTGATGTTTGTTTTGATTGATGTTTAGATACATGCAACTCATTTCACCCACTGCTGTGAAACTGCTATGAAAAACTCTATCATTTGATTAGCATATATGAGTGCACACAGGAGGTCGTTTGCAATTTGAGTGAATTTGGTCTGAAAATAAAGGTATGATCTGATTCTAAGCAAACACATCATACTTTATATTCATTTATCTGCCATATGTAGTTTACTGAATAAATGTTCTCATTTTCTTTCCTCTCTCTCACCATCCTCAGGTGGAAGGAGCAGCATACGTAGGTTCATTTGTATGGAAATCTCGTAAGATTGGTATGTGGGACAATTCAAGAGGACAAAACATGTTGGACAGCGGAGCACCCTTCTATGACACCTACGAGACCTCAGATGGAAAGTACATGGCTGTGGGTGCCGTCGAACCGCAGTTCTACAGACAACTAATTAAAGGTTTGTAGTGTGCAAATACAGATCGGAGGATTGATGAGACTCTGAGGCAGAGGTCACTTTTGTGACACATACTGTATGTCTGTGCCAAGGAGAGGGGGAGACTAAAGCCCTATTTGCACGGGACTAGTATTACCTGGGGACCTCATGTGATTTAGAAATTACCCCACCACGTCTGTGTTTCGTGCGGCGCATTCGCACGGGATAAGCGAAGTCTGTGTTTTAACTCGAATTTACTGACATTATCCCCCGGATATGATGTCAAGGCTCTGCGTAACCTATGCGTAACGATCGCACCGGAGCCCTCGTTGGAGCAGCACAACGGTTAGATATGGATATTTTTAATATAATAATACCTGGTGAGCCTATTGAAAGATAGAAAAAATTTCCTTACCGCATGCTGCCATGCATGTAATCCATCTAATCATCTTTCGAGATTTCGCTCTTCTGATCGATTTGAGCTTGCTCTTTCTGCGAATGGGTCTCCATGCTGTGTACCTAGATGAGCCTCCTGAATTTGCACCCAAAATGCTGTCAAAACTTTCATTTATAATTGCCAACGCAGCCTCCATAATTCTCGCCCGGGAAAAAAACAAAAAAAACGACCCCAAATCACAGAGATGCCGATTCGCACGGGACTAATATTATCACATGACCTCTGTGTTTGGCGAAATATGGTAGGTAATTTGCGGTGGAATTTTTACTTTACAAATTACGGACATGGCAGATTCGCACGGGATTAAGATCACAGACGACCTCCGCAATTATTACAAATTACTAGAGGTCCCCAGGTAATACTAGTCCCGTACGAATAGGGCTTAAGAGGCTGTTCACACCTGGTATTAACATGCGTCCTGAGTGATCTGATCACAGTTGGACAGCTCTAAGTGCAGGTGTGAAATCCCCTTCCTGCACGATTTTTTTACATTTTAGAACAGGTCTTACAATGAAAATAAAGTTTACGCTAACAAGAACCTCTTGCTTTTCACTATATGTCACAAATATTAATGCTGCAGTCTGCATCAGTACATTAAGCTTTATTCTCCTACATACAAAACTCTATGTATTTAGTGGGTTTAGTAATGTATTCATCTTAGCAAGGCATTGTCATTTTTCCTGCAATTCTCATTTTAAGTTTTTAAAACAAACTCATAGGGTAAGGACCAGGGCTGCAACTAACGTTATCATCTGCCTGTTATTTTGTTGATTACTCAGTAAATCATTTTGTCTATAAAAAGTGCCAAAAACAGTGAAAAATGTAGGATAAAGGTCCTTGTAATGAGTGTTGGTTTAAAGGGTTATAAAGTCCTCAAAAGTGTCACGGTTTTGGTTTTTCCATTTTTATTTTGTTTCTTGTCTTTTCATTGCCTTTTTGTTTCACCTGTCCCTCATTAGTCTTCCTCCCCTGGTATATTTCGAGCCTGTTTTGCCCTCACTCAGTTGTCAGTTAATGTTTTTTGTCCTCCTGTCATTTCTGTGTTTTCATGTCTGTTCTTCAGTCCTGCTTCACCCTTTGTGTCTTCCTGCGTTGGCTCAGCTTGTGTCTCCAGTGTTCCTGGCTGTGTTCCCTGTGCCTTTATGGTTTGCTTTGGTTTTTATAGCCCAGTCTAATTTAACTTTAATTCATTGTTGTATTTATTTTTTTTATGTAGAGGTACCAGAATCTAGTTGCAGTCCTGTGAGTCAGTCAGTTTTTTGTTTGTTCGTTGTTATTTTAGTGGTGGTTTTGGTGGTGGTTGAGTTATAGGGAAAAAACACTTGATGAATTTGTGTTATGTCAAAACCACTAAAAGTTATTCACAGTTTAATTAACATTGACATTATAGTATAAAGAAATGCATGTAAGCAATTGTTTAAAAGATGTCATGTGAAACAAGAGAAGCTCTCGTTCAGTTAGCAGTGACGTCCGCAGGAGAACCGTGACTATGAAAATGAACAAATCACTTTTCAGCCTTCACTTTCTCCACCGCTCTGGTTTGTTTTCAAACAAAATTGAAAGAAAATGTTGACCGCGGGGGACACTGCTCTGTCTTGCAGTTTGCACGATGTTCCAGTGACGTGATCTCCTCGTTGAGAGCCCCGAGGAGTCTTTTTAGTGGAGGCTGACACAGACCTCATTCAGTAGGTGGTTGTGTAGGAGACTTGTTTTATGTATTTGTACAACGTAATTTGTGCGCATACACAGATAGTGTAATGAAAGGCTGAATGACTTTAAAACAGTTCAGTTATTCTGTTATAAAGAGAATTTCCTTGTTCCCTCAACACACATAAAAAACAAGCCAATGAAAGAAAATCAGCACTGTGTATTGTTGTGTTAAACACCAGTATCAGTTCAGAATTTCCATATCAGTGCATCCCAAACCTTCACAAAGATCAATAAAGTGACCGCTGCTCTAAGATGTCAAACCTTTCTCTGCTTTACATCATTTTACTGTTTCTTCGTTGGGTTACACAAGTCTTTTTTTCCCCCTAGGTCTGGAGTTAGATGCTGGAGATTTGCCTCCTCAGATGAGCTTCAGTGATTGGCCGGAGCTGAGACGGATCTTCACAGAGCGTTTTGCATCAAAAACCCAGGCGGACTGGTCAGTGATTTTTGACGGGACTGATGCCTGTGTTACACCTGTGTTGTCCTTCGACCAGGTGAGCTCACACCCACATAACCAGGAAAGGGCCTCTTTCATCACGGACTCCAGTGGGGATGAAAGCCCCCGACCGGCCCCGGTTCTTTCTGTGACTCCTGCAGAACCCTGCCTGTCCCCGGACCCCGTTATTGGAGAACACACAGCCGAGGTCCTGGAGGATTACGGGTTCACATCAGCAGAGATAGATCAGATGCGAGCAGCAGGGGTTGTCGAGTGTAATACTGTCAAAGCAAAGTTGTGAGACAACAAGTCAAAGGCTTGTTTGAAAATGGAAACTTTTAATGCAACAAGTGTTAAAATGTTGGGAAAACCACATGGAAAGTGTGGTGGACTGTAATTAGACCGATAATGAGATGTGCTGTGGATATAATTTATATTCATGCTTAATTTGGACAAAAACTAAATCAAGATACAAAAACATCTGAGTGATTCAAATCAAAGGAAATTAGGGAGAGGAAAAATGTATTTTCTTTTCACGAAACTGAGATGTATTTCTATTCATTCTGTCAGGTCTGAGGAACTTTGATCTATGCATGTTTTCAGTGAAAGCAAAGAGTCAACATGTCCCACACATGGACCTCTAGTGTAGGCGAGTCTCGCTTGGACGAGGTGAAAAGCCGTCCTGAGCACTCTCAGTGTATGTGGATGGGTCTGTCAGTTGGTTCTAGTTGTCTTTTAAGAAAAACTAAGGAAGCCCTCTGGTTCAACTGTTTCAGTGTGCTACAAGAAGTTTGTGTGCACAGACTGTTGAGTCTGCAGCACCAAAGATAAAAGTAAACACAGCAGTAATTGTTTTGCTCTCCAACCATGGCTTCTTAGTTTGACCTGTTAGAGCCCACTGGATGAAGTCTGGTTGTGTCTTGTGTCTCACTAACTGTGGTTACATGGACAAAATCCTCAAACTGATCATTCGGATTAAGATTTCCGACATAATTATTTACATGGACGCTAAATGTAGTGATTAGAGCCAGAACGATACTTGATTTTTGTGGCCAATATTGATTTTAGGAAGTAAGTTTTGCAGTAATCCCTCAAATGTGGTTATCAAACACTTGTGATGAAGATATGTAACAGAGGCAGGATATTTCACAGTGTAACAATAAACCTCATTGTCTAAAATGACAATAAATGATCCCAAACATCTTTTTCTGTATTACATTCTCTAAAAAAAAGATTTTTCATACCGACACGTCACCAGTCGGTCTCTCTCATCAGTCTCATTAGATTGAGGTGGTCACATGAGGCATTTTTATTCTGATTATTGGTGGCATTGACGTCATTATGCTCAGTATTTTTTTCCGCCTTGCCTAACAACAGAAACAGGAAGTGATGTAACAGGACAGGTGAACACAGACAGCAGGACACAACAAGTGCAGCTCTTTTCTTCTCACTCAAGAAAGAGCACAATAAATTATGCTGCTGTGTATCTCTCAAGGAAAAGAAAAATGAAATACCACATATAATATTAATTTTACATCAGTTATCAGTAAAAACAGGCATTTGTATGCTTTCACAAGTCATTTTGATATGTCAGAGACTAGAGCTGCTTCGGTAAAATCAGACCCGACGCGGAAAGATGTCAGAGCAGAGATAAAAGCTGCGAGCCAGACATCTCAGGTCACAAAGGCAACGGACATTAACGCACTGAATGACAGTGAATCGTCTCCAGCAGCCAAACATTGTGTCACCAGACTCTTTAGCTGTAACTTCTGTTTTGTGGGACATGTTGAACATACAAAAGCTGGGTAATGAAAGTGGTACACAAGGACCACATTAATCAGTAATTTATCCGAGAAACATCAAACTAATCTGCGATTGTATTTAATGAATATTGCAGCCTTACTGATTCTGATTATGTAAATACAAGATATAAAAGAATCTTTTGATTACTAAAAAGAAGAAAACTTGTTTGTTTGGGATTTTTAATTTGTTTACTCATCAGAAACATCTTTCACATTGTGATTTATTCAGTTGGTGTCACCTGTGCAGAGGTTTTTTCCATTGCCTCACTGCAGCTCGGTGGTGCTGCAGAAGGTTTGAATGATTCATAGCTCAGGCTCTCTCTAGCAAAATGATTGACTGTAATTAATGAACTTAAAGTATAACTCAAAAGTTTTTTTCGTGTTTGCAACACCTCCAGAGCACCGATGCGATTAATGAAGTTCTGTTAATACCAGATTATCCATCGCTGCAGGAGATGCATGTGAATTTAAACCTGTGCTGTATAAATAGTTTGTAAAATAATTACAAAAAAATAACTGAACTAAAATGTTCCTGTGCCTGAAATGTGAGATTGATACTGTCTGTTATCCAGCCACAAACAGCAGAGGAGAAAGTGACAGTTAAAATGACTTTGTAGCTGAAAAATAAGCCTTTGGATTTTAGGTAATAGGATACAGTTCAGATTATCGGTTTAGTCCATTGTGCCTGTTGTCATGAGACAATTTGTTTTAAGCTGTGTAAAGTCAGCATCAAGAATTTAATGAAAGGAATTTTTGGCATCGTAAATATTAAACCGATACGAATACAGAGTGCAAATGTTACTCAGATTTCAATGTTGAAGCAGCAGAGAGGTGAAATGTCAGGTTATTCAAAAACTCACATCAAAAGACGACTTTTCTTACTCCCTTCCACTGGTATCGAACCCTGCAGGTAGTTTTGGTCTCAACGTTGCCAAGGTTTTAGAGATCTCTCGCTCTGAAATGATGAAAAAGGGTATTTGAAGAAGCACCGACATGTCTTTTCAAAGAGAAAGTCATTTCCTCTGGATAAAACACAGAATTGGCTGTCTCTTTCTCTTGCATGGTCATTGTTTTTAAACTTTAATTAACAGGAATAAATGCACTTCACTATATATACAGTTTCTCTGTGTCTGTGTCTTGAGGCCTAACAGACCTGTTGAAAGCACGTCCTTCCACAACAACCTTTGTGCTACTCTTTTAGACCTTGAATGAAAGAACGTGATTGAAAAAAATGACTTGGCAACTATTTTGATGAACAGTACAGTCGGCCCAATATTTGCTTTTTCCAGCTTCTCAAATAATTTGTTTTGGTCGGACGAAAAAAACTTTTAAGAATGTTAGTTTACGCTCTGAAAAGTTGCAGTGTTTTTTTTCGTTTTTTCAGTTTGGGGTTTTACAGCAGGATGTAATGTGCTGGAGGAACTATTTATGCTAAGCTAAGCTAACAAACTCATTGCGGGCATTTCATTACAACACATTTCTTCCTCGTTCAATTTTCAGTGCTATCTTTTGGCAATGCTGTGCTGATGATCTGGTTAGGTTTAGGCACAGAAACCACTTGGTTAGGGTTGTTTTGACTTAAAATACCTGTTTTGGTCACCGCACACGGCTGGAAATTGTCCCCAAGTCTCTTTAAAACCACCCAGTTTTGTCACCACAAACACAGCTGGACACGTCCTGACTTCTTATCCAGAATATTTGGTTTTGTCACCGCAAACGCGTTGAAACACAGTCTTGAACTGTGGTTACTGGCTTGCCATCCCTCTCACCTGTAACTCCACTACCATTCTCTCCTCCTCCTGTTATTAAAGGCACATTATGTAGAAATATCAATATGGTATGCAGCTAATAACACGTACACACGTGAACATATCTGTGGTTTGCAGAATTGTTGACTGCCAACATTTTATCCTGGCGCCTGGGCTGTTTATGTGAATGTTTTGTATGTGGTCACATACTGTATTACAGATTTTTTGTTCTCTGAGTACTGATTTGATGAACTTTGTGGGTTCAAAGGGCTAGTAATAAATAAACTCTATCATTTTCAGAGTTTTCAAAGTGTTAACTGCGATGTGTGTAGAGTGTTATTTACGTTTTTTTGTGTGCATGTACTCTTGTTTTCTGCCTTCTTGATTCACAGCTTGGTCATCAGCAATTTGCTTGTCTCTTAGCAACCTGCAGATGCTGTCGTGGTCTTAATGGACTTTTAGAGACCTGCTCCGTACTCACAGTGTGCAGGTGTGCGTCTTTTCACTGTCTGCTGAAAGAGCCGACGCAGCTTCTCCCTCGATTTGACATTAACACAGTTGGCAGCTTTGTGCACTCAGCCGTCTTTCACATCTTCAACAATGTAGTAGTGCCAGTACTGTAGTGCTTCATGCAAGGGATAATTATTAATTATGATAAAAAAGATGGAGAAGAGCGAGAACAAAGGAAGGAGCTGGAGCTTTGACTATCTGGTCAGTGGGGGGTCTGTCACCCTGACCAATAGTAGCTCAATGCTGGGTCTTTTGGCAGTATTTGCACCTAAGTGTGAAAACTGGGGAATTCTGGGGAACTGAGTTCAGTTCAGAGTCAATTTTGAAATCCACAATGAACGACTTCATCCGTGGGTCCCAGTAGTAGGCTGTAAAACCTTAAGGCATGCACGTATGTGAGGAATGTCTGTGTGACTCCGAACATCTGACTCTTACCCTGCAAGGCCAAACACAGGCCAACTGACTGTGAATATAGTATGAGATTAGTGCAGGCTTCAAACACCGTAAATCTGAGCTATTTAATCTCCATTGAGCAGCAGGTATTCAATGAACACTCGGAGGAGACATTAAAAATATTTTAGGATCTTGAGCTCAAAAGTGTCACCACATATTGTGTCATAAGCAGGTGGATTACAGTTTTTTGTGTAATTATGGCAATGCATTTAAATGTATGACTTTTTAAAGCACTTATTTTTCTCCTCCAGATTGCAAGTCATAAACGTAGGAGAGAAAATAATTTAGATCACACATAGAAAACAAATCCCTCTTGTTTGTTTTCCTCGAGCCCCTGAATTCCTTGTCATATCAGACCGTCAGGCTAAAAAACAAATATTCAGTTTACGATCATATACGACGAAGTAAAGCATAAAAAACTTAAAACGCAAATGTTGCTGATTGATTTTCTGTTTATCGACTAAAAGTTCATCTATGACAGGAGGATCATAAACACACTTGAGTCTACCAGTTGAGGGCCCATGTGAATGTACATTTTAATTGTCCTCACGTGTGTGTGCATGTGTAGTTGTGTACACTGAGAGCGAGAGCGAGCAGAGACAATGAATCACGCTTGTCTTTTCTTTCTTATGAATGTTTCCTGGCTGGCATTCAGGAGGCAGAGATGACCTTTTTCTTGTGCTGCCTCCTTCCTGACTGCTCCCACCTTTCTCCTTCTGATCAGTATCCTTTCCCCAGGGATCACATGCATCGTCACTTGATTAGCTCAAAGTGCTGCTGAGGCCGACCACAAAAGAGCCCTTGTGATTTCATGGTTTGGTGGAGAACTCGTCCATCGGGACAAGTGGTTTGGGGGAAGGGTGGATCCTTGCATTATGAATATCTGGCCAGTCCATTTGAGTAATTACAGTAGAAGTCGACGATGGTCTCTTTGAAAATGTTTGATCATGATGAAAAGTCCTCCACAATAATTGACTGCCTCCTTCAATGACAAGTGGTTTAAAGCTGTTGGAGGTATGATCACTCAAACACTTTAAAATCCCAGGACACTGATCTGATGTCCTCTCAAGAACTGAGGCCAACAAGAGTCTTAAGTTTCTGATATTAAACGTACTTAAGTATCAGAAGATTTTCTTTGTTGCAATAAATGTGCTGAAATATCAAAAGTGAAAAAGTTACACATGACACATATAAAGTATATTTTTTACAGTATATGTATGTATATACTGTAAACTAAATACTAAAACCACCGATTATTGGATGCGTTATTCAGTTTGTATTTTTTTTTTTTTATTATCCTTTATTAAATAAATACATTTAAAAAACACAATACTTGGGCTCTGATTCACCATACAATCTGCAAAGTAACTAGTAGTTAAAGTTGTAAAATAAATGTAGTGGATTAAAAGCACTGTAATTGCCTCCAAGGGTTAGGGTTGTAGCTCAGGAGGTAGAGCCGGTCGCCCAGCAATTGGAAGGTCGCTGGCTCGAATCCCTGGCTTCCCCCAGCTGCATGTCGAAGTGCCCTTGAGCTGAACCCCAAATTGCTTCTGATGAGCAAGTTGGCAGCCTCTGCTATCAGTGTGTGAATGTGACGAGTGTTTCATCGTGCTTTGAGCAGTCACTAGACTGGAAATGCACTGTAGAAATGCAAGTCCATTTACCATCTCACTTCCCAGGTAATTGAGTCTTATATTAAGTGCAATGAGCTGTTTCAGACTGGAGATTAGACAAATGTACCTGCTAAGATTTTGGGTTTTTGCAGGGGGATGTGAATATCTGCACACATTTCATGCCTGATGTTGTCAAGACATTTTACCCAGAGACTATTTATGTACTGTATTAACAAAAGTAAACTTCACCATCAAAAGCTAATATGAATTTTCAAGTTGTTATGATCTCATCAAAATGTGAACCCGTGTTATTTATACGCCATCGGGTGAGAGTGGGTTGAAATCTACCTCTGATTTTGAAAACTTTAATCACGGTGGCATGATTTGGAGAGGAGCAAAATGATCCTTTCTAAAAAATTCATGCAGGTGTCTCTACTTTTACTTTTAGACCTTTGAAGCTCATCCAAAATGTCACCTCGCCTTCGCCTTATTATTTAAAATTGTGCCTTGTTATTCATGTCCTTAACAAAGAATATGACCCTGTCGCCCTCAAATAGATCGTACGCGCTTCCAGAACGTGTCTTCTTTGAGTAGTTTTCCTTTGGGACCACTGTCAATCAAACTGATGGACAGAAATATGAGGATAAATTATCTTTTTGAATCCTGTCTGCAGTTGTCGACTAACCTTAAAGGTCCAGTGTGCATTTTTTTATGGGGATTTAGGGGCAGAAATGTCCTAATATTCATAATTATGTATCAGTGTATAATCACCTGAAAATAAGAACTGTTATATCTTCTTTTTCTTAAAATGAGATGTTTATATCTAAAGAGAGAGTGGGCCCTCTACTGTGCACCACAATGTTGCTACAGTAGCCCAGAACGGACAAACAAAGTGGTTGAAAAAATGAAGCCAACGCAGAAGTGCCAGAAACTGCAGTTCCTCGAATGGCCACTTGAGGCTGGCTCCAAAACGAGTCAATCGCCGTAACAGCCCAGATTAAAATGCCAATTTCAGTCACTGATCTTCACCTCTTGACCGTGTTTGTGGTGTCGATGCCTTTTGGAGAATTTTTCATGCAAATATCGGACAAATAATATGTCTTTCCGTGCAGTTAATTGGACTGAATGACTGGAGCGGAGAGACAGACGGTGGTGTTTTGGATAAACGAGCGACCCTGTTAGCTATGAACGCACAGAGAAGAGATCGGAAAAAGAAAAGACACTGCAGGATAACAGAACGAAAGAAACGGAGCATCTGGTGAGTGCTGACTAACGTTAAACTGAACACAGACTTACACCCTCTGTGTCTGCTGCTGTTCGCTAGCTTACAGCTCATATACAGTAAAGTATAATGTCTGTCTGGGGCGAATAAACCCGCAGTCAAACCCACATGAATACCACAAGCTGAAATTCCCCTCTTTTTCTGAGTGAACACAGCTAGCTTGTTAGCCTTAGCTCGCTTGGCAGCTCGGAGCTCGGTGGGCGTATTTCAGTATTTGGGTAACCAGGCTTCATTTGGCTCACTTAGCTACACCTGCACTGCATCCCTTTGCCTGTTTCTGGAGACCTATGGGTGTGCACTGCCCTGTTATTTATACTGTATCGTATTACTTTATATCTTTGACACAGACTGTATGTCATTTCTCTTCACAGCTCTAAATGTTGATCCTGAGCAGTTTTGGTATTCGAGTCAGCTCTGGCGCCAGACTTTGACCTCTAAAAAATGAATGTTGTTCATGAATACACTGACATGTTCAGGCATTGCTTGACTGATTCACGTTTAAAAAGTCTTTGTCTTAAGGGTACACTAGGAAGCTTTTCGAGAAGCTGATCTAATCCATTTTTCAGCGTGGAACAACAGCTGTTGTCAGAGTTACAAATGACCTGAAGGATAAATGGACAGATAACTTGAAAAGCTCCCTTATCAGACAATGGGAACATGAAGAATGTGGAGATAACCTTCAGTAAGAAACCAAGGAGCTGCATTATGGGTGGACACGTCAGTGCAGACTGAAATCCTCTTTCTATTATTGAACACCTTTTACCACACAGGAACCAAAGATTCATTATGTTTCTCTCGGGGGAGAAATAGATGAGCGGGATTTCGAGGACTGCTTCAGTAATGTTTGTGAAAGAGGACGCTGTAACATCTTTCGTCACGCTTGCAGCTGGATGGTGATGAGGACTCAGTGTGGTTTCTTTTGATTTACACAACTATGTGATGGATTGCCATGAGATTTGGTACAGACATCCACATTCTGGAATAACTGGAATAACTTTGTAATACGTTTACTTGTTGCTTTACAGTTTATTGCCACTATAGTTCTCATATTATCTGATTAGCATATCTTAACGGAGAAATAGATGGGGGGACACTTGCAGAGTTTGTTGTTTTGATCATGTATGTTTACAGACAGGACTGAGGGTCAAACCTTGTCTAATCAGAGGCTCATCCATTGCCTAGTAAAAAAATACTCGATTACAAGCAAAAGTACACAGCCTCTGCCTGTGGCTACATGTTTGCTCCGACTGAAGATGTAAATCTTTTCAAAGCAGGTCACAAATATCTACTTAAATTTGATATACTATTATTACATATGACAGTACTGTATAGATTTGATTGTTTGTATTGATGCACAAACATGTAAGCAGCATTTTACTATTTTAGCTGAGAAGTTAAACTCTGCAAAGGACTGTAAATGCACATCTGTTGCCTTTTTGTGTGTATGAGCGTGTGTGTGTAGTGAGTGTATATGAATGTGAGTTTATATTTTCATATCCTTTTCTGTTTTCAAAACTGGTCCAAACCAAAGGGGTCATAAAATGACTTATCAGAGAGGAAAGAAGACGAGAAATTTTGCCTCTTTGAGAAACCTTGGATAATTTTGCCACTAGCTTTTCAAATTAAACCGTCTTTGGTGGAAATGCTTTCTACTCAGGGACATGTGAAACATAACAAGGTGCTCTGAGTAGCCACTTCCTTTCAGTAAATGGTAAATGGACTTCCACTTATACCACTCAAGGCACTTAACAACTCCTGCCACATTCATCTATTGCAATACACATTCATATACTGATGGCAGAAGCTGCAAGGCAAGGTGCTCACCTGCTCATCTGGAGTGATACAATGCATCCTACAGATAGTGCCCCTCTGTATTTTGGCGCTCAGCCTTTGACCATTCACAAATCCACTCACGACCATCAGGAGCTCTTTGTGGTTCAGTCTCTTGCCCAAGGACACTCAGCATGCTGCCAGAGCTGAGTCACAAGATACATTGTTGTAAAGAGCTGGTTAATCTTTAAGATAAAAAATGTTTTTAAATGTGAATATAGCCGTAGTGGATTTTAAAGTTTTATGCTTTCATTTATTTAAAATTTGGAGAACAAGTACCTAACAACAGCTCTTGAGTAAACTTTCTATTTCTGGAGACTGCTCCAGACTGATGTGTCCTTCTGGACCAGTCTGTTTTATATGTAGTTGGACTGCAGTTGTTATAATACCTGTTACATGATGGTTTCTGGAAAGTGGCACATCACTCCAGGCTATCCTGTCATGCTGCTCAGCCCTGATTTGTACCCCACGTTTAATCCAGTGGTTTTAATTCAGGTATGGGTGCAGAAAAAGTGATCATTCAACACGCTGCGAGAAAATAGGTCACCGACACCGGAAAGAAAAGAGCTGAAAAGTTCGAAGGTAAACATACCATGAGTTAAAAGTCGAGAGAGGGGCAGATAAAGGGTGTTGTATGTCTCTTGTTGCACACACACAGTGGGTCTGTTTGTGTGATTGAGTCCTAATGATGTTCTTGTGATTCTTGTGATGGTTTGCAGGGCTGGACTTTCTGGAAGAAAGAAACACCTGACCTGAACCTGACTTTTCAAGGAAACTCTCCTTTATAACCGGAATGAGGGTCACAGTGAAAAACCGGTCGAAACATGTCCTTGAGAAAAAAGAAAGAAAAAAAGTAGGGGAAAAAAACGTTTTATTTACAGTGCAGGCTGTTCCCAAAGTTAGTATAATGAAGTCGAAACCCACTATGTCACATCAATACATCCTCATTGCCGGAAGGCACTTATCTGCATCATCTAACTTCCATGATTCAAAAGGCAAAAGAAGAATATTACTTTCGAAGAAGCAATGACCGGATGACACATTCACTGAGTAACGAGAGGCAATGAGCAAAGACGACTCGTCTCAGACTGTCTTTAGCTGTTTCTCCTGGAGGCCTGAAGAGTCAGATCCATGCAAGACACGAGAAGAAAGAGGGAGTCTTGAGTCTTTGTCGTCTTTAATTTTGCTTTCACAAGTTGTTTTTCCAGTTTGACAGCACCTTTTTAATCACAGAGCTATGTTGACTGGAGTGGGCCTCTGCATCATTTTCAATTTTTCAATTTTTTCAATTGTCAGTTATCGTCAACATATTTTAAAGGTTCAATACGTAAGAATTTGCCACCTGTTGAATTATTTCTGCCAACAAAGAGGTTAACTGCTAACTGCCGTTAACTGTATTCTTTCCCATGACTGTA